>NC_092090.1:67123598-67458181 GCF_045679555.1 Salvelinus alpinus | reverse complement strand
TCCGCCGGTCTCCTCCTCTGTCCTTATCTTCGCCTCTCCCCCTCTCTTCTCCTCTTCTTCAATCTGTTTACTGAAATCTGGAGCTCTATAGAAGTGATTTATCCTCATGCCGGTTAGCCTGTCTGTGTTTGACAGAGCATATTCAGTGAGAACTGTCAGCGTGGAATGCAACCCAGAGCCAAGTCTGACTGCAGACAATGAAGTGGGAATGCTTGTGAAGTGTGACTTTAGTGTGTGCAGGTGTCATAAATAATTGTGCCATGTGAGAAATAACAAACGTTATTAATAAAATCGTTTTCGGAAAAAAATTCCCAGCCAATGAATCAGAATGAACATCAGCCCTGGAGACATTGGAATCATATCAGATGTTGCTTTTTTGTTGGATTGCGTTTCCATTAGTAGTTAGCTGGTTCCGTCACAGTGGGGGGGGGTAAGAGACTTTGAGCTCCTGTTGTGAGGCTATCAGACCGACCTCCCCTTGTGTTACAGCCAGGTTTTTATATTAGACTCATCGTTTCTTGAAAGTCAGAGGTAGCCTCTGTGTCTCGCAGCCAGCCCATCACCATGTCCAGTCAACCAAGTTTTATCCGGACTTTTATCCGGCTTTAGCACAAAGGAACAAAAGAGGTGGCCAGATGGGGATGGTGGTGTTTGAATGGTGGTGAAGGGGCTTCTGGGAAGCGGTAAGGAAAGGATGTCTTGGGCTGGGCAGGGAGAGAGGAGTGATGCAGGGCAGGCCTGTGAAACGAGGAGACTATGCATGAGGAGAGAGAAAGAGATTTGGCTCAGGATCACTCGCCAGAGGAGGGCAGATTATGCCCGGCTGCATCGTCAGGGCTTTGGCCGCTGTTGCGTGCGTGTGTGTTTGTTACGTCCTGTCCCAGTCGCTCTGCTGGGCTGTGCGTGTATTTGTTGCTCATTTCATTCTAATGGAACAAGTGTGTGTGTCTATAGATCAGAGTCTGTGTTACTTCATGTCCCAGTCCACTGGTCTGAGTGTGTTTGTCTCCACTTCCAGCTCCAAGTCGTCACCAGTCCACTAGCGGGATGCCCTCGTCCAGCCACCACGGATTAGATCTCCTCTCCCGTTCGTCTGTTCGCTCCTCCACTTCCTATCATTCCAGTCAAATAGGACCCAGCCGGGCTGCCCCTGCCCTGCCAGTAACTGAGCCGGGGGCTGACTGGGGGTACTTGGCTCTGGAGCCCTGTTGTGAGGGGCTTAGCCCAGGGACAGTGTGCTGTGTTGGGCCACTGCCACACATTGTCAGCCCGTCACCCTGGTTTCTCTTCCTCCTCCTGTTGACTTCCCTGCAGCTGCCGCCCCTCCAGGCCATTCCACAAGCAGCCCTTGTTTTGGCTGGCGTATTCCATCACGTTACTGTTTTTTATTGTTTTGTAACGGGCAAGGTAGTATAATATAGTGCATGGTTTCACGTCCGTTCCCTCAAAAACCCTTGTCATGTGACCTGAGTTCGAGTCTGGTGGAGGGGTGCCGGGAGGGCAGCCGGTAGAACAGAAGGGATGATGGGAAATTAGACGACCCAAGGTTACCCAAGCGGTCTTTGCTGGGGGATTAATTGTGTAATGATTGCTGGCAAGGATTTAGACTGAAATCCTGTTACCCATGCTGCTCTGGGGCAGGGAAGGAGACCGAGGTCCTGGAGAGGCAAGGTGACACTCATCACAGGTAGTCTTAGCCTGCTAGGAATCAAATGAGCTCGATCTTAACTGGAGGTACAGTAACCACTCCAACTAACCACAGGGCCTCAAATTATTTAATCTTACAAGTCTAAGGTATAATTCCTTAGTAGTGCATACTGAGCAGTTACTGCACATAAGATGTACAGTATTGGATTAAGACTGGAGGAATCCCTCTGTCTTTTTACCTGGGATATTTAGAACCGGGAAGTGTTATACACAGTGGTCTACACAGGAGAACAACTTGAGACATTTCTCATGGGTGATGGATTTTGTTACTCAATTCTTTCTCTTGCAACCCCAATGCAAGGACTTCTACATTAGACTTAGCGTTTCATACATAATTCAAGAGGGAAGATTGACACTGAAGTGCAGAACTTCAGTGTCACTATTGTTCCACTTATAGTTTCATACTGAAGCATCAAGCACAGAGGCTGCCCTCCCTTCACTCCTCTCTCCCCTCCTCCTCACCTCCCTCCCCTCCTCTGCTATCTCCTAGCAGGGACATGCCTGATGGTTGTGTGATTGATGACTCAGGGCTTGATAGAGATAGGAGGCTGCTGTTAATTAACATCCCCTGTATCTCTACATCTCCCGCTCACTACTTTTCTCACCCACCGTTTCATCCAGAACAACCCACATTAGTACGTCTCGGAATGATGGGAGAGGTGTTCTCTAAAGATGCTTTACAATTAAATATAATACTCAAACTACTCAGATTCCGTATCACAGCAAGACTTTGAGAAGGAAACTGAACAGGATCACATTTAAGTTCTCAAATAATATTGTTTCTCTGCATTTTGTTACGTTTCTGTTCAATGTAAACAAAAGGAGATTCAGTCATATGTTCATAGTCATATACAATACAGTGAAGACCTCTCCCTCTTCTAGACATGGTACTGTTGTGTGACCTTTTGTCAATCTGTGGGTGAGTCCCTAATGGCACCCCATTTCCTACGTAGTGCACTTTAGACCCGAGCCCTATAGGCACGGTCAAGAGTAGCACACTTCATAGGGAATAAGGTGCCATTCAGGACACAGTCTGTGCATCTTGCAGGGGAATTCCATGACTCACTGACTAGTGGGCTGTGTGGTAGTGATTCAGACCTGCCAGTTTTTACTGGCCTGTATTAGTGGAGCACAGGGCCATCTCATAGGAAACTGTGAAACTTTTTAGATGATCGTCAATTTGGATTCTGAAAGTCCAATATCTTCAACTTGACTGCTGACAAGAAAAACATTATGGGACGTTGTCAACAGTGGACTAATGAAAACATTTTTGTGGCGTTTTCCTTTAACTCAGCCTAACACCCCTGGTGTCAGGAGTTCACCTGTGTGTAAGCGTCTCCTCCTCTTGGAGAGCTGTCGGAGAGGTAAAGCGTCTCCTCCTCTTGGAGAGCTGTCGGAGGGGTAAAGCGTCTCCTCTTGGAGAGCTGTCGGAGAGGTAAAGCGTCTCCTCCTCTTGGAGAGCTGTCGGAGAGGTAAAGCGTCTCCTCCTCTTGGAGAGCTGTCGGAGAGGTAAAGCGTCTCCTCCTCTTGGAGAGCTGTCGGAGGGGTAAAGCGTCTCCTCTTGGAGAGCTGTCGGAGAGGTAAAGCGTCTCCTCCTCTTGGAGAGCTGTCGGAGAGGTAAAGCGTCTCATCCTCTTGGAGAGCTGTCGGAGAGGTAAAGCGTCTCCTCCTCTTGGAGAGCTGTCGGAGAGGTAAAGCGTCTCCTCCTCTTGGAGAGCTGTCGGAGAGGTAAAGCGTCTCCTCCTCTTGGAGAGCTGTCGGAGAGGTAAAGCGTCTCCTCCTCTTGGAGAGCTGTCGGAGAGGTAAAGCGTCTCCTCCTCTTGGAGACCTGTCGGAGAGGTAAAGCGTCTCCTCCTCTTGGAGAGCTGTCGGAGAGGTAAAGCGTCTCCTCCTCTTGGAGAGCTGTCGGAGAGGTAAAGCGTCTCCTCCTCTTGGAGAGCTGTCGGAGAGGTAAAGCGTCTCCTCCTCTTGGAGACCTGTCGGAGAGGTAAAGCGTCTCCTCCTCTTGGAGACCTGTCGGAGAGGTAAAGCGTCTCCTCCTCTTGGAGACCTGTCGGAGAGGTAAAGCGTCTCCTCCTCTTGGAGACCTGTCGGAGAGGTAAAGCGTCTCATCCTCTTGGAGAGCTGTCGGAGAGGTAAAGCGTCTCCTCCTCTTGGAGAGCTGTCGGAGAGGTAAAGCGTCTCCTCCTCTTGGAGAGCTGTCGGAGAGGTAAAGCGTCTCCTCCTCTTGGAGAGCTGTCGGAGAGGTAAAGCGTCTCCTCCTCTTGGAGACCTGTCGGAGAGGTAAAGCGTCTCCTCCTCTTGGAGACCTGTCGGAGAGGTAAAGCGTCTCCTCCTCTTGGAGACCTGTCGGAGAGGTAAAGCATCTCCTCCTCTTGGAGACCTGTCGGAGAGGTAAAGCGTCTCCTCCTCTTGGAGACCTGTCGGAGAGGTAAAGCGTCTCCTCCTCTTGGAGACCTGTCGGAGAGGTAAAGCATCTCCTCCTCTTGGAGACCTGTCGGAGAGGTAAAGCGTCTCCTCCTCTTGGAGAGCTGTCGGAGAGGTAAAGCATCTCCTCCTCTTGGAGACCTGTCGGAGAGGTAAAGCGTCTCCTCCTCTTGGAGAGCTGTCGGAGAGGTAAAGCGTCTCCTCCTCTTGGAGAGCTGTCGGAGAGGTAAAGCATCTCCTCCTCTTGGAGACCTGTCGGAGAGGTAAAGCGTCTCCTCCTCTTGGAGAGCTGTCGGAGAGGTAAAGCATCTCCTCCTCTTGGAGACCTGTCGGAGAGGTAAAGCGTCTCCTCCTCTTGGAGACCTGTCGGAGAGGTAAAGCGTCTCCTCCTCTTGGAGAGCTGTCGGAGAGGTAAAGCGGGGTATATGGATAGAGCCAGCCCTCTGCTCCCATACTGTGAGACGGATACAGACAGAAAAGGCTGAATAAAGTGCAGGTTTGGCTAATCCTCCACCTGCCTCGAGGCCAAATCATTGTCTGTCTGACACTTCAGTCTCTCCTCTCTATTCCCTTCTCCCTCCTAAATTGGTTGAAAACCGAAGCCTTTCTCAGAAGTTTTGGTCTTTCACTCTGTGGAGCTGTAGTATGGCATCTGCTGACCTAACTGTAATTGGGGAATGTGCGGTTTGCACAAACTATATTGCGTTGTATTGTGTTCCTCCCGAGCTATGATCTTGTTCAATATGTGTAATCCTTTGGTTCACAGTAATATGCAGTGCATTCGGAAAGTATTCAGTCCCCTTGACTTTTTCTCATCAATCTACACACAATATCCCATAATGATTTTTTTTTTTTTTTTTTAAATGTTTGTATTTGTATATACATTTTGGGGGGGGAAATAACCCATTTACATAAGTATTCAGACCCTTTACTCAGTACTTTGTTGAAGTACCTTTGGCAGTGATTACAGCCTCGAGTCTTCTTGGGTATGACGCCACAAGCTTGGCACATCTGTATTTGAGGAGTTTCTCCCATTCTTCTTTGCAGATCCTCTCAAGCTCTGTCAGGTTGGATGGGGAGCATCACTGCACAGCTATTTTCAGGTCTCTCTCGATGTTCGACTGGGTTCAAATCCGGACTCTGGCTGGGCCACTCAAGGACATTCAGAGACGTGTCCCAAAACTACTGCGATGTCTTTGTTGTGTCTCCAGACGTGACGCTTGGCATTCAGGCCAAAGGGTTCAATCTTGGTTTCACCAGACCAGAGAATTTAGATTATCATGGTCTGAGGTGCCTTTTGGCAAATTCCTAGCAGACTATCATGTTCCTTTTACTGAGGAGAGCTTCCGTCTGGCCATTCTACCATAAAGGCCTGATTGGTGGAGTGCTGCAGAGATGGTTGTCCTTCTGGAAGGTTCTCCCATCTCCACAGAGGAACTCTGGAGCTCTGTCGGAGTGACCATCGGGTTCTTGGTCACCTCCCTGACCAAGGCTCTTCTCCTCCGATTGCTCAGTTTGGGTGAGTGGCCAGCTCTAGGAGGAGTCTTGGTGGTTCCAAACTTCTTCCATTTAAGAATGATGGAGCCCGCTGTGTTCTTCAGGATCTTCAATGCTGTAGAAATGTTTTGGTACCCTTCCCTAGATCTGTGCCTCGACACAATCCTGTCTCGGAGGTCGACGGACAATTCCTTCGAGCTCATGGTTTGGTTTTGTTCTGAAATGCACTGTCGACTGTGAGGCCTTATATAGACAGATGTGTGTGCCTTTCCAAATCATGTCCAATGAATTGATTTTACCACAGGTGGACTCCAATGAAGTTGTAGAAACATCTCAAGGATGATCAGAAAAGAGGATGTGCCTGAGCTCAATTTTGAGTCTCATAGCAAAGGGTCTGAGTACTTATATAAATAAGCCGGATGTGGAGGTCCTGGGTTGGCGTGGTTACTCGTGGTCTGCGGTTGTGAGGCAGGGTTGGACGTTCTGCCAAATTCTCTAAAACGATGTTGGATGCACTTTATGGTAGAGAAATGAACATTCAATTCTCTGGCAACAGCTTTGGTGGACATAGCTGCAGTCAGCATGCCAATTGCACACTCCCTCAACTTGAGACATCTGTGGCATTGTATTGAGACTAAACTGCACATTTTAAAGTGGCCCTTTATTGTCCCCAGCACAAGGTGCACCTGTAATGATCATGCTGTTTAATCAGCATCTTGATATGCCACCTGTCATGTTGATGGATTATCTTGGCAAAGGAGAAATGCTCGCTAATAGGGATGTAAACAAATGTGTGCACAATTTGAGATAGAAACCTTTTGTGCGTGGAATATTTCTTGATTCTTTTTCATTTCAGCTCATGAAACATGGGATCAACACTTAACATGTTGCGTTTGTAGTTTTGTTCAGTATAGTTATAGGATGTGTATCATGGCAACAGTACATATCACTTGGACACGCATGTGTGCGCGCATTCTTTTTATGTTTATCCCAATGAAAGGTCACCTTTAGATGACAGCCTCCCCCATCTCTTCCCAGTATGCGTCCTCTTTCTTTCGTTCTTTCTTTCATTCTTTCTTTTTGCTCACTTTCGTTCTTTCTTTCTTTCTTTTGAAGGGTGGGAGTGGGTTAAGAGAGGGAGGAAATAGGCAGGAAGAGAGAGGGGGAGGGACGGACGAGGCATTACTCTGGGATCAAGCAGCTGGTTAGTCAGCTAGTAGGCCGCTGAGTTGCTTTGCTCTAGCCACAGCTTGCTTGTTAGTCTTTTAAGTGGCGGCCTTTGATTACATAGTCCTGTTTTGATGGTATTCTCTGGCGTTCAGGGATGTGGTGTCTCAAGTATAGCCAGGAAGAGCTGTCCTGGCCGTTGGCTGGCTACCACAGCTGAGAATTCACTGTACACACACGGATGCACTCTCTTGCATGCTTGCACAGTTGCCGACTTCTAAACTCGCACGCCATAGTTCAGTCCTCTAGTCAGCCTTCAAGCCTGTGAGTTCCCTGCATCCCGGTGAAGGGATGTTCAAACTGACAGGTCTGGCCCACATCAGACATACTTTACTGTGTGTACAGTACCGGAGATGGGGACAATTCTGAATGCAGCAGGTTTTTGGTCTCGTCCTACACAAAGAACAACCAAGTATTACATCACATTGCTAGGTAAATAAACACTCTGTTCTGAGGACCGTTACAAAGAGAGCTTTCATCCCACACTACTTGATTAACCAAAGGTCAATTGCTTTTTCAAACGTCCCACAACAGTTGACTGAGAAAATGACTCTCTGTACCTCAGCTATTCTTCCCAGTCATTAGTCCCAATAACGGAGGGCTGACACACTGCTCCGAGGGAAATTACTTAACACACAATTGACTTCACTAATTGACTCTACTGCTGTGACGAGGAGAAACTTTCTTTGACTTTGTCCCTGAAAACGATGTCCAGAATCCCCCTCCCATCCCTGTACACACACGCAAACCTAACAGCCCGGCCCAAAGGATTAGGGAGGAGAAGATCCCCAACATGAAAGCGGAGTCTTCTGACTGATCAGCAAGACGGACGGGCAGCAGATCAATCAGGTTTCAGTGAGACAGAGGGTCTTTGAAGCGGCTAGCTAACACTGCTTGGCTAATCAATGAAGAACTGCCCGCTTGTTAGCACCTTCAAAGACTCATAGAAAACAAACAGTCCCTCTGGCATCATCAACTCTGTGCCTGCCTCACCCAGCCCTCCCTCCCTCCACGCCACTTTGCTAAACCCACAATGCCACACACAACTCATCTCTCCCTCTTGCTCTTATTCTGTCTTGAGTTTTTTCTCTCACTCTCTCTCTCTCCCTCCGTCGCTCTCTCTCTCTTGCGCTCGCTACTTGGTTGTTGATGATTAAATGCAAATGGCTTCCTTCCTATATTCCACATGAAGAGGGTGTACAGTAGTTTGTTGATGTTAATTTTCTTTGAGTATGGAAGCAGAGTGTTGGCAGTAGTGGATGACCTCATGGAACTTCCTGTGGCAGGAACAGGTAGTTCTTTACACGCACACACACCGACACAATATGGATCAAATGCAATATGCCTGATAGCCCTCTAGGCTTTGGTTTCATTGAGTGCTATGGCCACTTCTGACTGGATAAATCTTTTCTGATGATGATGGGATATTGTAACTGCGTATAAATTGCATCCTCAGACCTTGTATGTATGGTGTGTGTGTGTGTGTGTGTGTGTGTGTGTGTGTGTGTGTGTGTGTGTGTGTGTGTGTGTGTGTGTGTAGGTTCAGTACCAGAGTCCAGACTACATACAGTATACCCCGGTGGTTACAGATCCGCTATCACTCCGACTGTGCTATCAATAAAAAAATGCCCAAAGTGATCGGCACACAGATCTCCTTTAAAAAAAACATCACTTTGTATATTATGGTCCACTCCATGTCCACAAGTGTCCTCTTCTTCCTTCCCTCCCTCACTCTCTCTCCAGGAGCAGAGCCCCAGTAACCAGACGTCTCTGGCCATGATGCAGGAGCCCCAGGAGATGGTGGAGGAGACGGTCACCATTGAGGAGGACCCTGGCACACCCACCTCCCACGTGTCTGTGGTCACCTCCGACGACGGCACCACGCGACGCACAGAAACCAAGGTACTGGGGGAAGCAACGTTGTCACACATCACATCAAATTAGGTAGTTGGTACCTAGGTGCTGGAGGAGAAGAAATTCAATGCCCACACACTATATTGAAACTTTTTAATGCAACAAATTGTTTGGGTTGCTTACAACCCTGTGAAATGTATGTGGCAGGTTGCTGCAGTAAAACAGCATGGTAATTGTTTTATGGTAACTCGGCAGCCTAAAGTGACGGTCTCTAAGGCCCGTGATCCTTTAGCCAGCTGCCCAGATTTTGTCTTACAATTTGGTTACTGTTTCAGTATTGCTCCTACAGTATTTTGTGTTGCGGGTTCTTTTTTCTTGATTCCCCTCTATTGTGTTTTGTTGTTTCTATATAAGGATATGTCAACTAACCTGAAGGTGAGTTGGAAAAATTTCCCCCCTCGTCACTTTACTATCAACTCACGACACCATTTTGTGTGTGCCCATGTCAGCCGCGCGCGGCCACGCCCTTCTGTCACACAGGCAGTCTGTCTCTTACCGCATCACAGCCAGCCCAACGCTCCAGTATTTTTACTCTTACTGTCCTTCCTGAACGTAGCTCACAGCTTTCCCCCTTCAGTCAGGCCTGCTCCACGCCATGCACACTACCTCTCCAGACAGTGTCTCAGTGCCGTGTGCTTCCGGATGGAATGGGGCTCCCAAAATGGCACCAAGTTCTATAGAGCTCTGGTCAAAACTAGTGCACCATATAGGGAGTAGGGTGCAATTTGGGACGCAGGCCAAATAGAGCGGAGATGTTATTTTCCGAAAATCTGGTTCCCTAGGGAATGACCCTGGCTAGAGCTGCTGGTACACTAGAGACACTACAGCATCTGCAATTAAACAGCCCAGCTAATCCCTCTGTTTCACTGTGTGTGCTGCTATCCTATTGTAAGGGATTGGACACATGTACACTAAAGCGAACAGGCACACACACAGGCACACACACACAGGCACACACACACACAGGCACACACACACACACACACACACACACACACACACACACACACACACACACACACAGCTAAATAAAACATTAATCAAGGGCTTGGGGATTGAGGGAGTGAGGGTCACTGATTTTAAGGACACAACTCCATAGGGACGAAAGAGGATGCTTTTTGGAAGTAATTTTGAGGGGAAGAAGCAGATTAAGAGACGGTTTTGACCGTTCCTTTCTAATTGGTGTCATCGGTTGGCCAGCCAGCTTGTGATGGAAGCCTGCATACGTGACATTTCCAGACTTTCATCCCTCTCTCTCAATCGCTTTCTCTCCCTCTCTTTCTTACTCTCCCTCGCCCTCTCACTCTTTTTCTTATCTGTTGAATTTACAGTATGTGTAATTGGGTTCCTTTGAACAGGAGGCTCCAGCTGGCTACTTACTGCTAATGCATTTCCTTTCATGTATTCTGAGTATCCCCTCCAAGCACAACGAGATTTCACACTATTGCTTTTGGAAAAAAAACATGTTTTTTTAATGCTAAACACATATGCAAACAAGGCAAGCAGCAGTATAAGCAGTATCAGTAGCCAGCCACCACACTGAAACAAACAGACCAAAAGAAGGCCTGGGAATAAGTTAATGTGGAGTGGCGTTCGCTGTTTAAAGGCTAACTATCTAACCGCTCCAGCTGTGAAGGAGTGAGTCAGTCAACTGGCTGGCTAGTATGTGGTACTCGCTAACTGGTGGGAAGGGAAGGCTCTGCATCACGTGCAAGCACATACACACACACACACACACACACACAGGGAATGGGTGTCACCATGTCCATCCTCCATCTCCCTCCCAACACACTGTGTTTTTCTGTGGACGTGGTCCAGTGAGGGTTGTGTGATCACACTGTTCTTTTAAAGGAGGTAAATAAAAACTATAAAAAGCAGCAGCGTTCCTTCCGTGTCCTGTGGATGGGAGTAAATGAGGGTTAAGGCACGCCACAAACTCAAACAACACAACAGGCCTTAATACACAACAGCACACACGAGGGAGAAAGGTTTGAATGGAAAGAACGAAACCCACTCGGATACAAAATGCAAAACTGTAGCGGCAGTCAATTTGAATGTTCTGTTTTTACGCTGTCATTGTTTTGGTGCTGATCTTTTTCCTATGTTGTTGAATGGGTTGAATCAACAGGCTCGTCCATGTACCGTGTATGTGCAGACAACTGCCAATGTGATGCCCGGTACTACTTATTGACCACCTCCGCCATCAACACTTTCCCATAGGTGACCAAGGTGATCAAAACCATCACCCGCCACACTTACCTGCCAGTGACCATCATCGAGACCCTGGTGGTGCCGGAAGGTTCCATCTCACCGCAGTCCAAACCCAGCACCCCAGTGCCCACCTCTTCTCCCACCCCATCACAGACAGACAGAGTAAAGAACCCAAAGGCTTTTTGTTGTTGTCTTGAAGTGAACCCCTAACCCTTCCTGCTCATATCTCCCTAAACCTCCCACTAACTCCCGGGCAGTTGGTTTATCAGTTTGAGCTCTCTGTCTATAAAAGTTGAATGCGGCAGAGATGGTGAAAGTGTTACGGCGCTATAAAAACAGCGTGGGATGCCTGCCCTCCCTCCCCTTTAACAGCCTAACACTTGGTAAACATAGGCCCCGGTTTGACTGCAAGCACCTTCCATTAGAGCGAGGGAGCGCACTGCCTTAGCCACATGGCCCTGACAAATACATACAGACCCACAAACACACACACACACACCAGCGTTTTAGAGATTCTCGTTTAGCCCGTTTACAGTAGTCTAGATGGGCCTTTTCTGTAGCCTTCTCTGAAGCACCATCCCCAGGCCCCCGGTTTGCTTGTTTTTGCATGTTGTGATCTATAGCGGATCAAAGTTCTGTTTGAAACCTGTCTGACGGTTTCTCGTGCCGTACCAGCGAAGGCTCTTTAGAAGTCATGTTAGTACAAAAGTCATGTTCATCAAGGCTTCTCTCCCTGGCTGAGTTGGAAGACGGGCTCGTCAAAGATGGAGGGAGTTTGTGCCACGGCAGATGTTTAGCCTGTGGTGGTTATACCTTTTTAGGACCAGAATCAAGATTGAAGAACACTGCTGAATAGTTCCTGGTAGTGGTCCTCAACCCCAGGCCTAAGAGATCATCTCCACATTTCAGCACAGTGTAGGAGGCAACGGGTCCTTTTGAGTGAAGAGCGACCCCCGTCCCAACCAGACCTGCACTCAATTACCGTCACCACCTCCGTTTGAAATGAATGGCAATAAAAGTCCTTTAATCAAGCAGCTGAGAAGAGAAAGACAGCCTGTTATTTCAAGGCCAGCGGTTCAAGCTGTTTCATTAAGTTTGGAATCTGACAAAGGCTTTATTTTTAACATGAAAGGGAAGATTGTGTGCGAGTTACACTCGAAGGGAGGGGGAGCAGCTCTGCCAGCGTAGTGTGAAGTAGCAAACCGATGGATGGCAGTGAAGGGTGGTCTTTAGATGTTACTGAAGCGCCATAATTATTCACTAACATGACTGAGAATAGACCGTTTCTTGGCCGATTTGAATTTAAAATACCACAGTTGGGGACAGGGTGTGAACAAACTAAAGGCTTTGTGAAAATGGGATCAAGATTTCAAGTTCTCATATGTAATGACTGTGAACGTTTAACATTTATGATTCACGTGTTGTTCCCTGCTTCCTCTTTTGAGATGTTTAGGACCTTATTGAGTTTCCTCGTTATCGTTTCATGCCTTTGCTTCAATTCTTGTGGGAATGGACCCTCTCCGTGCACCTTGTCAGACACAACGCGAATCGCATCAGACATGGGGCCCCTTCCAATGACGATTAATTTTCATCAATCTCATTAATTCTGAAAATGAATTTATAGCCGCGGACAAAATAGCCAATTATCGCCACTGCAGAATTCACTGGGCAGCAAATTGGTTTCTGTATCAATGCTGAACCTCAGGCTGAGGTTAGATGCAGCTAACTCTCCGACTGCCAGGCGGCTTCAGGACTCAGACAAGTAGGATTGTGATGTAGGAAGTACAAAATGTATCGATATACAGTAGATATAGTATACTAGTGCTCTATAAGACAGTCAGTCCCCAGTTATGACTGTCACCTTCCGAAATGGCCCCCTATTCCATAGGTGGGGGGGGGGACATGTCACACAAACTCACCCTTATTTCCAACACAACCTAGCCTTGTTTTTTTTGAATAGAAATGGATGAAAAGCAATGGTACGACCCTTTCTCCTTTGGAGTTTCCCAATGCATGACCTTCGACCTGTTATTGACAGTGCCTGCCTGCAGTGTCACTCTTTAAAGGAACAATGTTGTCCTCATCTCATTCCTCAGCACTCTCACTGTGTGGCATCGGCATCCCACTGGCCTGTCTGTGATTCAACAGGCTGCATCGGTGTGCTGTGTCCATGCTGTGTCTCCGTCCTAACCACCTGTCTCTCACTGGGTTTATCTGTAGGTAACCTCCTCCCCAGGCTGACTTAATACCATATAGAGAGAGCTGTCTGGGGACGGGATTAATCTGTCGTCTGTCTGGTGGGACACCTGAACATACTGCTAAGTACAGTCATGTCAGGGTGATCCGAATGTTTCAACATTGTCCTCATCAACTGTTGTGTGTGTGTGTGGCCCATACACACACACTAGACTTTCAGGATTGGGTAGGAACTGATTTAACTTATAATGTAATCAGTCTAACTCTGTCTTTGTGACCTCCTCTCCTCTAGGTGACGAAGATGGTGAAGACGGTGACCACGCGGACGGTTCGACAGGTGCCCCTGGGCCCCGACGGCCTGCCCCTGCCCGAGGGCTCCTCCCCGCTGGGCAGCTACACAGACTCCATCGACCGGCGCTACCTGAAGAACGGCGAGCGCTACATCACCACGCCGCAGGCCACCTCCACGCTCACTCGCTCCTACAACAACTACAACGACTCCTACACCGACACGCTCCCCCCCGATGCCGGCGGGAGCCAGTATGGTGGGCGTCACTATGGCCTCCACGACGGCTACGGGATTGGAGACGTGACAGACAACTACGGCAGCCTGTCGCGTGGCGTCAACTTCCGGCCGCCCCGCTATCCCTACGCCATGGCTAACAGCTACCGGACGGAGAACAGCTACGGGACCTTACCCATTCGGAAGGATGACTACGGCCACGTGGCCCAGCCTCAGGTGCCCATGGGCAGCAGCAGTGTGGACCTGAACCGGTCACAGCCAGAACGCTTCCAGCCAGAGCCCTACGGACTGGAGGACGACCGCCGCAGCCTGGGCCCTGAGGAGGAGGAGCCCTATGACCTGGACCCTGACTACTCCACCGCCGGCCGGCGCCAAGGCACGCTGCCTGGCACCAACCGCGGCAGGACCGTGAGAGAGCCGCTCCGCGACGGGCCACGTGTCAGGTGAGAACGATAGACGTGACAGAACGCTGTCTGGTTTTAGTCATCTGAAAATGTTTAGGTGACCTGGAAGATAGGATTGGACTGGTTTGGTCTGGTTTAGGTTGTCTGAAAAAATGGATGTGAGCTGCTTTCTTGGCCAGGTCTATCTTGAAAACAAGTCTTTCTTGTTACATATAAAGTATAGTTAGGACTCATCTTTTGAGCAGGGTTGAGATTAGAATCTTAGCTGTGATGATTGTTGTTTGAGAGGATGTAGCAACCTGTATCATCCTAGCTGTATCCTAGCTACGCCTTGGTGCGTCTTAGCTGCAGGAGACCAATTCTTTCCTCTAAGTGGTGGACAATGAGGACTAGTTTTATGTATGGCTACAGGCATTGTCTGAGACGTGAGAAGAATAGTCTTCTCAAGATGAGGAAAATTAAGAATACATGTCTTATTCTTCTAGAATGCGTGAGAAACAAAGGTGTGTGTGTGTGTGTGTGTACATATGTGAACAGATGTCTTTTCTCCTTGAGATTCTTACAGAGGAGGCGGCGTTGAAGGGAAGAGGCTTTGATATCCGTTTTCATGCAAATGGCAGTTGAACATGTGTTTATGTCAGAAAGACACTGTTAGACATAGAAAGAGGGAGGGAGAAGAGACCGTTAGGCAGAGGAAGAGAGAGAAATAAAGGCAGATATACAGAGGGAGGGGGAGAGAGAGAGGCAGTTCGACAAAGAGGCCTTGAGCGACGGACAGTTCGATAGGGAAACAGACGGAGGGAAAGTGGAGATCGTTAGACATAGGAAGAGGAGATTGAGGGAGAGCTGGAGCGAGAAAGAAAGAGAAGCGGTGAGATCGAGGGAGAGAGACGGTGTTTTCTGTCTCTCTTCCCTGAGCCGTGTCACTCTGGGCGACCTTCATTAACATGTCTGTAACCTCCAGATCCTTCTGCCAGAAACCAGCCAGTTAGCCTCTGACAAAACCCCCATAATGACCTAGTCATGATTGCGCTAAAGTTCTGCATATGGCTTAGGATGAAATGTAGCCATAATGCTGAGGTGGCATTGGCACACACTTACTAGACTTTTCGCACATTGGCTACACATATACAGCAATGTAAACTTGCTAACTTGTCTCGACGCTACCTCGGGGGGGTTGCGCTCGACACTCGCATGACAGTTGCCCCCCCCCCCTGCTAGCGAACGTTACCTAGCAGTGTGAAGTATAATATTATAATATGAATGACACTGTATGGTAACGTTACTGTACTTTTATATTCATGTGGGAGGGTTAAACGCTCATTATTGATATGCTAATGTTGCTAGGGGTGGTTAGGCTACAATTAGGCTGCGGAAATGTTCGCTAAATTGAGGTGAGTGCCGCGCGCGATCATCTTGTCTGGTTGGCTCATTTATTAGCGCTGATCAGAACATTTAGCCAGCATGTTATGTAGCCTAACAAGTGGATTATGTTGCTCTTCACTTGCGGTAACTTAGTAGCCTAGGCCTACTCCCGACCTAAAAGCCTGTGACTTGTCTTAATCAATGTGATGTTGTTTAACTGAATATTCTGTATATTTGGTTAATTCTGTCTGGGCAAATAAGTGGTGGTGGTATACCTCATTTATCAATGATCAGAAACGTTTAGCATGCGATAATGTAGCCTAAATCAAGTGTAGGACTATTTATTTTCCTCGATCGCATATAGGCAACTCCAAAAGCCCGCGGAGGTTGTGGAAGACCTGACGCCTGCTCCCTAACGAAGCAGAGTGAGGGTAGGGAAGAGATTTGAACATGGATTTTTTTTTAGATATACAAAACATAAGCTCGGGCTCTGTTTCCAAATTTCACACGTTCCCTTGACGCAAATATTATTTGTATTTTATTCTGTTATGTTGCATTATATTATTAGCCTACCATAAAATGTGTGTTTACTGTGATCAGGGTAAATGTCTTGTCTGTTTAATGAACAAAACAACTATTGATTTAACTTTCATGGCGCAGCCATGTTTCCCTATAGGCTGCATAGACCCGATAATAATGGATTTCTTTGATGTATTTAAATAGATATCTACCCACATCGGCCCACATCTACTACCACTCCTACTTGCCGCTATTGTGTGCGGGAGATATAAAAGGCTTATCCCGGCAAAAAATGGGGACTGTATGAATTGGGTTCTTAAAAATATTGCCAGATAAAAAAAAAAAAATGACAGGCAACATTCCGTTAAGTCTGTCTGTCTGTCAAGGCTACAATTAGTACCACATTATCTCCCCTTGTGATTGTGCAGTCCCATCAGGCCACACAGTGTCCACTTTTCCTGTACTCTGTAGCACAAGAAAGAAACCTCAAGCAAATTGAAGGTGATGTTTGACGTGGAGCAGCGTGTGTTTAAAATACTTATTTTTTTGACCAGTGATCTGTAACAGATGGATTTATTCAAATATTCTCTTTTTTTCTTTCCATCGGAGAAGAATGAAATAAGCCAGTTTGAATGTAAGTGAGCTGAGGTAGTTTGTGAGGGAGGAAGAGAGGAATCCTGTGTGTCTGTCATGGAGATGTTCAAAGGTGATGCATAATAGCATTGTGGCAGCCTCTGACAGTGCTGGGCTGCATTTCGGGGACTTTGTTAATCAAGCACACATACACACCCTGGAATGTAAACGCAGCGTGGTGATGTGTTATATTTACGTCCTTGCGACATCCCTACCCCATTGAAGTTTACATTTTTAAAAGTTAAAGTTGCGCTATGCAGATATCGCTCCAGCGTTTATTTCCTGGTTTCGAAAACTCTAATAGTTCACCTAATTTCAGTTTATGAAACAAAATAATATAATATAGTGTAGAGAATCATTGTACCATCTAAACCGCTGTGAAATATATGTTCCATAACCAAAAATATTGTGTTTGCAGCATTTTGAAACTGGTGTACATAACTGAAGTAAAAGACTCAAAAACAAAACTTAAGAATGGAAAGCATAGAAATAGCACACACAGAACAGATCTACTTCATATACTTGCTTTCATGTAGAATGATAGATCTATAACTCAGATTTCTATGAATTTGGTCGGGTCACCCAAAACGTTAGATATTACCAATTTTAAGGTTGGGGTTATAGTTTAGAGTGTCCTGGATAGCACTAACGGTTAAAGTTATGCCTAGTGCAGGGGTGGGAAGTACAGATGCTCTTTAATCAGAGCTTCTGTCTGCATGGAACACACACGCACACACTTCCAGACACACACACACACACACACACACACACACACACACACACACACACACACACACACACTTCCAGATACAAACGTACCCACATATATACACACACACACACTGCCAGACAATGAGTCACTCTATCAGCTTGAGAGGCGGTTGCTGTGACAGGCAATTTGTACTGTACGCTACATGTTTCACAACATACTAACGCACACACACGCACTTCATTAGGCAATTAAGATGGCTAGCTCACTGATTAATTTTCACAACGCGATAACTTATCAACGTGTACCTTGCATTTCATCTTTTTTTTACCTAAGTCCAATGACATGGTAACATTTTTAGTTGATTTCACGTTAGTTGACAGCACTACCAAATGTTAATCAAAATGAAATGTTGAACTGACGTCTGTGCCCAGTGGGTGAGTCCTTTCTTTGGGAAAAACCTCACATACCGTCTTTCCATCATACACCATCACTGCTGTGCTCCATCACTTCCTGTATCACCTTTCAAACCAACCGACCTGATGATGTAACACATCTGGAATCCAGTTATAATAATACAACTGGATCTAGAATTAGCATGGCAAGGAGCGCACCCCCAGAGCCCTCGTCTGTCTCCACACACACGTTATGTAATTCTATCCTAAAATGTATTTGCGTTCAAAATCCTTTTTTCCCTAACCCTTAAACCTAACCCTTACCATAATCCTAAACCTAACCCTTACCATAACCCTAAACTTGACCTGTAACCCTAACTCCTTGCTCGCTCTCGCACGCACACACGCACACACTCATTAGTATCCCTCCATTAATAGTATGATGTTGAGTCTGCTGTATAAATGGCTTTAATGAATGTGTGAGTTAAAGCATTTTAATTACAGCTTATCATCTAGTCGCTTTGAAAACCCTCGATTATGGGAAAAGGAAAATTAAGATGTTTAGTGCAATATGGCTTCCTGCGCTTTCGCCGAGCATGGTGGTTATAGTAATCTATTACCGGATAAGAGGGTATAGTAATCTATTACAGGATAAGAGGGAAGAACTGTGCTGCCCACGCTCCTAGTCTTTAGTAACAAGTGTGTGTGTGTGTGTGTGTGTAGGTGTGTGTCAGGGATCATCAACCAGGTTAAGCGGATGGTCAGGAGGCTGGAACACAATTACAAATAATTTGTGGACTGAATTGACCGCAAGAAGGCCAAACAGATATACACTGAATACAAATTTAAACACAACATGTGAAGTTTGTCTCATGTTTCATCCCAGAATTGTTCCATAGGCACAAAAAGCTTATTTCTCTAATGTTTTATGAACCAATTTGTTTAAATCCCTGTTAGTGAGCATTTTTCCTTTCCCAAGATAATCCATCCACCTGCCAGGTGTGGCACATCAAGAAGCTGACTAAACAGCATAAACATTACACAGGTGCACCTTGTGCTGGGGACAATAAAACACGACTCTAAAATGTGCCGTTTTGTGGCACAACACAATGCCACAGATGCATCACGTTTTGAGGGAGGGTGCAGTTGGCATGCTGACTGCAGGAATGTCCACTAGAGCTGTTGCCAGAGAATTTAATGTTAATTTCTCTACCATAAGCCGACTCCAACGTCATTTTAAAGAATTTGTCAGTACGTCCAACCAGCCTCACAACCGCAGACCACGTGCAACCACACCAGCCCAGGACCTCCACATCCGGCATATTCACTTGCAGGGTTATCTGAGATTAGGCACCCGGACAGCTGATGGGTTTGCCCAACCAAATCATTTATTCACAAACTGTCAGACACCGTGTCAGGGAAGCTCATCTGCGTGCTCATCGTCCTCACCAGTGTCTTGACCTGACTGCAGTTGGGCGTCGTAACCAACTTCAGTAGGCAAATGTGTGCTCTTCACGGGTGAATCCTGGTTTCAACTGCACCGGGCAGATGGCAGACGTTGTGTGGGCGAGCGGTTTGCTGATGTCAACGTTGTGAACAGACTGCCCCATGGTGGCAGTGGGGTCATAGCATGGGAAGGTATAAGCATTGAACAACGAACACGATTGCATTTTATCGATGGCAATTTGAATGTGCAGAGATGATGTGATGAGATCCTGAGGCCCTGTGTGTGTGTGTGTGTGTGTGTGTGTGTGTGTGTGTGTGTGTGTGTGTGTGTGTGTGTGTGTGTGTGTGTGTGTGTGTGTGTGTGTGTGTGTGTGTGTGTGTGTGTGTGTGTGTGTGTGTGTGTGTGTGTGTGTGTGTGTGTGTGTGTGTGTGTGTGTGTGTGTGTGTGTGTGAGAGAGATCGCTTTTAGCATGAGCCAGACATCGTTCTCCTGTCTACGTTGAGGTTTCTCATAAGCAGTTGGCTAAGTTCAAGGATGGGGGAACTAAGTTCTCAACAATGTCATGCTTTTTCCCCCGCACTTAATTGAAATAAGGAACAAACACTAGTTGTAAAAACAGATGACATCAAAACAGCCGACGCAATTAGAATAAAATGTTTAAAAATTTGATTTAATTGATTTGTTTTGTCTTGTGAGTCATAAAGAAGTTATTGGTCATTATTCAAAATGAGCTATCTGTTGTTTGTATAGTGAAAAGTCACAGAGCTCATAAGCATGTGGGAATGTTCCTCCAAACACAGAAGGAACATTCTCAGCTGCTAATCCTTTGAGGGTTTGTCTTCTCAGGGAGAAGACCGGAGACCACAGGAATGGAGATTTGATCGTCATAATTGGCTGTCACTCCTACACACTCACTTGCTCTCTCGCTTTCGCGTGCTCTCACACACATTCAAACACACACACACACACACACACACACACACACACACACACACACACACACACACACACACACACACACACACAGAGGACCACGCAGGATATTTAGCAGCTTCATTACCATGAGGAGTGTGGGCTGCTACTGTAATCATCCCGTGAGCATCATGTCTAGCGGCTGTGGTGGCGAGGGCCTTTCCCATCCTGTGAATAACCCGCCCCCTCTATCAACGCAACGCCGGCAATTTAAATGCAAATCCTGACATTCCCATCACTCAGTCCGCAACCCGTTTACCAACCCTGGCATCAGTTCTATTCAAATGAGTTCCATTTCAAACCCAACTGTACACTGATTGTCAGTGTCTGTGAGACCGTTGATGTAGCCGCATGTATCTGATAGTAATGAAGATATAATTTGCCAATACCCCATTCTCTCTTTTTCAAAGGGTATTCACAGCAGTGTTGTTTTTGCTTGTCTTTTCCTTTTAGCATTTGAATGGTCTCGAACTGTAGGTCTGAACGTGTTAAGACCAGACTGGGTGTTCACTAAGGAAGTGTTGGGTGCTGTATATCCTCGACTCACTCGCAGCCATTTCTTTTTCCATGTTATCTATCATGCAGCTGTGAGGTAGCCTGGTTAAATGAGACTGAATGCTGCTCTGAATGGTGAGCACTGGGTTCAGACTGGTTGAACTAGGTTAACTGAGATGCCCTCGGGCCAAAACCTCAGAGTAGCAGGCGGACTAGCTGGCCCAGTTTGGCCTTAATGACTGGGGCTTAATCGGCTCTGAGCCCTCCTATCCTTCATTACCGGACAAGGTTTGTGGTGCTTCACGTTCAAGTCCACTTTCACCCCTTCCTGTTAGAATGGTTCTTAGAATGGTTCCCGTGCACGTTCCCTAGACTTGAAGGAACCATTCTAAAACAGGAGGGGGTGATACTATGCTGTACCATTTGGATGTAATGTCCTCAGGCAGCTGTGTGTGGAGCTTAAAATGCCACCCTTCAAGGTTGTAACAACAAAGTCATTTTTGAGACTGGAGCTGGAGACACCTGTTTCAGGAGATGTTTGATCACGGCTAGCCTTGCAGTTTGGCCACGATACCTAAACCTAACCTCGTACCACAAGACCAAAACCGTGTAAATGTAAATGTGTTGACGCCTTAGAAACTTAGCCTAGCCACGGCATGCGGTATCTTTCAGCTTAGCTTCTGTTTGTGGTTCACCTTTCAGTGCAGCTGCTTGCCTATCCAGACCCAGACTCTGGCCTTGTCTTTGCTATAGCAGTGGTGGTTGGTTTGTTTTGTCTTTTGATACCAGCCGAACCCTAGCCTTCTGAATATATAAGGATTCAGTGTGAAGTTACATTGCTGCTCGGGTCTGAGCTTTTTCTCCCAGTTTGTGTTGATTTCACTGGCAGTAAAATATATAAAGTGATGCTATAAAACATGATATATGTTGTTTATGTAAACCCGTAGAGTAATGCACCCGCAAACAGACAGCGATATCCTGATGAGATTCTCCCCCCTCGCAACGTGTGGCAGGGAGACATTTTTATGCACATAATTAACATAAAACTCATTAAAATTAAGGCACGTAGTGGTTGTCTCTAACCGCTAGCACTCAGTTAGGGATGTCGCCCGTTTTGTTGCACCGTATATCAAAGTTGCTCAAAACAGACCGGCCAGTTGTGTATGATGAACTAGCCTTTCTCTCTCGCTCTCGGTGGTAGGGAGGAGGGGAGGCTACAGGCGGTGGCGCATGGTGTGCGACATTAATTAGATTCCCCACTCTCACTTCCTTTCTCTGCCTCCTCCTTTGTTCCCATGAAAAGACACCAGAGGAGAGAACAGAGCTAGTACAAGACAAAGTAGTGTAGTTCCTACCCCCAAAATAAATGGAAACCCCCTTGGGATAGTCCAACTATGGTTACTTTGTGACCATGCTTATTTTCCTCTCGGAGGAGAATGAAGTGCATCTCTTATCTTACACGATGACCAAACCTGCTCCGTGCATCCGCCATCGTGCGCATGTTGAGTTTGTCTTCCACGCCAGACACGTTTAGGACACGCAGGTTGAAATATCAAAACGCACTCTGTACCAACTATACTGAACAAAAATAGAAGCGCACCATGTAAAATGTTGGTTTCATTAGCTGAAATCAAATATCCTCCTTACCCACAAGGGCATATGCTCTTAAAAACCAATGAGGAGATGGGTGAGGCGGGACTTGCAATGTCTAAAATGGAACCGGCCTACGCGCCACCAGTTTTGGATGAAATTATTGAATAACATGCATGTGTCCATTTTTATTTTGCATTGCTCGCGCAACACAGGCGATGTGGTCACACCCTTACGTGTGTGGAACAAGTCATCTTAGGATGTCTCTGTTTGTAAAAGCCCCATGAATACCTTTGGACAACAACAAGTTATCATGTTAAACCCCCTCAGTATCTAGACACAGTTTGCTTCAGAAGCCTAATGATCTGTCAGTCAGGAGATCTCCTTGTACTCCCTCCACAACCCTAACAGGGGAAAGGAAAAGGATGCGGCTGCTTGTGGAACAGAGAAATGGAATACGCCAGGCTAATGCAAAAGGCCCAGTCCCAGGAAGGCAGCCAGACCAGGCCAAGCAGGGCATTAAGCATAGTCTTTGGTGCTGCTGTGACCAGAAGGAGCCGGCCTCTGGGCCCTGAGGCAGTGTTGGAGCAGAGGCCTGCCTGTGGGCATGGTGGAGCTTTGCTGCTGCCTCTCCTGGGGGCCACACCACACCAGCCCCTCTGTGAGGGAGCCCAGAAAAAGTTCAGAGTTTCTTTTTCAATTTCTGCCTGGACTTTGTTGTAAGAGTCCCTTTTGCTCTTGGCTCTACAGGGCTCCATCTCAAATCTTTCTTACTCTTTCTCTCTCGATCTCTTTCTTCCTCTGCCCCTATTCTCCTTTGCTTTGTCTCTACTCTCCCCCTCCCTCTCTCCTCCTCTCTTTCTCTCTGTGCAAACCCCAGCACCCCCATTATTAGCAAAAGAGAACATGGCTCCGAGACGATACAGATGATTAATAAGTGGCGCCTGTTTCTTATCGACGGAAGCTGTTTTTTCGGGCCTCACCGGCTGGGAGGCCCTCTGACGGCGTTAATAACAGAGCAGCCTTGTCTCTCCCCGTCTCTGTCCTCTTATCTCTCGCCCCTGTCTTTTCACCTCTCCTTCACCCCTTCCTCTATCTCCTTTTTCCCTCCATTCAATCCTTCCTACCTCACTTGGCCTTTCTCAACTCTTATTCCCCCCCTCTCTTTCTCGTTTCTTGTAATCCCTCTTATACAAATTCCACTAAATGCTCCCTCTGTCTGTTGTAGTAGTAGCAGTGTTAAGCTCACTGTCATAGACAGTGAATTGTAAACCATTGTCCTTGTACAGAACACATCCAACCACAAATCCACACAGCAAGATGTAAAAATCCTTCAAACAATGTTACATGATCTTTCCTCAAACGTACAAACTTCTCCCTCCCTCTCTCTCTCTTTCTCTCCCAGGGGGTACGAGGACCCCATCGAGGCAGAGCTGGTTGACGAGCGACACCCCTACATCCATGGCATGTACGCGGCCCCCCTGGCCCAGCCCGAGAGGGGGAGCATGGCCAGCCTGGACCGCCTGGCTGGCCGCCGCTCGCCCTCCATAGACAGCATCCGCAAGGACCCGCGCTGGCGTGACCCCGACCTGCAAGAGGTCATCGCCATGCTGGGCCACCCTATCGACCCGGTCAAGTCCAACGCCGCCGCCTACCTGCAGCACCTGTGCTACGAGAACGACAAGATCAAGAAGGATGTGCGCCAGCTGAAGGGGATCCCTGTGCTGGCAGGGTTGCTGGACCACCCCAAGGCTGAGGTCCACCGCAAGGCCTGTGGAGCCCTGAGGAACATCTCCTACGGCAAGGACCACGACAACAAGGTGGCCATCAAGAACTGCGATGGTATCCCAGGCCTCATCCGCCTGCTGAGGAAGACCAACGACATGGAGGTCCGTGAGCTCATCACAGGTGAGGAATCCCAGTGTACCCTCATGGGAAGAATGGCTGCCCCCCCTGTCCAGAATTAATCCAGTCACTAACCAAAACTAGCTGCAGCTCATCATCTGTAAATAGTACAGTAAATATTAGGCATACTAGCATTTTGTTTGTAACGTACAAATGTTTTATGTCCTCTGACTTAAAAATATACAAAAATATAAACGCAACATGTAAAGCATTGGTCCCAAGGTTCATGAGCTGAAATAAAAGATCCCAGAAATGTTCCATATGCAAAAAAATGTATTTCTCTAATATTTTGGCCACAAATTTGTTTACGGCCCTTTTAGTGAGCATGTGTCCTTTGCCAAGATAATCCATCCACCTGACAGGTGAGGCATATCAAGAAGCTGATTAGACTGCATAATCATTACACAGATGCACCTTGTGCTGCGGACAATAAAAGGCCACTTTAATATATGCAGTTTTGTCACACAGCAAGCCACAGATGTCTGAAGTTTTGAGGGAGAGTGCAATTGGGTTTCTGGCTGAAGGAATGTCCACCAGAGCTGTTGACAGATAATGTTATGTTAATTTATCTACCATAAGCCGCCTCCAACATTGTTTTAGAGAATTCGGCAGCATGTCCAACCAGCCTCACAATCGCAGACTCAGGACCTCAACATCCGGCTTCTTCACCTGCAGGATCTTCTGAGACCAGACACCCGGACAGCTGATGAAACTGTGGGTTTGCACAACCAAATTTCTCTGCCCAAATTATCAGAAACCGTCACGGGGAAGCTCATCTGCGTGCGCGGCGTCCTCACCAGTGTCTTGACCTGACTTAAGTCGGCAAATGCTCACCGTCGATGGCCACTGACACGCTGGAGAAGTGTGCTCTTCACGGATTAATCCTGGTTTCAACTGTACCGGGCAGATGCAAACAGCGTGTATGGCATTCTGTGGGCTAGCGGTTTGCTGATGTCAACGTTGTGAACAGAGTGTCCCATGGTGGCTGTGGGGTTATGGTATGGACGGGCACAAGCTATGGACAACAAACACAATTGCATTTTATCGATGATAATTTTAATGCACAGAGATACCGTGACAAGATCATGAGGCTCATTGTCGTGCCAGTCATCCGCTGCCATCACGTTTCAGCATGATACTGAGCGGCCCCATGACGCAAAGATCTGTACACAATTCCCTCCATGGCCTGCATACTCACCAGACATGTCACCCATTGAGCATGTTTGGGATGCTCTGGATTGACGCATATGACAGCGCATTCCAGGTCCTGCCAATATCCAGCAACTTTTCACAGCCATTGAAGAGGAGTGGAACAACAGGCCACAATCAACAGCCTGATCAACTCTATGTGAAGGAGATGAACCACCGCCAGTTCAGTTTTTTTGCAGGGAAAGGTTGACGTTGAACTAACAATTGTTTTATAGGCACACAGGAAGTGGTCTTTATAATGTATTTATTTTTCCCTAGGTGTTTCTTCCTCCTGGATAGGATAGGCCTATGGCTATTTTTGCCCTCTAGCAAAGACGGTGCTGATAAACCAGAATATCGTAAAGTGTCTCATATTTTCCATTCATAGATTGTTTTGAAGATAGATTTGTAGGCAAACAGCTGCTAAACAGGTGTTCATTCCACTTGTTCTCTACTTCCATAAAAAATGCATGGAGATGCCAGGCGAGCTGACAAAATAAAAATCTGTCGTTCTGCCCCTGAACAAGGCAATTAACCCACTGTTCCTGGGCCGTCATTGAATATAAGAATTTGGTCTTAACTGACTTGCCTAGTTAAATAAAGGTTAAATAAAAAGAAATAGTCTGGCGGCGTTAGTATTAGTGCGTCAGCATACCTCTCCAGAGAAAAAGCTGTTGTGACGTGGTCCAGGTAGGTAGGGCCTAGGGAGTGAATGGGGAGAGGAGGGCAACATGGCATCCCCAAAGCCACATGGAAGGACCAACCAGTGACTGCTTTATAAAGGATTCAGCTGCAGTCCTCCTGCTTCCCAACTCGGCATTTAATGGAAATATAAACTCACCACCACCATCCATTCCAGTTCTGGATTTATTCTATATAAGCCCCCTGTGTGGTCGGATGAGGAGAGAGGAGAGCGTAAGGGCTCAGGCGGAGACTTGGAGTGGCACTTGAGTTCACTTTGTGGCCCAGGAAATGGTACTGCTCTTTTTGAAGTTGGTGAGGAAAGAAACGTGTTTGTGTGTGTCGGCCGCTGCTGCCTGGCCCAGGGTTGCTTACACAGTTCGGGGTCTGACACACACACACACACACACACACACACACACACACACACACACACACACACACACACACACACACTTCTGTGGATTGGTGCTGCTCGTGGCCTGGCCACCCTACTGCGATCTAGGCAGGGGCCAGCTGTTCGTCTGCTACCAGCACACAAACACACACTCTCTAGACAAATCCATACACACACTCTCTAGACACATCCATACACACGCTCTCTAGACACGTCCATACACGCGCTCTCTAGACACGTCCATACACGCGCTCTCTAGACACGTCCCTACACGCGCTCTCTAGACACGTCCCTACACGCGCTCTCTAGACACGTCCCTACACGCGCTCTCTAGACACGTCCCTACACGCGCTCTCTAGACACGTCCCTACACGCGCTCCTACATGCAGGCATATGAGCAGACACGTGGCCCCCTGCCTGTCACCAGCTATTCTACTTATTTACATGACCTAGCTCCTCCTGTAACGGCCCTTCTTCATCCCCTCTACTACCAACCACCCATCACACACACACACACACACACACACACACACACACACACACACACACACACACACACACACACACACAGTTCCATAACTCCCCTCCCAGCTGCCGTGGCTGCCGTCTCCACTCTCCTGGACTCTGTCCTCTCTACTCAGCAATTAGCCTGTGACGCATGTGACAGCAGTAGGAGAGCTACAGCCCAGCCCCGCTGCATGGCTAATATGTATGTTAGTCCGAAATCACCCCTCTCTCTCACTTTCGCTCGCTCGCTCGCTATTGAATGGCAGGAGGGAGGGAGAGGTGTAATGGGCAGCTCTAAGTGAATGGGCCTGTTAGAGCAGCATGTCGGCAGTAGCCAGCACCCAGGAAATTGAATTAGCCGCCCAGGGCCCTGGGAGGGAGGAAAGTACTGGTCCACCTCCCATTTTCCCTGGCCTGCCTCGGCTTGGCTTTCATTACCATCCATTACCTTGGGATTTGATTACAGAGGTTGAGGGAGGCCAGGCCAGGGAGGCTTCAGGTTCTTAAGGGGAAACAGGGAAAGAGTGAAGAAACTGAATACTTTAGAATTGGCACTGTGTTGGAGGTACAGGCCCACATGAAGTGATGTGAAAGAGCGGGAGTCGGTGCCCCAAGACTTATGTAACATCCTCTTCAAAGAGGTTTCAGATGTTTTGGGAAGATTGAAGCCTCCGCTGACCTGCCTTCAGGGGAAGCTTGTTGCACAATTGGGGTGCCAGGACAGACATTAGCTTTGATTGGGCTGAGCGGGAGCTTCCCTCCGGTAGGGGTGGGAGGTCCAAGAGACCAGAGGTGGGCGGAACGGAGTGCTCGGGTTGGGATGTAGGGTTTGGGCATAGCCTGAAGGTAAGGAGGGGCAGTTTCCCTTGCTCCTCCGTCGGCAAGCACCAGGGTCTTGATGACGATGCGAGCTTCGATTGGAATCCAGCGGCGTGTGCGGAGGAGCGGAGTGACGTGGGAGAATTTAGGAAGGTTCAACGCCGGGCGGGCTGCTTCATTCTGGGGTTTGATGGCACAAGCGGGGAGCCTACCCAACAGAATTGCTGTCGTCTAGACGGCAGATGACATGTGCCTGGATTAGGACCTGCTCCACTTTCTGTGTGAGAGGAAACGTCGTACTCTACAGATGTTGTAGAGCATGAACCTGCAGGAGCGAGCCACTGCTTTGATGTTTGCAGAGAACGACAGGGTGTTGTCCGTAGTCATGCCAAGTTTCTTTGAACTCTGGGAGGGCGACGCCGCAGAGTTGTCAACTGTGATGGCGAGGTCTTGGAGCGGGCAGGCCTTCCCCAGAGGAAGAGGAGCTCCGTTTTGTCTAGCTTCTGTGGGCGGACATCCAAGCTGAGATGTCTGCCAGGCACGCAGAGATGTGTGTCGCCACCTGGATGTCAGAAGGTGGAAGGAAAAGATCAGTGGAGTGTCATCTGCATAGCAATGATTGGAGAGACCATGTGAGGATATGACAGAGCCGAGTTAAAGAAAAAAAAGAGTGAGAGCACGTGGTGCAGACACCGATCATCTCCACGCCACCTGGTAAGGAGCAACATGCCAGGTAGGATGCAGAGCCTGAGACGTCTAACTAAAACAAATTTGAAAAACGTTGATATCATGGAGTCCTTGCATCTGTAGATCTATAAATTTGAGTGGTTACATTTCTCCAGCCCCATCTCTAAATATTGGCAGCCATTGTCTTACTATATTACAGTAGTTGAGGTCTCCTGCTTGCTGATTGGTCACAAATTGTCCACACTATACAGTAGCAGTAGATTGCATTGTAATCCCTGTCTGGACTATCAAAGATGGTGGATTGTACCGTTAGTGTACAAAACATTAAGAAGACTGTCCTAATATTTTTTTCCTGCCTCAGAACAGCGTCAATTCATCGGGGCATGGACTCTACAAGGTGTCAAGCGTTCCACAGGGATGCTGGCCCATGTTGACTCCAATGCTTTCCACAGTTGTGTCGAGTTGGCTGGATTCTTGATACACATGGGGAACTGTTGAGTTTGGAAAACCCGGCGGTGTTGCAGTTCTTGACACAAAACTACCATACCCCGTTCGAAGGCACTTAAATCGTTCGTCTTGCCCAATCACCCTCTGAATGCCACACATACACAATCCATGTCTCAATTGTCTCAAGGCTTAAAAATCCTTCTTTAACCTGTCTCCTCCCCTTCATCTACACTGATTTGCAGTGGATTTAACAAGTGACATCAATAAGGGATCATAACTTTCACCAGGTCAGTCTGTCATGGAAAGAGCATGTTAATGTTATGTACACTCAGTGTATGTTGGCTATGGGTGGCTGCTGCTGGCTGCTTGTTGAGCATTACTTAATGTCAACTCATTTGTCACCAATTGTCCATATTCTAGCAATTGATTTCGCTGTTTCTGCTAATGTTGACTATACCAGTGATGTCTGTAGACTACCGTTGGCTGCTTGTTGACTTCTTGTTCACCGCCTGTTTACTGCTGGTTGTCGGAGCCAATGGAGTGACGCTAATGGTCCAGTGTTGGAGATGGTCAACTCAGCAGTCCCCCAGGGCAGCAGCGCAGTCCCCCAGGGCAGCAGCGCAGTCCCCCAGGGCAGCAGCGCAGTCCCCCAGGGCAGCAGCGCAGTCCCCCTGGGCAGCAGCGCAGTCCCCCTGGGCAGCAGCGCAGTCCCCCTGGGCAGCAGCGCAGTCCCCCTGGGCAGCAGCGCAGTCCCCCTGGGCAGCAGCGCAGTCCCCCAGGGCAGCAGCGCAGTCCCCCAGGGCAGCAGCGCAGTCCCCCAGGGCAGCAGCGCAGTCCCCCAGGGCAGCAGCGCAGTCCCCCTGGGCAGCAGCGCAGTCCCCCAGGGCAGCAGCTCCTTCTCAGAGTACCAGTCGGTCGCCATCCGTCTCCTCTCCTTTTGCCACGGCTGCCACCACATCTCCTGTTGTTCATGCCCGAATGCCACAATAACACGCCAATGAAACGAGTCAAACGAACTTCTAGCAATACGACATGGCTGTTCTCTTAACGCCACATAGAGAGCTCAGTTCTGCCTCTCTGGTAAGCTATGGTCCATGTTACCAGAGTGCTAAGGCCTTCACTGACTAATGGCCTTGCAGAGTGGAGGCCATGTTCAGCTGTAAGTACAGATGTACTTATTGTTGTCGGAGGGAGGTAATGGTTTTCTCAAATCCTAAATTAACCACACGAGCGAGACTGAAGGTATTTTTAGATTTGGGCCATCAAAGGTTTTTATAGTGTGCAGTCAGCATGATATGACGGCGAAAATATTGACCAGGCAGAAACCGTGTATAAGTCTGTGTATAAGATTTAGCTAAACTCTTTAGCTCCTGGCTGTTATTCTTCTACCTAAGAAATCAATACTTTCTGAAATAAGATTAAACACTTTATCTTGTTACCATTCCTCCCTCACTGGGCCTTGTCTGGGGGTGGGGTAGAGGGGAGCTACAGTTCATAAAAACAAAGACGGGACTCTGCGTGTGTAGGGCACTGTATGTGGACTTTGAAGTCGATTCTGTAGTATTTAGTTTTCCGTAAACCGGAGGTCTTGCCCTGGTACATCCATTTATGTGAAATCCCTCGTGATTCTATCTCTATTGCAGCTGTTGCCAGGCTCCATGCCGGCTCTAAACCTGTTCTCACCCTGTGTGTGTGTGTGTGTGTGTGTGTGTGTGTGTGTGTGTGTGTGTGTGTGTGTGTGTGTGTGTGTGTGTGTGTGTGTGTGTGTGTGTGTGTGTGTGTGTGTGTGTGTGTGTGTGTGTGTGTGTGTGTGTGTGTCCCTCGCCTCCCATTCCTCCCTCTCTCTGAGATTACAGGATTCACAGGCTCAGTGATTGAATTATGCTCAGTGTGAGACACAGCTATCTCTCTCCTCACTGTGAGAGAAACTAAGACTTTGCTCTCGCTGTGTGTTTTACATGTTACTGGTAAATGGTTTCATTTTGCTTGAACGACGGTTCCCTCAGACGTGAAAGGAATCGGCGAATGACAGTTTTTCCTTTCTCCATCTATTTCTCTCCCTCTGCTCCTCTCCCGATCCCCCTCCCTCCCTCGCCCTAGGGACCCTGTGGAACCTGTCTTCCTATGAGCCTCTGAAGATGGTGATTATAAACCACGGGCTTCAGACTATGACCAACGAGGTCATCATCCCCCACTCAGGCTGGGAGCACGAGCCCAACGAGGATTCCAAGCCCCGTGACGCAGAGTGGACCACCGTCTTCAAGAACACCTCTGGTTGTCTGAGGTAATAGCTTGCGTGAGGCCTGCTACCCACGCTCCTCTTAAAGCTACTTCCTGCCATAGGAAAAAGTGAAGCAGATCAAAAGATGGTTAATATGACCCAGCAGCAGGGCCCATGGTACAATGCATATGGACCTGCCAGGCCACCACTCGCTCTCCAGCACTTCAACCACAGAGGCTATTCTCTGAATGAGAGAGGGAGCTGAAAGACCTTTTCAACCAGCGTATCTGATATTGAAAGGATAGCGATCGATGGTCTCTGCTGCTGTGACTATTAGCAGTGCTATTAACAGACCCCTGTACAGGCAGAACCAGAGACCTTAGAGGTCATCCGAGCAACCTGATGCTTGATTAGTACTTCCGTGGCCACAAGGGCTTACCGCAACAGTTACAACTCCCGTAACGACATTAGCCCTTTTAAATACGCATCCCCTTCTCCCTGATCCTAAAGGTTGTGAGGGGATGGAGGGGGGGGGGTTGGGTCGAATGGGACTAGATTAAATTAGTGTGTAGATTTATACCAATCAGGTGACAGGTTGGTGAGGAAGCCTTGTTTTCCTCGCTCACTTGATTCACAGCATCTTCTAGTAGATGGCAACATTCTCCTCAATGTGTTGCAGCTGTGGATTATTGCCCCCATAGGGTATGGCTTGAGCTTTCTCTCATGATCCAACTGTGAGTTCATCTGGAGAAAGTAGTTGGCTAGTCCAGTCTCTAGCAACTGTCACTCAAGACTTCTGCCCCTCTCTATACTGACTGACCTTGGTCGACCTTGTAGGGAAAGTGTTCAAAGAGGAAGCCAGAGGCTGAGCCTGGGGGGGTGTAGTATAGCCACAGATAATGACTTCTGTCTACTGCTGTGTGTCTCCCCCCCACCCCCCGACACACACACACACACACACACACACACTGGAGATAAGTCTATAGGAAGTCTGGATGTCTGAGTTAAGCCAAAGGTCCACCAGGAGATAGTGGTTCTAATAAAGATGTAGTAGCTTCAATGTCTTTGTATTGGCCGTTTGCATATTGGCTGTGACTCTCTACTAGTGTCCATTTTGCCAGTTTGACTTTGTCTTTGAAGCGTGTGAGGTTAATGTCAGACAATGTTGGAGACTAGATAGTAGTTCTTTCTCCTGACGTGACTTGGACCTTGTGTTATGGCAGTACGTCACCCTGCAGAAACACAACAGATATGCGTGCGTTGTCCTCTGTCCCAGCTATATGCTGCCTGCATCCCGCCCAGCCCCAGCCAGTCCGACCCACAGTCCCTAATCCACTGCAGCTCAGCAGTCACTGCGGTCTGTTGATCAGGATCCAACCAATCCCACCACCCTCCAACACCCCACCAACCCCCTGCTGTTTTGGTCTAATGTAACACATTCCAGATGAACGTTCTTGTGTTTGGCTTGTTTGGTACTCTCTCTCGCCATCTCTTTCTCTCCCTTCTCTCGCTCTCTCACACGCGCACACACTCTCTTGATATCAGGATGTATTTTTATTTTGCTTGGTGACCTGGGTAAGGAAGTAGACGGAGGCTGAGGGTTTGATCCGGCTGGCTGTCCTTAGATTACACCACTCCCTCCCTAGAGAAGCTGCTGCCTCCTCCTGCCCCATTTCACTTTAATCAATGTAATCAAGTTTGCCTCATCTGGCCAGAAGCACATTACCGTGGCTCCATCTCTAATGGTACCCTGTTCCCCAAAGGACCCAAAGGACTCTGGTCAAAAGGTAGTGCACTATATAGGAATAGGGTGCCATTTGCGACAGAGCCTATGTCAGTGGTTCTGACAGGGGGAGGGGTATTGTATAGTAGTAGAGGTGACTGCTGCTGAGTTAGAGGTCCGATATAGCTGGATGTGGATGCCCTCTGGTGAAGTTGGCAGCTGATTGCTCCTCCCCATGGGTATGTCTGTGTGTATGTGTGCGTCTCTGTGTGCGTGTGTGAGTTCACTGTGTGTCTCACCCATCCCACAGGGTCATACAGGGCACCTTGTACTAGCCACGTATTACATCTCTCTATCTCTCTCTCTCCCCCTCTCTCTAGTTACCTGCTGCTGAGTGTGTCTCCATGGCGACGTAAACCAACAACACACTCTGTTTGCTGGCCAGAAGCAGATTTGAGATCTGCTGATGTATGGGAGATTGAGTTTACTCATGCCTTGACAGAGCAGCACGTTTTCTGTATCAGTCACTATAATCGCTTTTTGGCATTGTTTCCTTCTGAAAGGATTTTTATTAATTTATTTTATTTAACCTTTATTTAACTAGGCAAGTCAGTTAAGAACAAATTCTTATTTACAATGACGGCCTACCCCGGCCAAACCCGGACAACGCTGGGCCAATTGTGCGCCGCCCTATGGGACTCCCAATCCCGGCCGGTTGTGATACAGCCTGGAATCGAACCAGGTTCTGTAGTGACGCCTCTAGCACTGATATGCAGTGCCTTAGATCGCTGTGCCACTCGTGAGCCCTCAAAGGATGAGCGTGTCCATACTCCTACACTGTCAAATAAGGTTGTGTGTGTGTGTGAGAGAAAGTCCTTTAAGCTGTGTCCTTTCTACCAGGCCTAGCATTGACCTTGTGACAACGGACATGGTGGGGTCTTCATCAGTGAGGCGGTCTCATTCTAACCCTCTCCCAGAGGACAGCCTATTGTCCTTTTATGGCCACATGTCACAATGACTGACCTCTCAGCCTAGCTAGTTGATATACATCCACACAATAGACACAGACACACACGCCCTCCGTCACATCCGCAGATTGACATTGAAACACACAGATTGACACCCACAATAGATGTACTTTCCTAGAAAAAGGGAAAATCAAACACCTGCCAATACACCTGCCAATAAAAAAACACCCTTCCCGCTTTGTATGTCTACCCAAGCACACACACACACACACACCTGCCTGTCAAATCAATCCCTGTTGGATGCTCCTTGGTGGCCTTTATGGGTTGAAGTGATTCCTCTGTAGCAAAAGAGGGATGTGAGGTTTTAATTCTATTAATTTATTTAGAATTTTATTTGTCACATGCACCAAATACAACGGGTATAGACTTTACCGTGAAATGCTTACTTACGAGAATTTTACCAACAATGCAGAGTTAAAAAGTAAGACATTTAGCTTGTACAAGGAGCTACGGTACCGAGTCAACCTAGCAATACAAAACTGTGTGTATGGAAAGTATATGACTAGAAAACGTGTGTACAGCAGTAGTTATATAGGATGAGTCATGACTAGAATACAGTATATACATATAAAATGAGTAAAACTGTATGTAACAATTATTAAAGTGACCAGTGTTCAATGACTCTATGTACATAGGGCAAAGCAGCCTAAGGTTCAGGGCAGGGTACGATACCGGCTAAGGGTGACTTTGTAACAGTCTGATGTCCTGGAGATGCAAGCTGTTTATCAGTCTCTCGGTCCCAGCTTTGATGTCCCAGTACTGTCGTCTCCTCTAGATGGTAGCGGGGCGAACAGGCCGTGGCTCGGGTGGCTGAAGTCCTTGACAAGCTTCTTGGACTTCCTGTGACACCGGGTGATGTAGATGTCGTGGATGGCAGACAGTGTGCCCCCGATGATATGTTGGGCTGACCGCACCACCCTCTGGAGAGCCCTGTGGTGGCGAATGGTGCAATCTATCCACGGTTTTTGGTTCGGATAACTTGTAATTGTCACAGTGGGAACAGCATCCTCTATGCACTTCCTGACGAACCCTGTCACCGAGTCTGTGTATATTTCTCAGAGGTGACCCGGGAACATTTCCCAGTCCGCGTGATCAAAACAATCTTAAAACTTCTTATGGCTGCAATCCCGTTAGCGGGATGACATGACAACAGCCAGTGAAAGTGCAGGGCGCCAAATTCAAACAACAGAAATCTCATAATTAAAATTCCTCAAACATGTATCTTATACCATTTTAAAGGTAATCTTGTTGTTAATCCCACCAAAGTGTCCAATTTCAAATAGGCTTTACAGCGAAAGCACCACAAACGATTGTTAGATCACCGCAAATTCACAGACAAACACAGTCATTTTTCCAGCCAAAGACAGGAGTCACAAAAAGCAGAAATAGAGATAAAATGAATCACTAACCTTTGATGATCTTCATCAGATGACACTCATAGGACTTCATGTTACACAATACATATATGTTTTGTTCCATAAAGTTCATATTTGTATCCAAAAACCTCAGTTTACATTGGCGCCATGTTCAGAAATGCCTCCAAAATACCCGGAGAAATTGCAGAGCCACGTCAAATAACATAAATACTCATCATACACTTTGATGAAAGATACATGTTTTACATAGAATTAAAGATACACTTGTTCTTAATGCAACCGCTGTGTCAGATTTCAAAAAGCTTTACGGCAAAAGCACAATATTCAATAATCTGAGAACAGCGTTCAGCCACAAAAGGAAGCCATACAGTTACCAAATTGTGCAGTCAACAAAACTCATAAAAAGCATTATAAATCTTCACTTACCTTTGCTGATCTTCGTCGGAATGCACTCCCAGGACTCCCACTTCCACAAGAAATGTTTGTTTTGTTCGGTAATGTCCATCATTTATGTCCAAATAGCTATTTTTGTTAGCGTGTTTGGTAAACAAATCCAAAGTCAGGAAGCGCATTCACTAAAAGCAGACGAAATTTCAAAAAGTTCCGTAACAGTCAGTAGAAACATGTCAAACGATGTATTGAATCAATCTTTAGAATGTTTTTAACATAAATCTTCAGTAACGTTCCAACCGGAGAATTACATTGACTTCAGATGTGCGATGGAACAGAGCTCCCTCATGTGAACTCGCATGGTCACCTCATGGCAGACCTGACTAATTCCTGTCTCCTTCGGCCCCACTTCACAGTAGAGGCATCAGACAAGGTTCTACAGACTGTTGACATCTAGTGGAAGCCGTAGGAAGTGCAAACTCATCCATATCCCACTGTGTATTCAATAGGGTCTTGGTTGAAAATCAACCAACCTCAGAATTCCCACTTCCTGTTTGGATTTTTTCTCTGTTTTTTGCCTGCCATATGAGTTCTGTTATACTCACAGACATCATTCAAACAGTTTTAGAAACTTCAGAGTGTTTTCTATCCAATACTAATATGCATATATTAGCAACTGGGACTGAGGAACAGGCAGTTTACTATGGGCACCTCTGGGCACCTTTCATCCAAGCTACTCAAATACTGCTCTGTAGCCATAAGAAGTTAATGTATAAATTCCGATTGGTCAGACCAAGGTTGAATAGGCAGAACCGGGTTACTGGGATTTCCCGCCCAAACTCTCACCGTTTTCCCGGGAAAGTAACTGTGAGATTATTTCTATGAACAGCATGACGTAAAATGGAACTGTTACATTTGATGCCATTTCTAAATCTGTCTTCTCTACGGGCCACGGCCTAAACTCTCTGCTATCTGCATGATCAATCATCAACTCTCAGGGTGACAACGGACAGCGCATCGCATTATGGAGCGCAGTTCACAATGCATGTATCATCTCATCATACTAACTTTTTTTCTTGTGAAAGGTAGGAAGGACTACATTTTCTGCAGCATAGCCCAGGGTACAGTAATATAAGGACTGACTGTGTGTCTAACTTACACATCTACAACTGGTTTTCGGGGGTCACCTTATTTTTTTTATCTTCAAGTTATTTTGTTAAAATTCCAGATGCAAAGTTTTAAAACAGCTTATCACTCGAATATCATTGATTTAAATCAGTGTGCATGCCGTCTTTCTCTCCGTCAATTTCGAAATAGATAAGCCTAATCCTGTTCAAGATTGAAATACAGTATATGTACACGGAGTGTACAAAACATTCGGAACACCTTCCTAATATTGAGTTGCTCCCCCTTTTGCCCTCAGAACAGCCTCAATTTGTCGGGGCATGGACTCTACAAGGTGTCAAAAGCATTCTAGAGCGATGCTGGCCCATGTAGACCCTTATGCTTTCCACAGTTGTGTTAAGTTGGCTGAATGTCTCTTGGGTGGTGGAACATTCTTGATACACACTGTTGAGCCTGGAAAACCCAGCAGCATTGCAATTCTTGACACTCAAACCGGTGCGCCTGGCACCTACTACCATACCCTGTTCAAAGGCACTTAAATCTTTTGTCTTGCCCGTTCACCCTCTGAATGGCACACATATATGATCCATGGTGCGATTGTCTCAAGGATTAAAACTCATTCTTTAACCGGTCTACTCCCCTTCTACACTGATTTGAAGTGGATTTAACAAGTGATAGCAATAAGGGATCATAGCTTTAACCTGGTCAGTCGTCATGGAAAGAGCAGGTGTTTCTAATATTTTGTATAGTAAGTGTAGTTGTCCTAGCCTACCCTTTTTCAGGTCATAAATTCAAGGCAGTGTTAGCCTTAGATTTAGCTAATGAATGACAAGGTTTATTTAAGCTTCTAACATACAGCCTGTCTATTGCGCAATAGGCTCCTGCTCTCCGCTGGCTTCTATTCTTATAAAGCTCCTTTGTTTTGTTGAGTGAGAGGTTATTTTCCTGGATCCACTCTCCCAGGGCCCTCACCTCCACCCTGTAGACTCTTGTCATTGTTGGTAATCAGGCCTACTACTGCAAACTTGATGATTTGAGTTGGAGGCGTGCGTGGCCACGCAGTCATGGGTGAACAGGGAGTACAGGAGGGGGCTAAGCAGGCACCCTTGTGGGGCCCCTGTGTTGAGGATCAGCGAAGTGGAGGTGTTGTTTCCTACCTTCACCACCTGGGGGCGGCCCGTCAGGAAGTCGGAAGACCTATTTGCACAGGGCGGGGTTCAGACCGAGTGCCCCGAGCTTAATGATGAGCTTGGAGGGTGCTATTTTGTGGAATGCTGAGCTGTAGTCAATAAACAGCATTCTTACATAGGTATTCTTCTTGTTCAGATAGGTTAACATGCTTAAAATGTCTTACTCACGTCGGCCACGGAGAAGGAGTGCCCACAGTCCTTGGTAGCGAGCCGCGTCGCTGGCACTGTGTTATCCTGAAAGTGGGTAAAGATGGTGTTCAGCTTGTCCGGATGCAAAACGTCGGTGTCCGCGACGTGGCTGGTTTTCCCTTTGTAATCCATGATTGTCTGTAGACCCTGCCACATACATATAGTGTCTGACCCATTGGATTGCGACTCCACTTTGTCTATGTACTGTACAAACGTTTTGCCTGTTTGATTGCCTTAAGGAGGGAATAACTACACTGTTTGTATTCAACCATATTCCCCGTCACCTTGCCATGGTTAAATGCAGTGGTTCGCTCTTTCAGTTTTGCACGAAGCTGCCATCTATCCACGGTTTCTCGTTTGGGTAGGTTTTAATAGTCAAAGTGGGTACAAAATCTCCTATACACTTCCTGATGAACCGTATTCGTCAATGTTATTCTCAGTCCCAGTCCGCGTGATCAAAACAATCCTGAAGCATGGATTCTGATTGGTCAGACCAGCGTTGAATAGACCTTAGCACGAGTACTTCCTGTTTGAGTTCCTGCCTATAGGGAGGGAGGAGCAAAATGGAGTCGATCAGATTTGCCGAAGGGAGGGCAGGGGAGGGCTTTGTTGGCATTTTGAAAAGTTGAGTAGCAGCGGTCCAATGTTTTACTAGTGCGAGTACTACAGTCAATGTGTTGGTAGAACTTCAGTAGCGTTTTCCTCATTTGCTTTGTTAAAATCACCAGCTGCAATAAATGCGGCCTCAGGATATGTGTATTCCAGTTTGCATAAAGTCCAGTGTAGTTCTTTGGGAGCCGTTGTGGTATCGGCTTGAGCGGGATTATACACGGCTGTGACTATAACCAAAGATAATTTTATTGGTCGGCATTTGATTGAGGTATTCTAGGTCAGATGAACAAAAGGACTTGAGTTCCTGTATGTTATCACAATCGCACCATGGGTAGTTAATCATGAAACATACACCCCCGCCTTTCTTCTTCCCGGAGAGTTCTTTATTCCTGTCTGCGTGATGTACTGAGATCCCAGCTGGCTGTATGGACGGGGACAGTATATCCCTAGAGAGCCATGTTACTGTGAAACAGAGTATGTTACAATCCCTGATGTCTCTCTGGAAGTAGATCCTCGCCCTGAGCTAGTCTTCTTTGTTATCCAGAGACTGAACATTAGCAATTAATATACTCGGAAGCGGTGGCTGGTGTGCACGCCTCCTGAGTCGGACTAGAAGTCCACTCCTAATACCTCTTCTCCGCCGGCGGTGTTTTGGAACAGCCTTTGGAATAAGTTAAATTGCTCTAGGTGGTACAAACAAAGGATCCAATTTGGGCAAGTTGCATTCCTGGTCGTAATGCTGGTGAGTTACCGCCGCTCTGATATACAAAAGTTATGTCTGGCTGTATGTAATAACACAAAACATTTTCTGTGCTAATAATGTAAGAAATTCCACAAAGTTGCTTAGGAGCTAGAAGCAGAGCTGCCATATCTGTCGGCGCCATTTTACTTGAAGCTCTTGACCCGTTCCACTACAGTCCCGTCGATGTTTTATGACTTGGGAATAGAGTCCCGTATGGTCTGCGGTGTCTGCCTCTCTGTACCATTGATTAGTTTTAATTAGCCCAAAGTGTATAATAGCCCAGGCTTTACCTGAGATGAATGGAGTCTGACTGACTCCCCCCTGTGTGTGTAGGTGTGTGAAAGAGCGGCTGTGTGTATGCGCATTTCTGTTTGCAAGTGTCTGCACATTTAAGTGTGTGTGTGTGTCACTCTGGCTGTCCCCCTCAACCCCTTCGCAGCGGTGACAGGCATCCTCCTCCAGGACTAGCTGGGTGGATTGGTAATGGGATTATATGGCCCAGAAAGAAAACCCTCTTAATTTAAGTCCCCAGCGAGCCTAGCAGCTCCTGCTCTCTCGCTCCACAACTAAAGTCTCTGTAAAGACATGCGCGGAGGCACTTGGCAGGCCTTTGCAGCCGGTTATTTACTACACAGGTCTGTTAGGGAGTGCGGAATGGTAGATTGCATGCCTGTCTACGGTACCATCTTTGGCGGGAAGTTGCCACTTTTCATGTCCTGTGCTCGACTGTTTGGAATGATTATTTCCCTGTCTGCTTAGCTGTTACACTGCTGCTTCACTGTAGTCAGATTCAGGTGTTTACTTTTATCTCTTGAAGTCAGCTGTGTCTGATCTTAATCTCTGCAGCTTCTAGAGCATGGGCAATGGGCAATGCTATCTCTGTGCACGGGAGATTGGAGCCCTCTGTCTCTGAAATATATTCAACCACTCATGGAGGAAATTGGAAGTGAAATGAAAAGCGATTCTAAATGCTGTTTATTAACACAGCCTACGGATGTCTTTTTTTTCTGCTTCTGACCAGCGTGTGTCTGTGTTCCACAGGAACGTGAGTTCGGACGGGGCCGAGGCGAGGCGCAGGCTGAGGGAGTGCGAGGGGCTGGTGGACGCTCTGCTCCACGCCCTGCAGTCAGCTGTGGGGAAGAAAGACATGGACAACAAGGTGAGCCGCCAGCTCCACACACCTCCCCATATGCATCATTCTACCTGTATATTATTATAACAGTATTTTGTGTAGTCGTTGGAGACATTTGATACCACGAATGCTGATTTGTATTCTGTTTTGCTTGTCTCCAGTGGGTCTCTATCTAGTTTGGAAGCGAGTAAACAGTCCCTTTCATATCATATTCTGAGAACAATCTGTGCAGGTTGAGCTGACAACTCTCTGTCCCCGCCTCCTCCAGTCTGTGGAGAACTGTGTGTGTATCATGAGGAACCTGTCCTACCACGTTCACAAGGAGATCCCAGGGGCTGAGAAGTTCACAGACCCATCAGTGCTGCAGGCCCCGGGCTCTGTGGGCCCTCAGAGGAAGAAGAAGGACGACGCAGGCTGCTTCGGAGGGAAGAAGGCCAAAGGTGAAAGGCAGGGACGACACAGAGGGAGACTAGACTGGAGAGACATGGGCCCAGTCCCAAAACTAGCCTCTTCCGTGCACTGCCAGTGTTTGATGTTCTGTAGGAACTACCGATTAACACACAGAGAGAAAAAAAGAGGACAGAAACCCATTATACTATACTCAAAATGGGCCCTGTCAGTTTGAATAGGTTACTGTATGTATCCAGGCCTATGCTAACAGTATTTCAGCTCTTTAGAGCTCTATTTACCTCGTACCCTTCAGCCCAGAGCTATTTCCCCCTAGCAGACAGTTATTTAGTAAAGGCTACCCTCTGGTTCTAGACAGAGATGTAATTAGTGTAGACTACCTCTCGATCACTGACTAATGGCTGAACAACAAGTAGAGGTCCCTCTCCCACAACAAATAATGACAGCAATGAATCACTTAGTCAATGAGGTGAGACCCAATCTCACTGACCCCTCACAGTCCGGAGGGGGATGCTACTGATTTAGAGGCCAAGAAGCACTGGGTCGTGTGTCTAGAAATGTGTGTGTGTGTTTACAGATTGAATATTATAGATGGCAATCGCAGGCGAATTAGCCAGTCTGCTGCTATTGTACACAGCAGTTAATGTGGTGTGTTTAGTCTTCACAGGCCCTGGAGGTGTACTTTGAAGGAAAGATGGCCTACATTAAAAATGCTCAACATGCCCGTCCAAAAACAGTGTGAGTGCGGGAAGGGGAGTCAGATCTTTCAAGAGAGTCGTTTAGACAACACGGTCTCTCCCAGCAATTTGTTACCTGAGTTAAATTGTCTAAATTACCCCCCCGAATCCTGACACTTACCATTACACCCATTATCATGAACAGACGCTTCAGGCCCAGCGTTTTTACCCAATGCAAAATGTTTGCTTTTTACATTTGTCTTTTTGTTTTTGATTCCTATATTCCTGTGCTGTTGTGTGTGTGTGGCTGGCTGGCTTAGTGCCTTGAGTGGCAGTGACTGTCCCTCTCTCCTTATGTGTGCTGCTGCAGTGTGATCATACACACACTTTCTCTAATGAGCCGAGTACACTGACACCACAGCCTCTTAACTCTGTCCCAGGAGAGTCACCTATGGAGTGCTAATGGGTTTTATTCTCCACTTGTCACCGTTCTGCCCTAAATACTTGTTTCTTACCTTCTATTCTCCCACTCTCTCTTGCCGTCTCTTTCTTTCTCCCTCCCTTGTGTTCTCTCTTTCTCTGTCTCTCAGCTTTCCCACTCTCTTTTCCCCTTTTCCCTCTGAACTTTATAGCCCCAAGTTGACTTTAAACTGAACTTGTTTTTATTATGTCACCTCTAATCCACACAACCTATTTTTTCATTTACTCTTCTCTTCTCCCTGCTTGTGTTTTTTGGCATTGCTGCTGCTTCCTTGGCTAACTATAGAGGAGTGGTTTAATCAAGGTGAGTGTCCTCATGTCCTGTCTCACTATCTCACCCCTCCGCTTATAGCTACTGTAGCATTAGTAGTTTGGATCTCCTCCAAAACTGAAAAGTTCCACGGACTTCACTTGTTTGCCCTCTTAATGTGCTGTAGCCTTGCTGTAGTTCTCACTCCTTCATCCTACCACACAGCATCGTAGTGTTAGTCATTCAAACCTTGCCTAATCACGAGGTGTAGAGGTAGGGGAGACCAGGTAAGACCAATAAGTTTGGGTAGTGAAAAGGAACCTGGGATTTAGTTTTTAGCCATGTCCCGTCCGTGTTGACGATATGGATGGAGAGACGTTAATGAGCTGGCCCTTCTGTAGTCACTCTGCTCAATTACCCTCCCTGCCTTATTAAAGGAGGTTCCCCACTAGGCTGCTACTAGACATGTGTGGTGATGGTGTGTGTGTGTACTCTCATGTCTGTCCATCTGTGTTTGAATGTGTGTGTGCAGTGATCTCAAGGGACATTGTCAATGATCTCTGTCTGGTATAGTGGAGTGTTTACCCACTTTTTTTGTGGAGGCAACAGTTGACCCACCTTTGCAGAAAAATGCTTTGAAAGTATAGTGAGCGTTATTTTTCCCCCCGTGACCGGCGATGGGAGTTTACCACTACGCCACTGGTCTGGTTGTCTGTTTGACATGTACATCTGTTCTCTCTCCAATCTCTATACAGGCAGGAAAAACGGAGAGAATGCCAAAAGCTACGACACGCTGGATCTCCCCAAACGCACTGAACCCACAAAAGGTAGGCTTGTTCTGTCAGAGGTTCCCTTATTACAGCTTCGACCGGTCACTCCTGTTCCCGCCCACTGAAAAGGATAATATCCCAAATATTTGCAAGTGTGTGCACGAGCATTAATCACAGGCATCAGGCCTTTTGTGAAGGGCTCCCAAACATTTGAGCTGATCTGATTTGGAATCAGTTCCTTTACATGGGAGATGAATAGCAGCAGTGAATCAAGTTCTGCAACCCCAACAGTGTCACTATAGAACTGAATGACATCCAGTCGTCCTTTATCTGAACCACACGCACCACAAGGGAACCTATAATCCAAGGTGCCTTGAGAAATGTTATTTTGCTTATAAAGGAATGCAACAGTATTATAGTAAGTTCCAACTAGATACAAGGCCGGACAGTCCCCTCCTGTTTCAGCAATGTTGGAACACTGTTGACGGGTGGGAATGGCTGGTTCAGGCAGGCAGACAGCTATTACCCAGCAGCAGGTTGGAATTGGATTTGATGGTGGGTAGTGGAAGCAAGCGAGTCACCCTGGGCCTGTGCGGTAAAGCATTTCTGTCAGCCGTGAGTCTTCTCCAGCCTCTCCAACCCCCTCTACAGTTACCGATACAGAACCTGAGAGGACCAACACACAAGGGATTGTTGCAGTACTCCTCTCCCCATAGCTGAGCTAGTACTTTACTCCTATAGGCCTACTTTAAGAGTCAGCACATGTTCCAATGTCTTATCTCAATGATTTACTTGTAACATAAGAGACCCTACTTGCACTGCTTATTTCTAATACACTTGAGGAATGTTATGCCACTATGAGGCGGTTTGCTGTACTGCTACCGTTTTGATAGAATATATATAGGTTTATCGTTGTACTGTTCCTGCTATTGATCGAATGAGCCGAAACATTTCCACCTGCACCCTTTTCTCGTCTTTCTGAAGAATAAACATCCCAATTGGTTGCTGCAGTCCAACATTGGCATGCAGGGTGCCACAACAAATCTCTTTGTGCTTTGCCTCTGTGTGTGTGCGCGCATCTCTTTTATCGCGTGCCTCCTTTTGTGGTGTGTGCGTGCGTCTGCCGGCATATAGTTAGGGGTGTGTTTGTCTGCATATAGCAGCTGAGAGAGATACTGTATATTTATGTGTGTGTTGTGGGCTATGCGATATTCACACATCAGCGCCTTCATCAAGGTCTAATGGCATCCGCTCAAAGTCAATAGCATTTCCTGTATGGCTGCAATTAGCCACATTAGCTAGTCAAAGTGGGTCTCCCATTAAACTAGATTACAATTAATTGCGGTGCTTTAAGGTGGTAAGCCGATTCTGCCTCCTTTTTATCGCTCTAAAGTAAAGTAAAGCAGATGAGCTGGGAGGAGGGTAATTAGCATGTTCCACATGCTGGAAGCGCTACGCAACACTGGCTGCACTAGAAACAGTGTTTGGCTAGCTGCAATGTGGTAAGGTTTCAATGGCACACAATTAAAAGTAATCCTCTTGTCTTGCGTTTTGACTTCTGAGATTCTGAGATCAATAAAAAGCACTGTCTTGAATCCATCAATAGTCTAGGTGTGTGGAGACAAATTGTACACTGAACAAAAATCTAAACGCAACATGTAAAGGGTTGGTCCCATGTTTCATGAGCTGAAATAAAAGATTTTGACTCCTACGCACCTGGAACAGACACTTTTCAGTAGTAAGGACCTTAAGAGGGCAAACTGCCTCTGTTTCTGCAATAAAAGATCCCAGAAGTTTCTCATACGTACCGGAAGCTAATATCTCTCAAATGTTGTGCACAAATGTGTTTACATTCCTATTAGTGAGCATTTCTCATTTGCCAAGATAATCCATCTACCTGACAGGTGTGGCATATCAAGAAGCTGATTAAACAGCATGACCATTACTCAGGTGCATCTTGTGCTGGGGACAATAACAGACCACTCTAAAATGTGCAGTTTTTGTCACATAATACTATGCCACAGATGTCTGAAGTTTTGAGGGAGTGTGCAATTGGCATGCTGACTGCAGGAATGTCCACCAGAGCTGTTGCCAGAGAATTGAATCGCCTCCAACGTTGTTTTAGAGAATTTGGCTGTATGTCCAAGCGACCTAACAAACGCAGACCATGTGTACAGTGTCGTGTTGGCGAGCAGTTTGCTGATGTCAACTTTGTAAACAGAGTACCCCACAGTGGTGGTGGGGTTATGGTATGGACAGTCATAAGCTACGGACAATGAACACAATTGCTTTTTATTGATGCCAATTTGAATGCACAGATACTGGGAAAAGATCCATAGGTCCATTGTTGTGCCATTCATCCGCCGCCATCACCTCATGTTTCAGCATGACTATTCACAGCCCCATGACGCAAGGATCTATACACAATTCCTGGAAGGTGAAAATGTCCCAGTTCTTCCATGGCCTTTCATACTCACCAGACATGTCACCCATTGAGCATGTTTGGGATGCTCTGGAACGACGTGTACGACAGCGTATTCCAGTTCCCGCCAATATCCAGCAACTTCGCACATTCATTGAAGAGGAGTGAGACAACATTCCACAGGCCACAATCAACAGCCTGATCAACTCTATGCGAAGGAGATGTGTCGCGCTGCATGAGGCAAATGGTGGTCACACCAGATACTGACTGGTTTTCTGATCCACGCCCCTACCTTTTTTTAAAGGTATCTGTTACTAACAGATGCATATCCGTATTCCCAGTCATGTGAAATCTGTAGATTTGGGCCTAATTTATTTATTTCAATTGACTGATTTCCTTATATGAACTGTAACTCAGTAAAATATTTTAAATTGTTGCACTTATATTTTTGTTCACACCACAGTATGAGGAGAAAATTATAGTCCTAGAAAAGCTTTCCACTTTGGCTGACTCACCCAATGATGCGTAGTTCACTCGCCGGCGATGGACGATTTACTCTCATGCCAAAAGCCCATCTCTTGTTTTACTTTGTAAAACGATGTTCGTAGCCTACAGTCAGATTAGTGTTATCTTTTAAGCAGGAACTATTTGCTTTTCAACCTGTGTTTTTCAACCCCGATAGTATTTTAAATATTACAAAAGGCTTGTTCTGGCTTCATGCTGTTAATTGATAGATTTGCAGCGTGTTCCCGGGCTATATGCCTTGTGATTGGGCTACGTTAACACGATCCACAGCTAGGCTATTTGTTTTAAGAAGCTATTGGTCCTATGTGGCAGGTTCATGTCTAGCAGAGGGAGTGAGATGGATCATAGAATGTGAATCTCATTCTAGTTCTGAGACGGATACAGGGGCGCTTCTCTCTCACCACCGCAACGGCCCTTCATGGTCTCTAACATAGGCTATAATGTTGATCAAACTGTAAGCACGAGCCGGCCCAACACTAACTCATTCTTTAGAACATCAGGTCGCGGGCTCAAAATCTACGTTTCCACATTACGTTTTTAGGAGGCTGGATAATTAATGAGGCAGCAACTCGAATTAACTCGGATTGCCATTATTTGAATTTGTACATTGCAAACAGTGTTTGAAAAAAATACATACACGTTAAGGTTCTGGTTCCGGTCAAATAGGTTCCGGAAACGAAACAGTCCAAAACGAAGAGGTGCTGGCTCAAATTAAGCACTGGTTAAAACGATTTGTGTTTGAGAGCAAATGTTTGCAAATGTTTACCTGTACATATACATGATGTAAATGTGGTGTGGTAAAGTTTATACGTACCTATGGTGAGTATGTTAAACATGGATTATTGCTCAACTGGATTAATCATTTTGTAGTATACAGCTGCAATCCTACTTTTAGTCTACCCATGATTTGTTCACATAGGATATTACATTTACCTGCGCTGTTTATCTATGCTAATCCTGTATACTGTGTGGTTGTACGTCTAGCTACAGTTTGTCTATGTTAATGTCCCTGTTTGTAGAGAATTTGGGAGCTATTCTCCTCAAATGCACTGGCAGAGGGAGAGATTTGTGGGAGATTACATGTGTAGTTCAGCCCTGATCTGTTGTCCAATAGAGGTCACAGACCCTCCGCATCACTTACCAACAGGCTGCAGTCTATGATTACGGTAAAAACCACATGAGATTTAGGGTCTCCAGCAGTGCATTAAAAAAAACGCATACACAGACACGCAATCACACACACTAGTAGTGACTGGTCTGCACCCAATCAGAGCGCGGAGGAAGGAATCCCAACTGAAACGATATGTTACGGACATGAAGTCGCTATCATTTTAGGAACGCCATTTTTAATTCACCATGAGGTTGTTGATTCTGTGTGTAGCTAATTCTCTCTGCCTGATTGCACTATAAACAGACCTGTTGATAGTACAGAGATTATTAAAGGACTTCCTAAGTTCCTGTTATTGCATTATTCATAGAGTTGAACAGAGGCGCTGGAACAAAAGTAATTAAGAACTCTGAAAGAAAGCGTTTCATTAGGGAGAGAGAGAGAGCGACCGAGTTGATGGGACACACCCCAACGTTAATTGAAACCGCACCACGCGTAAACCTTTTGCTTTGAGGAAAGGTCATGTACGAAGTGTGTGTGTGTCTCAGCCCAACGTTTATTGAAACCGCACCACACGTAAACCTTTTGCTTTGAGGAAAGGTCATATACAGACGTGTTTGGCACGGAGTGTGTGTAGGTACCCTCGCAGAGAGCAGAGGGAAATCACTTCAAAACAGTTTTTTGTTTTGTTTCTTCAGTACCGGAGGTGTGGATAGAGAGGGGGGCATCAAAGTGGAAAGATGCAGTTTTGAAATGGGAGAAACCGAAAGAGGGGGAGAGTCCTGGGAGGAGAGAAGGCACAGATTAATCATTTTTGTTTTGTATTTTTTCCGCAGCACATTGTTTTTGATCTCTTCCTCTCGGGCCTTCCCCACTCACTACTCCGTTTACTCTAGGAACCTGCATGAGGAGAGCTGAGCACTCACTACTCCGTTTACTCTAGGAACCTGCATGAGGAGAGCTGAGCAGCACTCCCTACTCCGTTTACTCTAGGAACCTGCATGTGGAGAGCTGAGCACTCCCTACTCCGTTTACTCTAGGAACCTGCATGAGGAGAGCTGAGCAGCACTCCCTACTCCGTTTACTCTAGGAACCTGCATGTGGAGAGCTGAGCACTCCCTACTCCGTTTACTCTAGGAACCTGCATGAGGAGAGCTGAGCAGCACTCCCTACTCCGTTTACTCTAGGAACCTGCACGAGGAGAGCTGAGCAGCACTCCCTACTCCGTTTACTCTAGGAACCTGCACGAGGAGAGCTGAGCAGCACTCCCTACTCCGTTTACTCTAGGAACCTGCATGAGGAGAGCTGAGCAGCACTCCCTACTCCGTTTACTCTAGGAACCTGCATGAGGAGAGCTGAGCACTCCCTACTCCGTTTACTCTAGGAACCTGCATGAGGAGAGCTGAGCACAACAATCAAGCTAAGTCACATACTGTGTATAGTACAGCTGTATAGAGATGCTATGCTTCTGCTGTAAAATAGCCAAAGTGCAATTTTGCTAAGTTCACAACGCAGGCGACCTGTGTTCTGATGTCCTTAGTTGCCATCCCAGGGACTGTATGTATCCTTCCACCTCTGTTGTGTTTTCCCTGAGCCAGCACTCTTTCATGATGCTTGAATGTTTCTTTAATGACTAGGATGAATGCCTTGTTCAGCTTTTCTTACAGTATTTACAACAAGTAGGATTGATTAGAACTGCGTTAAGCTGTGTTAGTGTACCGTACTTAGTAGTGGCCGTAGGAGGGAGCAATCGAGAGGCAGCCGGGGCATAGGTTCATGAGTCCCCTCGGGACTCAGTCTCAGAATGTCTCTGTGTTTCATTTTCCTTTCTCTTTTCTTGCACCTTTCCTCTCCACTGTGCTTTCGAAAGTTTGCCAATTTTGGAGATTTATGTTTTCCCTTCGCCGAACAAACAAGTTGAAGAATTGAGGTAACAATTCAGTAACAACGCTACGACTCCATAATGCTTTAACGGCTTAGTTTACGAGCCTAGCGTTTAATTTGAAGAGGGTTTTAAAACGTCAACAGCAACTAGAGCCTCACTGTGGTGTGTTACTGCTGCGTAACCTTAACCACACTTTTAACCTTACGCCTAACCGAAAATTATTATTTCATGCATTTTTACTAAATAGCCAAATTTGACTTTGTGGCTGTGCTATCTAGTGGAAACCAAGTACATTCCCTGAGTTTATGCTGAAAGGGTCAAGTCATGTTTGAACTGGAATTCCATCTGGTCATACAAGGTGACAAAACCATAGGCCATTGCCATATCATGTAACTTAATTTGAACAGTCTTTTACAACCTACAGGAAATATATATTTTTTCCCTATGCTCTCTGACTCACGGATGTGTTTAGAATCCCACTTGAGTTAACTAATTGTTGTGTATTGAATGGTGACTGTCAGTATGGAGGCAAGGCGTGTACCTCTGAGGTGCTTTGTAGACCGCGGAGGGGAACTAAATGTCTCCCTTGAAGATTGTCACTGCTTTACATTTATCACATTAGCAACCGGAACCCGGAGTCTGACGGAAGGTTCTGAAGGAATTGGAATGCTCTTAGTCCCTGTGGATTGAATCTTTTTTTAATCTTCTTTTTTTTTTTTTTTTACACACACTTTCCTTACCTCCCTAATCCCTAACAGAAAGTAAATGCCTTCCATTTCCCCTTATTTAACTCCCAGAACTATTCAGTAATCTCTTGTGTAATAACTTGAGATGTGAGTCAGAGTATTCAAAACCGGAGGGAAAGTTAGGGCAGATCGACAGGCCCGCCCCGAGTGAAAGTAGAAACTCAGTAAATTATTCATACAGTTATGTTGAGACTGCAGCCGCAATCCCCCACCCAGAGAAACCATGTCTCCATCTTCAGAAGAGCTTCACTACTGAGGAATGTAACACCGAGATAGCGAAACGATAACTCTCGGGACTGCTATATGCACGCAAGCGCACACAAACACACACACTCGCTCTCTCTCTCTCACACACACACAATCCTGCCTGCCTGCCTGCCTGCCTCCAACTGACAGGGTGACTCCTTATCTCCTCAAGACACAAATATTCCTCAGCTGTTCCTCACCCCTTCCGCCTCTTCCTCTCCTCCTGCTGTTAGATTTAGCAGGATGGTGAGACTTTGCGCGGTTGGTGCCAGTGCCAAACACCTCCTGCCCCGTCACGTGCGCCAATGCGCACACCTACCTCACACTCACAGCACCCGTCAGATAAAACATGAGTCTGACTCTGTGAAGCTGGTAGGAGACACTGGAGGGTGTCCCTTATTCACTGTCATTAGATCGGTCTGGCATGTGAGTGTCTGTGCACACAGAAAGGGGAACATTAGCAAGTCTCTATTCTGAAAGGGAATAAGGTATGATGAGACTGCTTTATCGTTGAGTCACTATCCCAGTCACCATATTGAGCCACAAAACGGGCTATAGAATTCTCCGTGGACATAATAATCCAATGGATTTTACTGACCGCTATCGCCACTCACCAACCACCCACAAAAAGTCCTCTGAACTCTGAAACAATCAGCGCTTAATGCCAAGTGTTTGTGCGTCTGTTTGCGCCCGTGTTTGTGTTTGCGCCCGTGTTTGCGTGTGTGTGTGGTGGGGGGTTAAAAGCCAGCTTTGAAGTAATTTACCATCCCCTCGAACAGTACCATGACTGGTGGCTCCCCAACTATGAGGGGATGAGATTATAAATTTGTTTTCTCTGAATCCAGCTGTTTGATGCCACCCATTGTGATGCCCGGTCATAATGAACCATGGCGCTGCCAGCCTGTCAATCGTCGCATGCCAATCACAATCACACTCTGCTGGACTCCGTGTCTCAACTAGTCTGCCTCTGAAACAGAAACACCACGGAATGGGCCCACAACGAACCAGAAGTCATCATTTTGACTTGTCAACGCCTCAGCTCTCGGCTGCAATTTTCTCTTGTGAATTCCCCCGCAAACCATTTCATTCAAACAGTTGATGATCACCTGAAATAATGAGCATAAAAGGAAAGAATGAAACCAAAGGAAAGGGAGAAAGCCTTGTTGTTGAAGACAGACCACCCCGTGGGTCATTGGGAATGCACTGAGGCTTCTGATAACCCAAAGCCCTGGGAGGTCCCATGTTGAAAGGCTGTTATGCATCATTAGCTGGATGCTTTGGCTCTGTAAAAATAAACCTGCTGTGTGTAGTAGTAGTAGTAGTAGTAGCAGCTATAGTTAGTGTGTGCGTGTGTGCGACACGATGGCAGAGCGCCAGCTCTGATTGCACTAGTCTTCCTGTGGTCTACAATCCTCATGACCACTTCCCTTCTCCCTGCGAGATCCGTCATGAAATGTTTCTTATTTTCCACCATAGCTGCCTTGTCTCTTTCTAAACAATGTTTTCCGGCTCTGCAGAATCTAGCTAGGGAGAGTGTGAAAGGGGGAATCCAATCCACAGTAGCCCTCAATATCATCACGATTCTCTGGATGATTTAGCGTGCTACCCTCTAAACAAGAACGGCTGGAGCGGTAATTACAGAGGAGAATTAGCAGCAGGAGGGAAGAATGAGATTTAACCCTCCAATGGGAGCCTTTGTTTGGCCCTGTTTGAGCCAGAATGGGATGTTTCTGTTTCCTATTTCTGCAAGAATCTAATTAAAACCAGCGCAATGGCAGAGACACGACATCGCTGCCGAAGCCGCTATGGTGGTTTGCACAACAAAACACCCTCTAGGAAGTGACTGTGTGATGTTTTAGTCGACGTAGCGTTGGACGTGAATTGGTAGTCCTAAAAAAGTTGGGCCATGTTGTAAACGGGAGTTTTAAAGCACCCCAAGGATCGCTGTCCTCAACAGAGGGAAGTGTCCTGAGGCCATGCAGCATTTTCTACACTCCCTGGGTTTATGCTGACAGGGTCAAGTCATGTTTGAACTTCCAGCCAACTAAACTCCTGGGTGTCTGGGCCCGTTGCCCTTCTGGCCGACGAAGTACTCTCTGACTTAGACTATGTTTAGACTGTCAGGGTCTGAGATGCAGTCAACCTCCATCCCCATCTCCCCTTGACTGTTTCTCTTTTCCTTTTACTCTCTCACACACACACACACTCATCCCTGTGGTGCGGAGGACAAGGTGTTGTGCCCTTGACCGTGAAGGTGGTATTATGTGTCCATTAGAGGGTGTGTTGTTCATCACGCCACTCCACAGAAAATTGCCTGTGAAAATGGCGTAGGCGTAAGCAGTGTTATAGACCCTCATAAGGGTCTGGTAGGGAATTGTGTGTGTCTGTGTGGTTGTTTGTGTGTGTGCCTGTTATGTTCTCATATGTGTGTAGAGAAAAACCGTGATCCCCTTGTTTCCCAGACAAGTATTAATCATGCCACAGCGTATGGTGTATGCCATAGTTGATGGTACTGTATAATGCCATGCGGGACACAAGCCCAGAGTGAGAGATGGAGCCTGACACAGACACAGGCGGGCGAAATTCCTCCACCGTCAAACACAATCACTGCCCTCATCGCACACCTGATCCCCAGCCTATCTCGACCAGCCCCAGTCTCATCCCCAAGCCTGCATCTGTCCTTGTCCTAGCTACAGACCCCGTGTCAGCCTTATTTTCCAATCCCCAGTCCTAGACCCTAGCGCCGCGCGTCAACATTTGTCCCCAGCCCCCTCGGCCTCTCATCAATGCCCAGGCACTGATCAAGCCAGAAGCATGCTGGATTAACTGGTCGCTCATTTCAAAAGTCTCCCCACAGTTCAGATCGTTTAACTCACCCGCTTAGCTATTTCGCTCCTTCTCAAGATTGTTTCTCCTCCAAACATGATATGTCAGCTTAGCCTTCTAAGTCAAATCGAATGTTATTGGTCACATACACATATTTAGCAGATGTTATTGCGGGTGTGGAGAGATGCTTCTAGCGCTCATCTGTTTTATGATACCATTAGGCAGACGGGTGTCCTGTCTCGCGTTCGCTCACGTTGCGGTCGACCAGTTGCAATTTATATTTTTTTCCCCTCTCGCTCTCAATTCCTAATGTAAAAACAAATGTCCCGTTTCGCTCTCAAATCCTTGTCGGATGCAGTCGCCACGTGTTCAGAATGCCAATTCTCTCATCCTGTTCAACCAAAGGTTTTCATTGCTGACCAGCTGTCTTGTAAGTTTGTGTTCGTGCGTAGCTGCCTCATGACAACTTTACTTACGGCTTTGCCTTCCAGGCTTTGTGAAGCAACACAGACAAGGTAATATCAAGTGCTTTATCTCAGTTCTGTCTTTCTCTTGGTTTTCGCTGTGCTGCTGGAGTTTAACATTTGTCTGCGTACGTGATGAGCCTTGACAAACAGTGCCATCCAGCCCTCAAGGTGAGGCTGCAGAACAGTACACTAACCCTGTTCTCTCAGAAACATAACACTGCCTGGGAGACAGACGGGCTGTTATTAAAAATAACACAAGATACTGGAGACTAATTCTAACCCTGCAATGCCGTTTCTGTCTGAAGTGTGTCACTTACTGAGGGAAGATGATCGGTGTTATTCGAGTACTTTGAAAGGACCCTCTTTCATTTTCATTTTAGCTTGTCAGTCTCTAAGTGTTCACCAAATAAATGGACTAAGAGGGAAAATAAGAAGATAATATCTTTAATGTTGTTGTCAGTGTGATCCTCTTTGCCGTGCCGTCGAGTGAACAGATTTGTTAGTCGTGAGGATGGGGTTGCCGTGGCAACCTCAGCCCTATGCTATTTCGGTTCCAGGCGATACTCTACTCCTCTCTCTACCCTCTGCCGTCCACCACACGACTCTTACTCCCCCTGCCTTTCCTACACGCCTCCCATCCCTCTTTCGCTTTCTCATCCTCCTCCTTTTCACCCTCTCCTCCACATCTCTCCTCTCCCTACCTCTCTTAATCCTCCATATTCTTATCCATCTCTCACCCTCACGTTTTCTGTCCGCGACTCCATTTTGTGAGCAGCTCAGCTCCCCCCCCGTCCTCCCAGTCCCACGATCCCTCCCACTCCCCCAACCCGATCTCCAGGATTTGAACTCCTCTGTGATATACAGTCTGACACTAAAGCGCTACGGTAGATCCACACACAGACATCAGAGCAGCCTGACCATCAGAGAGCCGACCAACCAGTGTGGTCGGGTCTGTGTTGTGCGGCCCTGACAGAGAGAAAATTAGTCCTGAGCCTCCGACCACATGGGCCTTGGGATCTGAGCCTTATCTGCGGCCTCCATAATAACATCCAGTCCCCTGCAGTCCAGATATGCATCTAAATGTGTCTGTCCGGCCAGGCCCGGCCACATGCGGAGAGGCTAGCTGCTCTGTTCCTAAACCTTCCCTGAAGTCACACGTAATCCGACTAATGGTCAGTGTCTGTCTGAGCCCTAGACAGGATGTCGGGACTGGAAACTAACTGGCCACTGTGTGACTGGGCTGAAGGCAGGCTCAGAGAAACGGATTAGTCCATCCCTATGACGTGTGGTCAGTTGGAGTTCCTCCTGGACAGAGACATTGACAATAGGTCGGTCAGGGTCACAGCTGAGGGATATTATTGTCTTGCGTGACAAAGGTATCATATAAACAGACATCCCTTTTAACCCACGGCCCAGAAGCTATTAGGAGCGATTACATTTCGGAACATTGGAAACAACGCCAGAGCACATTGCATTCCAACTGTTGATCCAGAAAGGTTGTCTTGATGCTGGAAGCACAGCCTCTGGTTAGCCACCCTTTGGAACGTGTTGTTTAGGAGCCGATGAAGGACCGCCGAGGGGTTGGTTTCTGTTCTGCTGGAGGACGGTGAAAAGGAAACCTGTCCTTTTGGATTCACAAAAGGAAACGTTTGACTTGTGACAAGCACACAATGTGACCCGTTGAGGTGGCCGGCATCGAGGCATCCATGGGAGACTGGTGTCTCTCTCGCCTCGCGGTAGCTCTGGGAGACCTAGGAGACGTCTCACTCTGGGGTGCCACAGCAGGACATCACGATCCCCTTTCAACAGGAGGAAGGATGTCTGGTGTCTCCTAAAATGGCAGCACCGTAGTTGTGATCCAGGATACGCTCTGAACCTAACTCTCAAGTATCCGTCAGCCTTTTGACAGTGTCTTCCCATTGATATACCATGCCAGCAGCCAGTGGTGTGGTGGAATGCCGACTATTTACCCAGCTACCGATCTCTCTTCTCTGTCCTGCTGCTATCTGGGGGTATCTTTGATTAATATTGTAGCTAGCTGTCAATGAGATGGGCTGACCGCCAGTTACTCTCTGTCCCCCGTTGTCACCTTCCAACTAAATGCCACCAACTGTGTATTTGAATGTGTTGTGCCCTTTATGGTTTAGCAACGCCAATACCCACAGAGACGCCAATACAGAGAGAGAGAGAGAGAGATGGGGTAAGCGTTATTTAAAAGGCTTGACTTTTGCTCTTTGCCTCTAGTGAGATGGCTGTGGTTGAAAGTGGTCTTAGCTGGTTTGAAAGTGGCTGTGCTGGTTTGAATTGGTGCCAGGGGAGAGATGAAGAGGGAAGAAGATAGATGAAGAGGGTGAGAGAAATGGAAAACGAGCTGGAAAGAGAGGGTGAACAGAGCTTCATTCGAACCTCATCTTCATTAGCGTTGAGGCCATCGATTCGTTTGAACTGAATTGAAAACAGGAAAATCTCCTATTTTCCAAGCATTCTATTTAGTTGTTTTTCAATTAAGCTTCCTGATATTTTCTGCCGGGCTTTGCAGTGCACCCAGGGTTAACACACTGCGGCTATTGTCTTTTTTAAAAGCAGCTGTAATGATGTGATGTGTTAGCTGCTCTCTCCGTGGCTTCCCCTGTGAAAGCATTCGTTAACGTTAGCTATGACACGGATGGGGATATGAAAACAAGAAGCAAACATTCAGAGCCGGGGGGGGGGGGGTGGTTCTCACGGGGTTAAACGTGCACGTGTTACAGGGCTGTTATGCGGATCCCATGACCTCTGATGTACCCTGTTCCAACAGTTTTATTTATTTAGTTAGTGTTTCATAGGGAGAGAATGTAACCCTCTGCTCCTTCTACCCCATTGCCTAACTTCACTGGAAAACACTGACCTGCTGTCATAATGGATCCACTTTGCGGCGTGTTAGAGCTGTTATTGATTGAAGTGTGTTTTCTGTCGGCCTGCAGATGCTCCTCACGTGATGTGATGGGGTTTTAACTGGGCGTCCTATGAATATAAGCGTGTGGGCGGAAGAAGTGGGAGGCTTAGGTATGAGGCTCGTCTCAGATTGAGGTTACAATATGCTCCCCATTTTTAGTTTTGTTTGATGAACAACGCATTTTGATAGAGGGCTTTATGTGTGTGTGTTTCAGCTTGTTTCTGTCAGTTAATCTGTAATGATGTTGCGGCTTGTCAAGCCACCTGCACTTTTAATTGCAGCCAAGAGTGAACCCACTTGAACCCTATTATTCTAATAGTCAATTGATGAGCACTTGCATCACTGACTCACCTCGACTTTACTTTGTTGTAACCTACTTTCACTCTCACCCGGAGTGCAGCACACTATTCCTCTCCTCTCTACTCTGTTAGCCCCTAATTGAGCCACCAGCATTTGAGTTTGTCGCCGCCCTATCAGCTAACTTAGAAGTGATCTCGGGCCTCCCCGTGTGTCCCTCAGCTCGCTGGTTTGATGTCCCGCTCTCTCTTAGCGTTTGACTGCTTGGGAAAGGGGAGGCCACAGCAACACACCACTCATCTGACCGACGTCTACTGGAGAAAACATATAGGCATGGAATGTACAAGGAATATACTGTACATGCTAGCCTTGCACCCAGAGGGGAGGGTAATGTTTGTGTGTAGGGTGGGGATTGATGGGAGGGGTGTGTGTGCATTCATGTTCGTCAACATTTTCTTTAGATTAATTGTAGAATTATAAGATGTGCGGTACATGGCAAGGCCTTGAGAGGGAGAGTGCAATATGGGTTTGTGGCTCTAAGAACCAGCGATAGGGGGACGGATGTCAAAGCAACAGCTGATTTATTCACCATGAATTAGAATTCCCAGCTTACAACCTGTCTGGCTAGCAGGTAGGCGCTAACTCATGACGAGGAAGTGGTAAATAATGCAGGTAATACACTGTACATGGCATGGCTGTGCTATACTAGTACAGTGTCACCCTACAGCAGGGGTAGGCAACTCCAGTCAGAGTGAATGGACAGGGGCGGCCGGAACATAATTATAACACTGCAAATTTACCACAACTAAGCCCTAAAAAATAGATGATTTGAAAATAGCTTTTATTTCATACTTTCAATTACATTGAGATATGATCACATGTGTCTCTTGGGACATTTTTTGCAGAATTCCTGGTGATTTTACAGTCCCCCACCCACCTGTTGCCGACCTCTGCTCTATAGCCTACTAACTAGTCTGACATGAAGGTGAACTATGAAGGTGCACTGCAAACCAGAAAAACAAATGATATGGGTAATCTGTGGCTAATCCCAACCGCTATGCATGTCCACTGAAATTTGACTGCAAACCATAGTAAAACTCTGTAAGGTTAATTTCTATGTCAACTGTGGACATGGACACCGAGCTCTGGAGCACATCTTCATTGGCTGGACATGTGTAGATCCCAGAGAGAGCTCTAGGAATGAGTTTAAATGCCCTATGAATGTGTCTCCTTTCTCATCTGTCTGAGGGAACAGTACTTGGCCACGTTATCTGAGCCCTTGGCTCCGAAATGGCAATTTCATAACTGTCTGCCTGGAATTACAAGAGAGCGGGGAACGGGGAAATGTAGGATTGTTTATTTACAGATTCTTGGTTATTAAAACACTGTCTTGGATTTAAAGTGAACTTGGCACTGGGAGGTTTGAACAGGGCTGAGACTTGGTGCGAAAATAATCTGCCTGCTGTGAAGCCAGTGAGTCTGATTTTTAAATGGCCTTGAATTTGCAGAGTCTGCACTGACAATGTCTGACAAAAGCGAAGTCGTATGGAGAAACGTATTGCTGTTCTGTCTGTTTCTGTTCTACTGTTTTACTGACTCTGCTGTCGAGCTGCGTTCTGCTGTTTAAGCCTCAGACGAAAGCAGCTCATTTGTTGTCAGTCACACTTTAGCTGGCCTCTCTTTGATCACTCACATACTGTGGCCTCTCAGACTCACAGAGCTCCTTAGAAACCTGAATCCTCAACACAAACAAGCATCTTTCTTTGGTTACGACTGGCAACCCTCTCTCCACGCACCACAATTGGTTTACATGGTTGTGGAGGGATATTCTGGAGGGATGAGGACAGGAGCTCTGAAAGGAAACCGCTCTATGGACTTTCTGGATCTGGCAACCCCAGGATGAATGGACCAAAGCCAGCCAGTCCCACATCCCCAATTTCCTCTTCCTTCAAAATTATGGGTGTGAACCCCAGATTTAGACTTGAAAATTGTTATTCAAGGTTTGTACATTTCCTGAAGACAGGTCTGCTCATGCCCAGTATGTAGAATGTAGCAGAAATAGACAGCTCTGCTCCCTCACGTCTCCTCTCCATGGCTTTTGGAGTAAGTTGTCTGACTCTAGACTTTATCTTTCTTCTTTTCCTCATTAAGGTCATGGTAAAAGGCCCTTCCAGATATCCAAGCATTCTTCTTGGCGTCATCCATTGAAACAAGCAGTACTTGTATTAATTATAAGGCTTTCACCACTTTCTACACTGAACAAAAATCTAAACGCAACATGTAAAGTGTTGGTCCCATGTTTCGTGAGCTGAAATAAAAGATTTTGACTCCTACGCACCTGGAACAGACACTTTTCAGTAGTAAGGACCTTAAGAGGGCAAACTGCCTCTGTTTCTGCAATAAAAGATCCCAGACGTTTCTCATACGTACCGAAAGCTAATAACTCTCAAATTTGGTGCACAAATGTGTTTACATTCCTATTAATGAGCATTTCTCATTTACAAAGATAATCCATCTACCTGACAGGTGTGGCATATCAAGAAGCTGATTAAACAGCATGACCATTACACAGGTGCACCTTGTGCTGGGGACAATAACAGACCACTCTAAAATGTGCAGTTTTTGTCACATAATACTATGCCACAGATGTCTGAAGTTTTGAGGGAGTGTGCAATTGGCATTCTGACTGCAGGAATGTCCACCAGAGAATTTCTACCGTAAGCCGCCTACAATGACGTTTTAGAGAATTTGGCAGTACGTCCAACCGGCATCACAACCGCAGACCACGTGTAACCACGCCAGCCCAAGACCTCCACATCTGGCTTCTTCACCTGCGGGATTGTCTGAGACCAGCCACCCGGACAGCTGATGAAACTGTGGCTTTGAACAACTGAAGAATTTCTGCACAAACTGTCAGAAACCTTCTCGGGGAAGCTCATCTGCGTGCTTGTCGTCCTCACCATGATCTTGACCTGACTGGAGTATGGCGTTGTAACCATTTTCAGTAGGCAAATGCTCACCTACGATGGCCACTTCACGGTTAAATCCCGGTTTCAACTGTACTGGGCAGATGGAAAACCCATGTGTATTTTGTGTGCGTGAACGGTTTGCTGATGTCAACTTTGTGAACAGAGTGCCCCATGGTGGAGGTAGGGTTATGGTATGGACAGGCATAAGCTATGGACAACGAACACAATTACATTTTATTGATGTGCGATTTGAATGCACAGCGATACCGTGACGAGATCCTGAGGCCCATTGTCGTGCCATTCATCCACTGCCATCACGTCTCAGCATGATACTGAACGGCCCCATGACGCAAGGATCTGTACAAAATTCCTGGAAGCTGAAAATGTCCCGGTTCTTCCATGGCCTGCATACTCACCAGACATGTCACCCATTGAGCATGTTTGGGATGCTCTGGAACGACGTGTACGACAGAATTTTCCAGTTCCCGCCAATATCCAGCAACTTCACACATTCATTCAAGAAGAGTGGGACAACATTCCACAGGCCACAATCAATAGTCTGATAAACTCTAAGCGAAGGAGATGTGTCGCGCTGCATGAGGCAAATGGTGGTCACACCAGATACTGATTGGCTTTCTGATCCACGTCCATATCTGTATTCCCAGTCATGTGAAATCCATAGATTAGGACCACATTCATTCAAGAGGATCACTTATTTTAATTGACTGATTTCCTTATATGAATTGTAACTCAGTAAAATCTTTGAAGTTGTTGCGTTTTATTTTTGTTCAGTTTATTACTTAGGCTTTCGGCCTTCTCATTTCTACCAAAGAATGTATGGAGTGCCTCACCAACCACCATGTATCAATCATAAAGTGTTCATATGTTCTTGCCCACATAATTCATGGGTTTAAAATATACCTCTCGAAAGGACTGCTTCAAATAACATGGAATAGATTGATGGTTATTTTCTTTCATTTTAAGCTCTGTGAATGCAAGTGAATAATTGTGTGTGTGTTAGGGAAGATATTCTGAAAATATAGTTTACCAAGCTGCAAATTACATCACATTGGAAGAATTACACTAAAGCCAACCTTAACAGAAATATAGGTTACTTAACTACTTCTTCAAAGTAACTTTAGTTAACTACATCCAAATTAATTTGTGTAAATCTGAAATGTCAGACTACAAATTGATAGAACAGTTCTCTTTGGGGTCTTATCTTAAGAGAATTTGAAAACTTGCCTATTAAAAACAAAAACTAGGTTTCTAGTGAAAATTATGCAGGTCTGATGCCGATAAAGGAAATGATTGCGTACTTTACCCATATTTTCCTTTTTGTTATTGCAAAAACAAGTTCCTGTAGTTAGCTACGTTACTACATGGCAAAAAAAACTGCTGAAAACATTTGAATTTAGTTCAACTACCAACAAGCTACTAAAATGTGTGCGTTCTGACGGACATTATTATTCAGAAAACACTGAAGGAAAGGCAGTCTTTTCCGAACCACCAGACGTTAAAGTGCAGAAGGCCTTGACTGTCAGGTTGTGAGAATGTGAATACAAATGTATTTTGATAAGGTTGAAGTACTTGGTTTTGAGTCCATAGAGCCAAGCTAAGCTGTCTTCCGTAGCGACTGGCTGTTTGTGTGGATGTATTACAGTGTGAGAAGTGATCCTCCCCTGGGATGTCAAACAGCCTGTGGTGACCTTGGTAGTGGAAAAGGAGAGAGGGGTTCGATATACACTCTGCCTCTTTCTGACCAGCCTGAGACATCTGATAGCTGATAATGTAATTACACCATCACAGCCAAGCTATCCATTTACTGACTGTGTTAAATAGACAGAGAAACGTTGCTCTCAGATACTCGATTTTGTTGTATATGTGAAATCAATATCTACTTACCTCATGATTCACAATCCTAATGTATTTATGGTCCTGGTGTGAGTGATGATTTGTTGTAAAAATCAATGTCTTGTAAGATTGACTGAATCTTTGTCTGTGGCAACAGATTATTTATTTGTGTGCAAATTAGTCTAAATGAGAGAAGTACCAGGTTATGAGTGGCAATATTCACATCATTACAAACAATGACATTTGCTCTCCCCTTTTTATAGTTTAAGTGATCCTAAACTGTCCTGATCCTAAACTGTGTAAACACAGTCCTAAACTATAATCTGTAGTCATAGTGATCCGGCCATGTCAACATACTCCGCTTTACCTTGCTATCAGCTGCCATTACTGAGGTCTGTTTGAAATGTCACAACCTAAGGGGGAACTCACGCCTAGGGCTGTTGCGGTGACCGTATTACCAAGAGTAGTCTGATGGGTGACAATATTAGCCTGTCACTTGTGAATTATATATTATCACTTGTGAATGATGCCCAGCATAAGACACACGGTCTTTTTGCGACTTGTTCGAATCATAGTCGCACACCTCATGTAGCCTAGTCCATATGTTTTAATAAGGTTGGTATCACAACTAAAGTGTCCAAATAACTTCTTAAAATGAAGCACATTAATCTTCTTTACAAGGGGTGTAGAGCCTAACTGGCATACATAAGCAGCGTGTGAGTATCAAGTTTGGGGGAGATAATTTTCACCATAAAAATGCGCCTTTTATAATAAAAGCATTACATGCATAATTGCATTTGTGGTCACTTTTGAGAATGGTGTTTTCCCGCGAATTGATTGCCCTTTTGGAACATTTGCGCTTATTAGCCAACTATCATGTGCACATTGCAACGCTTCTAATGTGAAGAAATAGCCTTACAGTTTATCAACATTAAGCTAAACGTTCTGATCTGTTGCGTCAGCCATGCTGCATAAAAAGTTTTTTTTTTATGCTAGTGGTTGTATTCATTTGGGATCTATCGTATCCCACAACTGTCCCAGACTATGTTTGGAATATTTATTTCTCACACAAAAGGACAAGCTGACCAATCGGTCAACTTTTGTACTATGGGGGATAGTAGATTGACATAGGCTAATGCTTTTGCTGTTTAGGCCTACTCATCTTGTTGTCTGACAAAGTAAATATGGACAGTTCTTCCAATATCTTCAATATGCACCTCGGAATTGGATAAGGGTGTGCACAGTTTAGTCCCTGATGTCTGTCTTCACTTGTAGCCTGTGAGAAAGACCTGATTACGTGACGGAGAGCCATGTGAGTGAGAGACGCTTCGGATTGCGCAGCACACTCACGGAAAAGGGCACAACGCTAAATTAACTCTTTAACCACTTAACACAGAATAGCCGCATGTGCGCACTCCCTCAAATCGTTTGGAGAAAATATTTATATTTTATTCAGCTTTGTTCAATTTTATTCTTCATACTTTAAAATAATCCCACGGAATTCTAAGCAAGTCTTGTCTACTAAATGAACTAGTGAAGCCCACAGCCATTTGGCATAGACACATCAGGACCAAGCATGTCAAAAATAATTCATGGATTTATTGTGAAGGTGTAGGCTATATTACATGGATTTTTTTGACTTTTTAAAATGGCTTGTAGGTTATGTGTGGGAAGGCAGGAGACACTAAATGTGTTTATGTTAATTGACGGTCAATTACCTTGAGACCGACAGTTATTTGCTTGACAATCACAGGCTGACGAAATTTGGTGACCGCCACAGCCCTACTCACGCCCTCCACTCAATAAAATCAGGGCAGAGTTTTGTGACTGAGGTCATCGATCACAGCAGAGATTTGTACTTTGAGAGCTACAAAGTGGCAATTAAGCCGATGTCTCTATTATTATAGAAAAGCACTGATTCTGTGAGTGGCTGATGACTGTTATCTGTGACTGAGCTACTGTACCTATTAAGAGTTGGTCACACTTATGTAACGGATGTGAAATGGCTAGTTAGTTAGCGGGTACGCGCTAGTAGCGTTTCAATCAGTTACGTCACTTGCTCTGAAACCTAGATGTAGTGTTGCCCCTTGCTCTGCAAGGGCCGCGGCCTTTGTGGAGTGATGGGTAACGATGCTTCGTGGGCGACCGTTGATGTGTGCAGAAGGTCCCTGGTTCGCGCCCGTGTCGGGGCGAGGGGACGGTTTAAAGTAATACTGTTACATTGATGCTGTTGACCCGGATCACTGGTTGCTGCGGAAAAGGAGGAGGTTGAAAGGGGGGTGAGTGTAACGGATGTGAAATGGCTAGCTAGTTAGCGGGTACGCGCTAGTAGCGTTTCAATCAGTTACGTCACTTGCTCTGAAACCTAGATGTAGTGTTGCCCCTTGCTCTGCAAGGGCCGCGGCTTTTGTGGAGCGATGGGTAACGACGCTTCGTGGGTGTCAGTTGTTGATGTGTGCAGAGGGTCCCTGGTTCGCGCCCGTGTCGGGGCGAGGGGACGTACTAAAGTTATACTGTTACACTTACACCAGACTAACTACCAGTAGTATTAGTAATACTGTGTAGTAGTACGAGTAGTATCAGTATGTAATTACACTTGTTGTTCCATTGTAGTTATGGAATAATGACAATGCCATTTTTTAATTGTTAGCAAATGTATGTCAGTTGTCTACCCAGTGGTAACAATAGCTTGGGTAGACTTGGCACCCTTGTTTGTCATGTCTTATCGCGTTGCTGTTAATGCGATTTACTAGAGTGAGCGAGAGAATAGTAATAATAATTCCATAATTTGACAGACACCTAATAGTCTTGCCTGCCAGACTCGTGTGAGGAGAGACTTATATTAGAGATCTCAGTATTATCTGAGCAGTTTTCACAGACTCTGATTGCCTGTCTCTGTTGCTAAGCTACATTACATGTCTCTGTTTATTTCAGTTGTTTAATAATCAGTCTCTGTTGCTTCTCTGCCTCCCTGTGTGTCTACTGTACCCTGTGTGTCTCTCTGTGTCTAACTTCCATGTCTCTCTCTCTCTCTTTCTCTCTCTGTCCCTGCAGGTTTTGAGCTGCTGTACCAGCCAGAGGTAGTGAGGCTGTACCTGTCTCTGCTCACTGAGAGCCAGAACTACAACACTCTGGAGGCTGCAGCAGGGGCCCTGCAGAACCTCAGTGCCGGACAGTGGACCGTGAGTCTCACACATACAACACACACACATTGTAATTAAGGCGATTAAGGTCTCTGAACCTCAATAGGAAGGACCAGTTATCCCGAATGGAGCTCTGCAGTGTCATTACCAAACACTCTCCGTTTGGTTACTGTAGTGAGTAATAAGAGTGTGGTCTCTCGTCCAGCTCAGGGGCCTTATTTTACCATCACTAGTTTAAAGTACGGAGGCTATTCATGCTCTTCCCTTCAGGAATGGAATGTTCATAGTCAATACAGTGGCTATGTTAGGCCTAGAGAACACTGGCATGCTAGCGCCATCGTGATTCAGTTTAACACATTATGTGTCACGCTGTAAACATATCCGTTGCCACGGCATGCATCACTAGGCTCCAGTTGGAGAAACACAACACAACACAACAGACGAGATGTTAGATTGATTTGAACACAGTCCAACTTGTATCTCTTTGTTCATTTAAAACAAAACACTTACCCATAACCTGTACCGTGTGTATAACATGTGTAGGCTACAGTACATGTACACCCTGTATAAACTGTCCCCGTTTTCCTTTTTGCTCTGTTTTCCATCACTGTTCTGCACTGGTGATTTTTTTGTTTTGTTTTGTTGTTGTAGTATATATAGAGAAAGATTCCATCCCTCCCTCCATGGTTTTTAATTCAGTTTGAGCTGAGGAGGCTGATCGCCTGTCCACGCTCTAGGGCAGCTGCTAACACGTCAAACCTCTGGCATCGAGGAGATGGACATTACTTGTCCCCGCTCCCTATGAGGATATCTCAAAGCTTTTCTTTTGTTTTAAATCCTATTTTCATCCCTTTCTCCCTGCTGCTCCCTAGCTGTTTGACTAGGTGCTGTCTGTTTTTTAGGTTTACTACTGCCACCCAGTGGTCTGGTGTTGCGCCAGTTTAATTACATCTCCGGGGGGTAACGGTGTTCAGCAAAGGGGAGCTCTTTCATGTCAAACTTAATGTGTTGTGTTATAGGAAAAGAGAGAGGAAAATGTGTGTTTAATCAGAGACAACAACCAAAAACGGTCAAATCCAGAAATCAACTGTTGGCTGTGCTACTGTACAATAATAGAGTCTGTGGGGGGGGGCGGGCGTGCAAGCGGGCGCACGTGTGTTGGTGTGTGTGTGTGTGTGTGTGTGTGTGTGTCTGTATTGGCTGATATTATTCTCTACATAGACTGGTTATCCATAGCCAGCATGAATGAATGAATGACATTTTATGTTCGTGTCAAATCGTCAATTGGCAACCTATCCCATATGGGATTAATTGACACATAAACCAACATTACAATAATTCACTGTAGTAATTAAATGATAATTATTTTTCTGGCGTTCTCTGCATTGCGTATCGCATAAAGAGTAAAAAAATATATACTAAATAAGTTCATCCAAACAATAATTTCATCCCTAGAGCAGTAAAATTGTGTGTGTGTATATATATATTACAGACAAATAAATAAATACACAGATTTTTTTTTTTAATAGAAAGGTCACTTGAACCCTGTCTGACACAAAGAGAAGATTCATATTGGAGGCAATCCTATACCCAATCTGTTCCCTCTCTGTCCCCAGTGGTCCAACTACATACGAGCCACTGTGAGGAAGGAGAAGGGTCTTCCCATCCTGGTGGAGCTGCTGCGTTCTGATGCTGACAAGGTGGTCCGAGCCGTGGCCATCGCCCTGCGTAACCTCTCCATCGACCGCCGCAACAAAGACCTGATCGGTACGATCACTGACCACATAACCTGACCACACATGGTCAACACAAGGCCTCTCTGTAGGGCAAACAGAACAAGGTTGGGATAAAACACTTCGGAATACGTTGAGATTGGATAGCTGTTAATGAGGATAAGAATATGATTGTTGAACCTGTGTATGTCTTTTGCTGAATAGGAATGTGTAATGTACTTATTGTAGATAAGAATGATTGTGGATTAGTCCAAATTTTAATTGCTTGATATCGAACATTTTGTACAATGCCCTCTGCACCCTGCCTTTTGACCCCTGCCCTGTAGGGAGCTATGCCATGAGGGACCTGGTAAGTAACCTGCCCAGTGGTCAGCAGCGGCCAGCCAAGAACCTGGAGGAAGATACAGTGGTGGCCATCCTCAACACCATCCACGAGATTGTGACGGACAGCTCCGAGAACGCACGCTCCCTCATCCAGGCCCAGGCCATCGAGAAACTGGTGGCCATCAACAAGACAAGGTAGGATGATGGCACAGTACAGACCAATACAATACATTTCTTGACTTCTTGTTTTTATTGTTGTATTGTTTGTGTGTTTGTGTTGTATTTGCTAGACATTCTACTGCACTGTTGGAGCTAGTAACGCTGCACCTGCTAATAAAATCAAAGTTGATTGGTTGCGTACACAGATTTGCAGGTGTACACAACCAATGAACTTTGATTGCGATTTGATTTACAACATAGTACAGCGCAGTACAACAGAGCATAAGGCAGTCAAACAATTGAATGGTTTTCACATTAGCTATACTATACCCGTTTGCAAGTACAGTAATGACTACATGTGCCATGGGCCTCCCTCCCCATGAGAGAGGTGTCCATCCTTTTTTTTTTTTTTTGTCTTTAAATGCAATTAATAATATAGTCACATTAATAATATCCATGATATACAGTATATTCTGCAATCACTCAAGAACCAGGATTGTCTGCTGCTGGCCATGTGCAATGTAACGACCCCGTGCCTTTTCACGTCCTCCAGGATGGGCGTTAATGGCCTTTTTAATAATATAAAGTGCTATAAGCTGGATTCCTTGTCATATCATTTCGATCTGTAGAACATGACTTTGATTGAATAGATAAGCCCGTATCGTGTAGTGTCTGGTTTCCATCAAACCTACTATAGTGCACTTCACCGGAATACTAAGTACTATGAATAGGAATTCAAGAGATGTTTGAAAGATTTCCCAGTTTCCACTTTATTTCATATCACTGTCCTCATTTTCCATTGACTGATCTGATCTACTTGATCAAGTCAGCGGGAGACGATAATGTCTCTTTTGACAATGTGTCATTCTACAACCTATTGATGATTTTAATTACGATTAGTTTCCAATGAGGATTTTACACCCGTACTTTATTGAATAGCGTTAGGTTCAAAGTTCTGGTACAAATCCAGTCGGGCACCAAAGGAAGCTCGAACTATATTTAGCACACCATACAGGTCACACAAGCTCATATGTTTATACCTTCCAACTAGGCCCTCCTATATCTAGGATGAACAATCAGTCTCTGTTGCTGGGCAGGAACTGAGTCTGTTCCTCATGTTGGGGAAAACGTTGTGCCCCTCCATGCCTTTAACAGGGCTTCTTATCAGTCAGGAGAGGCCTTGAGTTATTGGGAGTACACATTCCTAATTGTCTTACTGCAGTCCACTAAATAATTACACTTTTCACATGCAAAAAGCTTAAACCTAACATGCTGACCAGACCGGACACGTCGCGTGCGCGAGCGTCGCAAAATAAATTTAGAAACCCATGTTATTCAATTATTGCACCCACACTGCTTGCGCGCGCCAAGGAGCGTCTGCGACACCAAGGGCTAAAATAGATGTCGTTCCTATTTCTGACGCAGATTGCGCTGCAAGTCCTGCCTCTCCCATCTCCTCATTGATTTATAGAAGCAGGTATCCACGTGCCATCTCCTCACTGGTTAATAGAAGCAGGTACCCACGTGCCATCTCCTCATTGGTTATACCCACGTGGGTGATAGAAAGACGAAAACTGTTTTGCCGGTAGTCGTGGTAATACAATGAAAGTTTAGATGCGATCACCATATAATTTAAACGATGAAAAAGCCTGGAAGGAGGAGAGATGACTAGAAACGATTCGGTTGGCCGTTTTATATGTGGATTAATTGTCGGAGTAGAGATCCTTGTCCATTTCAGGTAAAATAACAACTCAAGGTTTATATCCCAGGACAAATTAGCTAGCAACAGCAAGCTAGCTAAACAGGACAAATTAACGTTCGCTAGCAAGTGCAAGCTAACTAGCTAAAATACCATACATGTTTAATGCTTTTTGACCTGTCCCCAAATGAATGTCATTGGTTCAGAGTTTGTTTTGATATTTTAACCTGCGTGTCGTGATCGCGTTTGGTGTGGGGGGGGGGCAAAATAAATTTATGCACGATAGCGCACGATGGCGCACGCGCGCAGCCGGTTTGGGCAAGGTGTAACATTCAATCTTTAAGAATATATAAAAGTGATATCTTCATACTAAGTATGTAGTGATATAAACCAGTAAAGATGTAAGCCGGTGTTATAGACCAGTCATGATGGTCTACCAGCTGGTACTCCAGACACATGGCTCCTCTTCATCCCTTGTGGGATCATTCTGGCCTCTGAGACACGCCCCCTTTGTACTTTCCCTCTGCCCAAATACAATGCCCGTTAGATTATTCCATCTAACCAATAACATGAGCATTACTGCTGCTAGGCTAATTATACAATTATAAATGGACTAAAACGGGCTCAAGTCAAATAGTCTCCAACAATACCAAATAAATGTGTTTTCCCTAAACCCATGAGATTGACTTTGAAGTGGAGAACCCCTCCCCCCCATGTAATTAACACTAAGGGCTAAGGAGTACTTAATTAATTGAATGAAAGGAAATGTGTGCGGCCATTGGGGTGTGAATTAGAAGCAAGTTCCTGGGGCCATCAGTGGGAATAGATGGATGATGGCTTTGAATGTGAGATTGATTGCATTCGGCTCCAGCCTCCACTAGCTGCCGGCATTGGTTGGGTCCAACGTCTTGGGTTGTGTTCACTACACTACCGGAGCTTGTTCAATAAACACGTTTTTGTTGCAGAAACGTTTTCCACTGCTAAATGTTTTGCTATGGTCTGCACTAAAGACCGCGACCCTGCTTTCCCCCCTGTCTCGCTCAGCCAATCACCACGTGAGAACAAGGCTGCCTCCCACGTGCTGCAGACGGTGTGGAGCTACAAGGACCTGAGGAACGCCCTGACCAAGGAAGGATGGAATAAGAGCCACTTCCAGGTACACGGCTGTGTAGAAGAACGTGCACGCACGCACATGCACACACACATTCACACACATCCACAATAAGTACACGTGTGTCCCTACTCTCTCCCTCTCAGCTTACAGCGAGCGGCGCCCCTAAAGCAGCCAAGAACGGCAAGCCAGGCTACGACGACACTACCCTGCCCCTGATGGAGAAGAACCAAGGTCAGTCTGTGACGGCAGGCGAGACTGGGGATCCTCCGGGCCTGGCCTACTGTGGTGAACTGAGTGAGGAAACCATAGATAATATAACTGCTCTGAATCTATGGAGGAAACCGCTGGTGTGTGCATCAGAAGTCTTGATTCGAATGAGTGCTGAGGAGGATGGCTCTATCTGGACTTTGTTTTGTGTGTTCTCACTCATAGCCATAATACGCACTTTAGGGGCGCTGTGCTTGAAACCTTTCGCCCTCATTGTTCTGCTTCGTGGCTTGGTGATCTTCATGTGCTGTAGTCAGTACAATTGGGATGGTGTGGAGAATGATGCATCATGGGTAGATTTATCTAATCCAATAGTGTGTTCCAAATGCAAATCCAAGCATGTAGAGTAGGATATGAAGTAGGGTGTCAAGCCGGCCCACAGGAATAATAATTTTTTTTGGGGGGGGGTTTAAAAAAACACTCTAGGCCACTCTTGAACGTCTAAAAGTAGATCAAAACTATGAAGGAATTATAATGAACCTATAGGTTTTCAAATAGCTGTCATTTTTCTTGCCTGAATCTGAAATCCGGATGTGACCCTCGAGCCAAAATTATTGCCCAACCCTGACATAAAGGGAGGTACTGTAGCAGCCTAATAAACGAAACATCTCATTGACAGAGGAGTCGAGGGCATGACAGCACTTTTGTCTTCTTGTTTCTGGCCTTGTGACTTTTTTCCCCCAACCATGCATACACATGAGGTGCGGTTGTCATTCACACCCATTCTCAACCTGCCTGCGTTACTGGTTAAGTGTATCAGCAGACAGTGACTGAGGACCATTGGCCTGAAAGCAACATTGGCTCGTGAATCAAACCAATTGTGTGTGTGGTGCTCATGATTAAAACGGCATATAAATGCTTTTCAGGCACCAAGAAAAATGGAAGTGGTGATATGATACCTATGGACGAGCTTGGTCCAGGTAAGACCGAGTTTGCATGACCTCAATCGCCGACGACGAACGCTAGTAGTCCCAGATGCAATGTTCTGATCTCTAGGGACTACAGACAGTTCTAGAACCCCAATAACACCAATGCCCAAATGGAAATTCAAAAAAAAAAAATGTAGGGTAAATTTTTTGCAGTATTTGGAATGAACGAAGTTATTCATTGTTAGGATGCTGTAACAGTAGACAGTGCAGTACTGTTTTACTTATGATGCTGTATGCAAGACCCTTCTCTTAACAAGAGATTTAACAAGAGGTATAAGGATGGGCGCTAATTCAGTAGAACAGATGGCAACAGGAAGTGTGGGCTATTTTCTGATTTTAAATGTTTTCCTCAGTGCTCCTCTTTTCAATGAAAATGCAAACAATTGTCTTGTTTCCTCTCTAACTAATGAGTTCTTCCTCTACGTCAGATGTGCGCCACTCCAGTCCTGGAAGGCTGCATGCAGCTAGTCTACTGTAGTTTCCATCCAAGCATTTAACAGTGATATCCTTCTGTGATCTTCTCTCGCTCTCTCATATTAGATGGCTACTCCACCATCGACCAGAGAGACAAGGACTGCAAGTACAAGAGCGGTGGAGACGGGTCAGTGGACCTGACAGAACGGGAGCCATTGAAGGTACTTCTGGTCTAGACCCACCCGTTACGGCCCATCTACAGCTACACTGACTAGTGGATCAGGCTATTAAAGCACACAAGTCGCGATGCTCCGTTTCTGTTAAGATAGCCTAAACCCGTCTCTCTTAGTGCCCTTGCCCACATGCCCATGCCAGGCTCTTTCTAAGGAAGGAGTTAAGCAGCAGTTGATGTCGTCTGTCGAGCCGGGTGCCACTCATCTAGCAGTCCAATTTACTGGATGCAGACAGCAGATCATTGAGCGTAAGCTTTGTGATTGTGAAAGTAATTCATGTGGGACTGGTTAAGTCCTGTTCCTCCATCTAGAGAGAGAGAGACTCACAGGAATATCTGGTAGTGAAGAACTAGAGGTGGTTCGATGGGTCAAACATGCTAACACAGCTAGACTTAATGAATAGAGTTACCATGACTTCAGACTAATAGAATGTGAAAGAGATGTTTACACATTTTGCTGTCCTCCTCTATAGTCCCCCCCCAAGTTGCTTCTTGAGATGATTATAATTATAGGACTCAAAACAGGGTTGGGGAATAACTGATTACATGTAATCAGTTGCATGTAATATGATTACAAAAAACCTTTTAGCTGTAATCAGCTACATTACCAGCCAGTGGCGGTTCTAGCTTGTATGACTCCCTGGGTGAACCCCCCTTCATTCTGCACTAACTGTCATTTTTATTGGAACAACACAAATAAATAATCATAACATTTAAAACTATAAAAAATATATACAAAAATAAGACTTATAAATATCAAAAAGAAGTCACAAAGACGAATGGAAACAAATTTGTGTTGATTTGGCACTCAAGCATCAATACATTACCCATCCCCCAACACTGTCAACCAAGAGTCAAGACTAAACCAATTCACCTTGGTGGTGTGCAGACTGGTTTTATATTATTCTTAATGATTTCGCACAAACCAGGAAAAAAATGCAACAATATGTCTGTGAAACTATATGTTCACAGTATTATGAATGAATTGTGGTTTATTTGGTAGCATTTCATAGTGTGACTGATTTTACTAATTGCATTAGCACTGTACGAAGTTAGAGGTGCTCTATTTGATAGATTCGCCCGCTCCCCCTATCTGGGGCTTCCAGTGGGTAGACCTGAGGTCAACCTACCCCCGCCCCCCTCCCCATCTGAGTGGGAGACTTTCCCAGGCAGTAGCCTGCCTAGCTCACAAACTAGAATCAGGGCGCCCACTCCGACAAGGTTAATTGACCCACACTCCCACATGGTGACATATCATTGATGTGACGTGCAAATGAGCGATAGAAAACCGATCGCGCAAATGTCACCATTCTGATTATTTTTGTGCGGGCGCCCCGTGCCGCCCTGGGCAGCTGCCTATGTCGCCTGTACCTAAATCCACCACTGTTACCAGCTAATGTATTGTAATCTGATTAGATACTAGAAAGCTAGATGATTAGTTATTGGATTACTTTTCAATTTAGAACTGATATTTGCTGAAAAAAATACATTACGTTTTCTCAATGACATTCAATTCCACATTGGATAAAGTTTACGTTTGTTCCACCTGAGCGAGACCACTATGATGACACACCAAATGTGTTTGATGTATCCTTCTTGTTTTCTTCTAATGCCTCTGAAGGGGAAAGTAATCTAAAAATTACATTACTGATTACAATTTTGGAAAGGTAACTAGTAACTCTAACGGATTCAATTTAGAAAGTAACTTTCCCAACTCCGAACTTCAACTAACACGGTTATCCGACCACAGCTGTTTTTTGGTCTGAAGATGACATAAATAAGTGCTTAGTGTGTAACTGGCAGCTATGCAGCCTGGAGACACAAATGCTTGTCAACATACTTCTTAAGTCCTGCAAAACCTCCAGAAGCAAATTAGCTGTCAGACAGGACTAGAGGTGGCAGATATGTCCTCTGATGCCTACAGCCCCACCCCCCTTGTTTTGCATTGACTTAAGCACAGAAATAATCAAAACTGCTCAACCCTGCTTTCTACACCTCCAGAAGGCTGATACCCAAAATGGTGTTTTGCTGTTTGAACTGCTTTGTCCCCCTCTGTTTGTTTGCATGCGTAATTTCGTTTCTTGTTTCTAATCGCCTTTTTTCGGACTCTAAAAGCTTCCTTTATGCTAAGGAACTAACCCTGGCATTCCACTCCTCTGTAAAGACTATATTTATTGACCTCTTTGATTTGCTGTTAACCCCTTCTCCCGTTGCTGCAGAATGACACAAATACGAAACACTATGTCAGGAGTAACAGGCCTGCAGTCAATCTGGTGGATGCTTGTGACGTTAAACCTCAGCCTGTTGACTCCTGGGTCTAAATGCATGCATGGTAGGTCTTACAAATGTTTGTTTTCCACTTTTTGGATTGTTAGTCTCCTTTTTGTTTGCTCCACCACCTTTCTGTTTTAGCCCTCACACACTTCACTGCTGGTTTGTTTATGGTTGGCCCAGAGTAGTTGGCTTATGACACCAAACCTCATTTTGTCTGTGCTTGGCCAGGCTCGACTGGCTTGGACTGTCTGTGCTTGGCCAGGCTAGCCTTGGCTAGCTACTCCGAGGTTCTCTGGCTTGGCTGTATGACCGTGTGTGCTAGGCTAGCTGCTCTGGGTTTGCTTCGTTACAGCTCATTATACAGGAGCCTCTCATCACTCGCTCATATCTGTCCTCCTGTCCCATCACTAATCGCTGAGTGTTTCTGCTGTGGGTGAGAAGCTGTGGTAGGTGGCTGATCATCAACAGCTCTTTGGAAGCAAAGGGCTGTGTCTGTCTTCATTGCTGTTAGTCTCAATATTCTCTCGTTGCTCTCCCATCACTCTCATCCTCCTAGGTGAAATGTAAGGGATCAGCTATACAGCTTTGATTGACTCCTCATGTCTGAAAAGCAAAATGATTATCAGCACACAATTGACAATACGGCTTTTAAAAATATTTTGATCATCACATGATCTTGTCAAGTCAATGCTAATGAACAAAAAAACATATCTAATCTAACAATGACATGCTTAAAATGGACATTAAGTCAATCATGTAAGACAGGATAATCATACGAAAGGCCTTCTTCACTATTGTATTTATTAGGGATCCCCGTTTGCTGCTTCCAAGGCAGCAGCTTCTCTTCCTGGGGTCCAAACACATTAAGGCACTTACATCACACATAAAACAAAAGATAACAGTACATCATATAACATTATTACACCACTACATATCTACAATACAAATTGTATAATACCACCATCCAACAATATTACAATGTACATGTGTGTGTGGATTGTGAAGAGACCTCTGGTGGCGTGTTTTGTGGGGTATGCATGCGTGTCAGAGCTGTGTGCAGGTAGTTTAAACAGACAGGTCGGTGCATTCAGCTTGTCAACACTTCATTTGTGTGTTAATCAAGCTGTCTTTTTGTAGCTGCCATTCAAACATCTCTCTGTCTTTTGTCTCCATTTTACATTGGATTTGACATCTCTCAAGCATGTAGGAATATTGATTTATGTATTTTAGTATTGTGATTTTGAGTTACTGTAATACCACTTGGTCACTGTGCCCTCTGACTTACTGTAGAAGCTTGATTATTCAACTGCTTAAAAAACCTGGCCTGCGTCCCATGGCACCCTATTCCTTTTATAAGCGCCCTATTATTGACCAGGGCCCATTTGGTTTTGATCAAAAGTAGTGCGCAAAGTAGGGTGCCTTTTGGGACGCGTCCCCTGCTCTACATTTGAGTTCAGATCTGACATAATCACCAGTGTCCCCCTCTCGCTCTGTTTTGTTCTGTGTTCTAGGCTTAAATAACAACAGCGCAACATCTCAACTAGATGAGGATCTCCCATGTCATCACTGTCATAACACATGGAGTTTATTTTGATGTTGACTCGCCAGCAGATAGACTTTGTAAATGAAAGAGAGAGAAACAAAACAACAAAAGTGATCATCCATCAGCCAATGTTTCATGCTTTTTGAATCAGCAAATGAAATGTATAGAACAGAAAATCAAAAAATGACTACTTCTACTACTACTCGTATCTACATTCCCACTGGATGGACAAACATAGTATACACGAACATGAGGACTGACTGGAGCAGCTCTGGTGTCAGGATGGAAGAATGGAGCCAGTTATCCTCCTAGAGATACAAGTGATCTAAAGCTCTATCTTTATGGTTACTCTAAGGATGGCTGCTGGTGGTGTGAGGCAGGAGAGAACATTATGTTTGTTGATTCTACTGCTTGCAAAGGTGGAGGGAAAGGGGAAAGAGAAAATTAACTATTTAATTTTCATGTCAAAATGAAGTTTGCTTCCAATTGTTTATTTCCATGTAACAATTTAGCTTTTTGTTTCCATTTTATTTTTGTTTGTCTTTCCTCGAGGCACTGTAAATTGTATTTGTTTGTAATATTGTTTTTCTTTATCTGGTCTGTCTTTTTCATTTTAGTTTGAAGAAGTGTGGACTGGTGTGGTAGATGGCAGATGAATGTTGGTGTGGTTTTAAGTTGGGGACTTGATGCTTGAGCGTCGCTTAAAGGAGCTGTAGCAGACTCCACAGATACGCTTTTCACACGCGAAGGCTCTCAAACACATTTGGCATACAATGGTTCACTGTGTTTCTTTAAGTGCACTGGGATCATTGCTGTGCAACGCATAGGGGACTGACTGGGTGCTGATTCAGTTCATAAACCCACAAGAATTTCACACACCTGCAAGTGTTGATTGGAGTTAGGGAAGTGAAATTACATGTATATTTGGTTGGGTTACTTATAGCTGTTGAGTAAAACAAAATGAAAATATATTTTCTGAATCGATAGTCATGGTTGTTTGCTGAAGGTATATGATTTACTCGGTTGGTTGCTATTTGCCATTGATGTGTAATAAAGTTGAATAGGATATAAGACATTTTGTTTATAAATGGATTGCGTTTATGAAGGAAGGGAGAGGAATATGTGAAGTACACTGAACAAAAATTTAAACAAAACATTAAACAATTTCAAAGATTTTGCTGAGTTACAGTTCAGATATGGAAATCAGTCAATTTAAATTAATTAATTGGGGCCTAATCTATGGATTTCACATGACTGGGCAGGGGTGCAGCCATGGGTGGGCCTGGGAGGGCATAGGCTCACCCCTTGGGAGCCAGGTCCACCCACTGTAGAGCCAGGCCCAGTCAATCAGAATGAGTTTTACCCCACAAAAGTGCTTTATTACAGACAGAAATACCCCCCCCCCCCCCCCCCTTCTGAAGAAGCTGGATGTGGAGGTCCTGGGCTGGGGTGGTTACATGTGGTCTGCGGTTGCGAGGCCGGACGTACTGCCAAATTCTCTAAAACGAAATTGGAGGCGGCGTATGGTAGAGAAATTAACATTAAATTATCTGGAAACAGCTCTGGTGGACATTCCTGCAGCCAGCATGCCAATTGTGTACGCTCCCTAAAAACTTAAGACATCTGTGGCATTGTGGGACAAAATTGCACATTTTAGAGTGGCCTTTTATTGTCCCCAGCACAAGGTGCACTTATGTAAGGATCATGCTGTTTAATCAGATTCTCGATATGCTACATCTGTAAGGTGGATAGATTATCTTGACAAAGGATAAACTGCTCACTTACAGGAATGTAAACACATTTTTGCAAAACATTTGAGAGAAATAATATTTTTGTGCCTATGGAATGTTTCTGGGATCTTTTATTTCAACTCATGACACATTGACCATCACTTTACATGGTGTGTTTATATTTTTATTCAGTGTACATGCTCCTGTTGTCAAAGGGTAGAACCTAAAAGCGTTATATATTTTTGTTGGTTTTATAAATGTATATTAGGGTCAAAGAAAAGCAAAAAAAACAACAAAAAAAAACAAGACAAACTTAATTGTGTACTCATAACAGGTCGTTTCGGAAGCACATTCATTGGATAAAGGATCACCATGTTTGTAAACAGAAATAACTACATCATTTAGGTGTGTATCAAATATGTAGAGTCATGTTAATTACATATTTATATTTTGTACTGTCAAAATTGAAAAAAGAAGACATTTATCTTCAGCTTTTTTTTAAAGGTGTGATGGACTGATGACCTGGTCTCCAAATCTTTGTAGGAGATTAGGGAGGGGGAGAAAGAGAGGGGAAGTGGATAGTTCAGCAGGGGTCACTCAAGAGAAGGATGGGTGGATGCAGCAGCAGGGATAGACAGCAGTGCTAGAATTCCATTTCATTTCACACTGCAATTATATAGTCGCTGATAACCTAAAAACGTGCTTTGATTTTGCCAATGCATCTTTAAAGAACTATTTGAAACCAGCATGAGCAAATGTACAGATGTTTATATATTCTTTAAGTGCCAGTTTTTGTGGTGTAATTGGATATTCAAGTAATTCACATCCGCAGAGAACAGAGGGGAGCAGTTTCATGTGGTTCAAGGCAGAATTTGCATCACATTGTACAAAGTATACAAAGTCCGATTTTACTTTATTTTTTGTTCTCTCTAGAGGCAGTTGAAATGTAGTAGAAGATTACGCCGTTGTCTTTTAAAGGGACAAAAGACAAGCTAAACTGCACGTGGGTAAAGATTTAGTAGTGGTGTTGTGATTCGTCTTTCTCCATCTCCATGTGGACACTGCACTATGAACCTTCTCTCTCCCAATCCTGGGACTAGTGAGGGGGGCCTCCACTACAGAACAGCTCAACTCATGCGTCGGCTATAGGAGAATGGCATGTGCCTGCGTCTGAGTTTCTTTGTGATGTGATTTTATAAAGCTTGCATATTTTACACTGTGTTTACAAAGACTTATGTGATAAAATAAAGATTAAAAAGTACATGTATTAACTTTTGATTTCAGAGAAAAGTAACGTTCTCCATGTCGACATACGTCCTCAGAACTATGTGCTTTTCATTGGATTATTCATCTCTGACTGTCTATTCCTGACTGCATTTTGGAGTACACAACCAAAGGAACTGCCGTTGTATTTATATACATATGAAAGTAGTCCAGGAGCTTGTTTGTGGATGTACAACTAATTGTACATTTACTAAACAAGATGCTGTGAAAGAAATGCAAGAAAATGGGGCAGAAATTGAATCAAAGGGGCAAGACCTACCTGTGTAGACATCACTGATTCAAACTCTTCAAAATAAAGTAACTGTATCAGTAGCAAATGTGTTTGTAACTATCATGTGCCTTAACCTTTTCCATGGTAGATCAAGAAAATGTGTTTTATATCATGCTTTATCCTCCCTCCGCCCTCATCCCTTTCTCTGTTTACCTCTTTTCTCTGTCAGGCTCCCTATCCATCTCTCCCTTCCCCCTACTTTCACACACTCACACATTCACCCACTCTGTCCTCAGTGTAGTCTAGACTGTTGGTGGATATTTGCCTTGTATTACATTGAATTATAAACTTTTAAAAGATGGAGACATAAAAAATGGTTTGATTTCATAGAGTAAGTTGTTATTACTTTCGTAGCTATCAGAGCGGTGCCACAGTGACATAATGTATTATGTTAATTTTACTAATACCCAGAGGCAAGTGTTATGCTTGTTTAAATAATGGAAAAAATACAGATTTGTAGAGTATAAATTTGGTGTGTTTTCAATAAACCATGCCTGGAAAGAACATGTTGACTGTGTATGTTTGTTTGGTATTCCGCACAAATGCAAGGATATACAGCTTCATGTATTTTACCTGAAGCCGAAACACGAATGTATTGCAGAAAGTTGTCACTATTCTCTTATATAGTTTTCTTGTCTGCATGGTTAAATGAGACCTGATTTAATCTATATAAAAAAAACATGCTAATACCAAATCAGTTACTGTTTGGAATCCAACAATGTAAATATTCCTATTTTAAGTCATATTTCACAAACTCCTCCTGTATTTTTAATTTCTTGTCTAAGCCTGACCTAGTCTATCAAATGTACGTATTTATTACGTAGCTACTACAGTAGCAATTTATTTAATGTTCTATTTCCAACACTACAACGCCATTTCAACTTTGCAACATTTGACAACGTTGCGTTAGTGAATGTGCCTCACATACGTAAAATAGGTCAGGCAGATTTCCAGACGCCTATGACTCGGTGAAGGTCCTTTTGTAATAACAACATGGCAGCCTTATGTAGAGTCAGACACCGGTGGAAACGCACCAACTGCATTCAACTTCTTACGAGAAACTTGACTGGTAGGGAGGTTGTTGCCATATTACTAGTTAGCTTGTGACAAGCTGACAGATTATCGCACAGCGTTTCGTTTTTTTGTTTGCTACACTACAGTGGCTAACATGACCCTGCTAACGTTAGCTAAGCTACCTGTCACTGCCAAACAAGCTGTCAGTGTGAAGTATTCCTTGTCGACATTACGTGTCTTTGGTAGAATAACATGCTATTTTCAAATGCCCTTCACTATGCACTTGTCAGCTTGGTTGATGAGTAACCTCAGGCATATATTTCGGCTATGTTTATTATGGTATTACTATCAGCATTGTCCAATAGAGATTGAATGGCATGGCATTTGGTTTGTTACAGGAACATTTGACTATGATCTCGTCGTTATTGGTGGTGGCTCTGGGGGTCTGGCTTGTTCCAAAGAAGGTGAGTGTCTCAATCTCAGCATTAGTATTACAATACGTTATGAGCTAGGGATTTACCTTTTGTTTAGTCGGTGTTCTTGAGCAGTCGGTGTTCTTGAACTAACTTTCACTCCGCGTTGAGGAACATAGCGCCCAAGCCTATTTCTATGGGCACAAGCACTGTTAATGACAAACTGTTCAAACCCCTCTTGTTTGCTGAGAGAACATTTTGCAGGTTTAAAGCTTATTTCCTGCAGTTCTATACATTTGGTCATTTGTCTTGTGTGTTCATATGATATTTGAGTAGGTCAAACATTGCAACAAAGTCAATGGGCTAAAAAAACGTTAGCTGACATGGGCTAGTTGATCTTGACAATTCTGACAAGTTACAAATAGCGCTCTACGGTCTGCAATGATGGACATGACTAGAGGAAAACGGATGATGCACTACCCAATTTCGAAATTGCACCGTGTGCATTCTACTATTACAACTTTAAGTAGTCCATTAAATGATGTCAAATATAAGTGGTTAGGTACAGATACACAAAAAAACACTACTTAAGTACTACTTTCCACCACTGGGAACCACTGTTCTTGAGGATAGTATACAATCATGTACCCCAGATGGTTTGTTACCAGGTTGACTGGCTCAATGGACCCTTATGTGGGAAGGTTCTATATGTGGGATAATGTCTAATTCACAGGAGGATGGTGGCACCTTAATTTGGGAGGACAGGCTCGTGGTAATGGTTGGAGTGGAATGGTATCAAACACATGGTTTCTATGTGTTTGATGCCGTTGCATTCGCTCCTTTCCAGCCATTATTATGAGCTGTCCTCCCCTCTGCAGCCTCCACTGGTCTAATTGCAGCTTTAGTGAACGTGACGATTGACCAAAACATCATGTACTTTGTTTTCAGCGGCTCAGCTAGGACAGAAAGTTGCTGTGTTAGATTATGTGGAGCCGTCAGTTAAAGGTAAGAGAAATGTTATACTGACTGGACATTCCATCATAATCAGCTTGACTTGAACCGTAAACGCATTTTTCCTTCCTTCTCTCAGAGTAAAGAAACAGTATGCATGTTGTGACCAATCTGCATGAATATTGAAGATAAACCAAAAATCTCATGCTTCCCTTTCAGGTACTAAGTGGGGCATTGGTGGTACGTGCGTGAACGTGGGCTGCATTCCCAAGAAGCTCATGCACCAGGCTGCTCTGCTGGGCACAGCTCTGAAAGACGCTCAGAAATATGGCTGGCAAATCCCCGGGCCCATCTCCCATGACTGGTAAATCTCAATAGTATGAGAACAATGGAAACCTGTGGATATGCACATTTCATGAACTATTTTGGAAAGCAATAGCAAAATTCTTGAATTCCCATCACGATTTAATAAATAAGATATATACAGTACCCCCAAGCCATAAGACTCCTGAACATCTAATCAAATGGCTACCCAAATTATGTGCATTGCCCCCTCCCCCTCTTTTACACCGCTGCTACTCTCTGTTGTTATCATCTATGCATAGTCACTTTAATAACTCTACCTATATATACATATTACCTCAACTAACCGGTGCCTCCGCACATTGACTCTGTACTGGTACCCCCCTGTAATATAATCTCGCTATTATTTTACTGCTGCTCTTTAATTACTTGTTACTTTTATTTCTTATTCATATTTTTTTTAACTGCATTGTTGGTTAGGGGCTTGTAAGTAAGCATTTCACTGTAAGGTCTACTACACCTGTTGTATTCGGCGCATGTGACTAATAACATTTGATTTGATTTTACCAGTCAAAAGTTTGGACACCTACTCATTCAAGGGTTTAATTTTTTTTTTTACTATATTGTAGAATAATAGTGAAGACATCAAAACTATGAAATAACACATGGAATCTTGTAGTAACCAATATAATTTAAATTTGAGATTCTTCAAAGTAGCCACCCTTTACCTTGATGACAGCTTTGCACACTCTTGGCATTCTCTCAATCAGCTTCACCTGGAATGCTTTTCCAACAGTCTTGAAGGAGTTCCCACAAATGCTGAGCACTAGTTGACTGCTTTTCCTTCACTCTGCGGTCCAACCCATCCCAAACCATCACAATTGGGTTGAGGTCGGGTGATTGTGGAGGCCAGGTCATCTGATGCACCACTCAATCAATCTCCTTCTTGGTCAAATAGCCCAGGCTGGGTTGGGTCATTGTCCTGTTGAAAAACAAATGATAGTCCCACTAAGTTCAAACCAGATGGGATGGCGTATCGCTGCAGATTGCTGTGGTAGCCATGCTGGTTAAGTGTGCCTTGAATTCGCAATAAATCACTTGGTGTCACCAGAAAAGCACCATCACACCTTCTCCTCCGTGCTTCACGGTGGGAACCACACATGCGGAGATCATCTGTTCACCTACTCTGCATCTCACAAAGACACAGCGGTTGGAACCAAAAATCTCAAATTTGGACTTCCACAAGTCTGATGTCCATTGATCGTGTTTCTTGGCCTAAGCAAGTCTCTTCTTCTTATTGCTGTTATTTAGTAGTGGTTTCTTTGCAGCAATTCGACCATGAATTCCTGATTCACGCAGTCTCCTCTGAACAGTCCTCTGAGGCTGGTAACTCTAATTAACTTATCCTCTGCAGCAGAGGTAACTGTGGTGGTCCTCATGAGAGCCAGTTTCATCATAGCGCTTGATTGTTTTTGCGACTGCACTTGAAGAAACTTTCAAAGTTATTTACATTTTCTGCATTGATTGACCTTCATGTCTTAAAGTAATGATGGACTGCTGTTTCTGTTTGCTTATTTGAGCTGTTCTTGCCGTAATATGGACTTGGTCTTTTACCAAATAGGGCTATCTTCTGTATACCACCCCTACCTTGTCACAACACAACTGATTGTCCTAAACGCATTAAGAAGGAAAGAAATTCCACAAATTCCACAAATTAACTTTTAACAAGGCTCACCTGTTAATTAAAATGCATTCCATGTGACTACCTCATGAAGCTGGTTGAGAGAATGCCAAGAGTGTGCAAAGCTGTAATCAAGGCAAAGGGTGGCTACTTGGAAGAATCTCAAATATAAAATCTATTTTGATTTGTTTAACACTTTTTTTTGGTTACTACATGATTCCAGATGTGTTATTTCATAGTTTTGATGTCTTCACTATTATTCTACAATGAAGAAAATTGTAAAAAATAATGAATGAATAGATGTCAACTTTTGACTGGTACTGTATATATTTATTTTTTTACCCATAGTCATTACTAGGTTAAATGTTGGTCAATGTTTTGGATTGATAAGCATTCAACACTAAGGTTAATGGACCCTTACATGTGCCATCTAGTGGTAATGTATCAGTAAGACATGATGGGGGGGATTTGACCTTGGTTGTACATTCAATTAATTATTTTGACATTTTAGTCATTTAGCAGGAAAGACATTCAGACGCTATTGTCCGGAGCGATTTACAGTAGCTTGTGTATACATTTTGGGTTATTTTTCATACTGGTGCCTCGTGGGAATCAAACCCACAACCCTGGCATTACTAGCGCCATGCTCTACCGACTGAGCCACCCGGGAGGACTACATGGTGTCAGCACTACATGGGTGACTCTCACACAGCTCAAAATAGGTCGTCTTTGTGGTGAACTGAGGAATATTCTTTGAATAACACACTTCAGATCACTCACAATCCACCAAGTTTATTAGCTAATTTAACGACGAATGCTTGCCACGTAATGGACACTGAGTGAAAATGCGCATTGTTTTATTTTGTCTTATCACAGATGCCTGTCCTATACCATGTGTTTTTCTCCAGGAGTACCATGGCAGAGGCTGTGCAGAACCACGTCAGGTCCCTCAACTGGGGTCACCGTGTCCAGCTTCAGGACAAGTGAGTGACTCCTCCTTACCTACAGCCACTTTAAATCATAGATTCTGTTGTCGACTTGAGCAGTGATTAAAAAATAAATAAATAAAAATAAAATAAAAAATACACATACATACCTGTGTTTTGCAGCCCTTTTTTGTTATGACCTGTTGGTACACAGAGGTTAGAGCGGTTCGGGGATAAATTGTAAATAAATTGGACGCAGTGCTCTGACTGAATGGCTACAGGGATAAACAGGTGTTTCCATGCCTGTATGTGCCCATACTCTCACAACCGATGTATACATTGTGCAACCAAATCTCATATTTATTATACCCAGTTTCATTGAAAACAGGTTTTAGTTATCTAGGCTTTACCTACCTCAGCCAAACCCTGTCATTGCACAAGATCTCCTATGAGTCTTCCTGTGGTGTTTGCGCTGTCATAATGTTGTTTGTGTTCGACAGGGAAGTGAAGTATCTGAACGTTAAAGGAAGTCTGGTGGACGAGCACACGGTCAAAGGGTTAACCAGGACAGGAAAAGAGGTAACACTCATTTAACATTTTTAAATGTTCACCGTATCATTCTTTTTTTTAATGAATTGCTGTTTCACACAATTGTAAGGAGTATAATTTCAACACTGCCATATTATATTTTTTCCTATTGAAGTTATCATGTCTCTCCCCCTTGTCTGGCAGATTATGCTGACTGCTAAGAATATTGTGATTGCCACTGGGGGGCGGCCAAAGTACCCCACACATGCAAGTATTAACCTCTTTGCTTCTCCCTCTCTTCCTCTATCCCTGTATCCGTTTGTATGGTGTCCTTGCCCATTCGACAGCTGCTGATAACACCACAGTGGATCTGAAGCTTTTGATGGCGTGGTGGTAAAACATGTCTGTCTCTGGGTGGAGGAGGGAGGCTGTGTCTGGTACTGCGTCCCAAATGCCACCCTAGCTTTTCACTATGTAGTGCACCACATGGGGAACAGGGTGCTGTTTGGGATAACCGATGGGTCTGAGGCCTCCCTCTGTGGTGTATCACAAGCTGCTGCTCACTGTCTGTTGATAACAAACTAACAAGGACCAAAGATAACCTTCCTCATCTGTCCAACGGAGCTGATCTTTTACCAGAGGCTGTACTGAAAATTGTATGATTCAAATGGACAGGTGTTGTCTTGAACTGGTCTATTTCCTGTGTTGTAGATCCCTGGAGCAGTCGAGCACGGCATCACTAGTGATGATATCTTCTGGCTGAAAGAGTCCCCTGGCAAGACGTGAGTGGTACATCCTGTGACTAGGGCTGTGGCGGTCATTACATTTTGTCGGCTGGTGATTGTCAAGGAAATAACTGCCGGTCTCGCGGTAATTGACCAGCAATTAACATGAACACATTTAGCATCTCCTTGCTTTCACGCACAGCCTACAAGCCAATGATGCAGATCTTTGGAACATCTACATTTTTAAATGTCTAATAAATCCATGATTTATTTTAGACAGGTCTAAAGAAACATGATATGTAGAAAATGTAGTCTATTTCAGAAGAACAGAATAGCATACTCTGCGTTGTCCTTATGTTAGGTCCTGACCTGGCTATGCCATATGGCTGTAGGCTACACTAGTACATTTAGCAGACAAGATTGTCTTTAAGTTCCGTGGCATTATTTTATAGTATGAAGAATACAATTGAACATAGCTGAATAAAACATATTTTCTCCAAACGATATCTGAGGGAGAGCGTACATGCGGCTATTCTGTGTTCAGCGTTTAACAAAGAAACAGTTCCTCCTATATGCTTAATTTAGAGTTTATTTATGTATATATATATTCATATACATACACAGTTCCAGTCAAAAGTCTGAACACACCTACTCATTCATGGATTTTTTCTTTATTTTTACTATTTTCTACTTTGTAGAATAATAGTGAAGACATCAAAAATATGAAATAGCACATATGGAATCATGTAGTAACCAAAAAAGTAATAAACAAATCAAAATAGATGTTATATTTGAGATTCTTCAATGTAGCCACCCTTTACCTTAGCAGCTTTGCATGCTCTTGGCATTCTCTCAACCAGCTTCATGAGTTAGTCACCTGGAATGCGTTTCAATTAACAGGTGTGCCTTGTTAAAAGTTAATTTGTGGAATTTCTTTCCATCTTAATGCGTTTGAGACAATTAGTTGTGTTGTGACAAGGTAGGGGTGGTATACAGAAGATAGCCCTATTTGGTAAAAGACCAAGTCCATATTATGGCAAGAACAGCTCAAATAAGGAAAGAGAAACGACAGTCCATCATTACTTCAAGACATGAAGGTCAGTCAATCCGGAACATTTCAAGATCTTTGAAAGTTTCTTCAAGTGCAGTCGCAAAAACCATCAAGCGCTATGATGAAACTGGCTCCCATGAGGACCGCCACAGGAAAGGAATACCCAGAGTTACCTCTATTGCAGGGGATACTTTCATTAGAGTTAACTGCACCTCAGAAATTGCAGCCCAAATAAATGCTTCACAGAGTTCAAGTAACAGACACTCAACATGAACTGTTCAGAGGAGACTGCGTGAATCAGGCCTTCATTGTCGAATTTCTGTAAAGAAACCACTACTAAAGGACACCAATAAGAAGAAGAGACTTGCTTGGGCCAAGAAACGGACATTAGATCAGTGTAAATCTGTCCTTTGGTCTGAGTTCCAACCGCCGTGTCTTTGTGAGACGCATAGTAGGTGAACAGATGATCTCCGCATGTGTGATTCCCACCGTGAAGCATGGAGGTGTGGGGGTGCTTTGCTGGTGACACTGTCTGTGATTTATTTAGAATTCAAGGCACACTGAACCAGCGTGGCTACCACAGCATTCTGCAGCGATACGCCATCCCATCTGGTTTGAGCTTAGTAGGACTATCATTTGTTTTTCAACAGGACAATGACCCAAAACACATCTCCAGGCTGTGTAAGGGCTATTTGACCAAGAAGGAGAGTGATGGAGTGCTGCATAAGATGACCTGGCCTCCACAACCACCCGACCTCAACCCAATTGGCATTTTGGCATTCTCTCAACCAGCTTCCTCATGAAGCTGGTTGAGAGAATGCCAAAAGTGTGCAAAGCTGTCATCAAGGTGGCTAATTTGAAGAATTGAAAATATAAACTATTTTGGTTACTACATGATTCCATATGTTCCCACCCCTAACCCGGACGACGCTGGGCCAATTGTGCGCTGCCCTATGGGACTCCCGGTCACGGCCAGTTGTGATCGAACCCGGGTCTGTAGACCAATGTGCCACTCGGGAGGCCTAATGTTGAGTTATTTATGCAACTTTAATTGTTACAAACAGGGCTCAATGTTTAGATTTTTAATACTTTGTAATACTGCATGATGCAATTAATGGTGATTGGAACAAAGTTGCATGAAAGGCATGAGCTCTGCTTTATTCTTTGACTGCATCAGTCGCTCATTCACAATTTGACAAGCACTTGACACAAGCAATTTCTCGGCGGCATCCACCTTGTCTGGCCGTAATGCCCCCTAAAAAAAATCCATTCCTTTTGCAGCCAGTGGCAGTTGTGCCCTTGGGCTGAATATAATAATTATAATTCCCTTCTCTCTTCACTTCTCACTCACATGGCTCTCTTTATCTCAATTCTTATTAGCCAATTCCCGTCACGGGTCCTTCTCACAGGCATATCACCACCGAAGTTGGTTACAAGTGAAGACTACACATGGGGGTAGCAACTGCAAACCCTTTTTTTCAGTTTTCGCATAAAATGACATACCCAAATCTAACTGACTGTAGCTCAGGACCTGAAGCAAGGATATGCATATTCTTGATACCATTTGAAAGGAAACACTTTGAAGTTTGTGGAAATGTGAAATCAATGTAGGAGAATATAACACATATCTGGTAAAAGATAATACAAAGAAAAAAAACATGTGTTTAAAAAAAAAAAATATCAATCTTTGAAATGCAAGAGAAAGGCCACAATGTATTATTGCTGTCTAGGTGCATTTTAGATTTTGGTCACTAGATGGCAGCAGTGTATTTGCAATGTTTTAGACTGATCCAATGAACGATTGCATTACTGTTCAAAAGTCTGCCCAAATGTACCTAATTGGTTTATTAATACATGTTCTAGTACATAACTGTGCACTCTCCTCAAACAATGGCATGGTATTATTTCACTGTAATAGCTACTGTAAATTGGACAGTGCAGTTTCATTAACGAATTCCGAGGCGCATATTGAAGATGTTAGAGGAACTGTCCTCATTTACTTTTCGTCAGCCACCAAGATGAGTAAACCTAACGAACAGTAAAATCACTAGCCTATGTCATTCTCCTATCCCCCATAGTACAAGGCTATTTATTCACGTTATAAGCGCAGCAAAGCGCAGCAAAGCGCACATGGCAGTAGGCTATAAGCGCGAATGTTCCAAAATGCAACAAATTAGCAAGAGAACACCATTCTCAAAAGTGACCGCTGATATGATTATGCATGTAATGCATGATTATAAAGGTGCATATTTATGCTGAAAATGATTTTCCCCAAACTTGAAATTCACACACCACCTATGTATGCCAGTTAGGCTCTGCACTGGTTGTAAAGCAGATGAATGTGCTTAATTTTAAGTTATTTGGCCATTTTAGTTGTGATACAAACCTTATCAAAACATATAGGCCTATGGGCTAGGATACATGAGGTGTGCGACTATGATTTTAAAAATTCACACACAAATAGGTATGTGCTGTTTCTTGCTTTTACTGCACACAAGCAGGGCATCATTCACAAGTGACACGCTAATATTGTCACCCATCAGACTATTCTTGATTTAATCGTGTCTTTACATATACTGAATAATATGTGTGAAATTAGTTTTGATTTAGAATGACTTAACATGCACCTGTCTTGGGGCAGGGGGAAAAAAAGACGTAATCTATGCACTTACTGTAAATAGCGAATGGAGGACGCTTTCCCCCGTGGTTAATTTTCATGCCAGCCAGGTAGGCTTGTACTCCTGTTGTGAAGCAAAGCAATGTGCTTAATATTTGGAAAGTTGAGTAATACATATAGTAGGCCCGAGCCATAGAAAGCTGATGGGATCCTCTTTTTAATAGAGACCGTCTCAACTCTGTTCTCTCACGCAATTTCATAGCTTATGGAAATGTTCCGCAACATGAGCTCATGGGCTCTCATGAAGTGTTTGATTAGAGGGGCAATGGAGTGCTGAGTACCAGGCAGTTAGCAAGTTTGGTAGACTACTAATGACCATCAGAGCTTGGAGAAGCTTAGTTGCTGTGACTAAACGGTCACGTGGGATTTGACTGCGTTCATGACTCGTGACGGCCGATGTTGCGGTAATTCGGTCACAGTAACAACCCTCCCTGTGACACACATACCATGCAATACTGTACGTCAGCAGTTCACTGTGCAATGCACACAGACACCTCGGTTATAGTGACCGATCCAAGACACAGAGACGCTTCTACTAAGTGTTCTTCTCCTGACTCGGATTAGCTGTGTGTGTGTTTCCTGACGTTTGCTGAACACATCTCTAATCCAGCCATTAAAACCCTGTCATCACCTGTCTAATTGGCCTCTCCTCACCGTTTCCACTTGGAACAAAATGGGGGTTGAGTTTAATGTTTGTTAATGTAACTGTACAGTGTGCCACCAGTGTAGAGCAGAGGGCTGAGTTATCTGAGTCATCCGCACATCGAAAATCCTTGCTAATATGCAGGATGAAGATAATCTATAATAGATTTCTGTCCTCATTGTTTTATCACATCTTTGTTTCCCCTTTTCCTCTCCACTTTAGTCAGGTGGCCTAGCAGTGCAGAGTGTTGGGCCAGTAACCAAAAGGTCGCTGGTTTGAATCCCTGACCCGACTAGGTGAAAAATCTGCCAATGTTCCCCCTTGAGCAAGGCACTTAACCCTAATTGCTCCTGTTACTCGTCCTGGATAAGAGCGTCTGCTAAATGACTACAATGTACACTGAACAAAAATATAAACGCAACATGTGAAGTGTTGGTCCCATGTTTCTGAGCTGAAATAAAAGATCTCAGACATTTACCATGTGCACATAAAGCTCACACATCCCAGTTAGTGAGCATTTCTCCTTTGCCAAGATAATCCATCCACCTTACAGGTGTGGCATATCAAGAAGCTGATTAAACAGTATGATCATTACACTGGTGTAAATTGTGCTCGGAACAATAAAAGGCCACTCTAAAATATGCCGTTTTGTCACACAACCCAATGCCACAGATGTCTAAAGTTTTTTTGAGGGAGTGTGCAATTGTCATGCTGACTGTAGGGATGTCCACCAGAGCTCTTGCCAGAGAATTGAACGTTAGTTTGTCCACCATAAGCCACCTCAAGTCGTTTTAGAGAATTTGGCAGTACCTCCAACCAGCCTCGCAACAGCAGACCATGTGTAACCACGCCTGCCCAGGACTTCCACGTCCGGCTTATTTACCTGCTGGGTCGTTTGAGACCAGCCTACCCGGACAGCTGATGAAACTGAGGAGTATTTCTGTTTGTAATTAAGATATTTTGTGACTCATTCTGATTGACTGGGTCTGGCTCTACAGTGGGTAGATCTGGCTCCCAAGGGGTGAGCCTATGCCCTCCCTGCCCAGTCATGTGAAATCCATAGATTAGGGCCTAATTTATATATTTACATTGACTGATTTCCTTCTATTAACTGTAACTCAGTAAAATTGTATTTATATTTTTGTTCAGTATATATGTACAGTATTTCCCGTGTGCCAAACAAGGCTGTCTTTTAGCGTTCTACCACTAGAGGGTGATATGAACTCGTACTGGAGAGACCATTCTAAGACGATGCCACTCTGCGTGTAACGTGTTTCCCTGAACTTTCCTTCCCCTCTTTCAGCATCTTTCCAAAGCAATTATCACAAATATTTGCTCACAGCTTTCTATGGCGCTTTCAAGTGAGTGGAAAGAGCACTTGAGTCCGGGAAACCCTTAATGTGAGTGGGCCTTAGGTAGGGGTGCCTTAGGTAGTGGGGCTGTTAGGTAGGGGCCTACTGTTAGTGATATCTGCCCTCAGGCTACTAGGGATTAGCATTAGCAGGCCCTCCCGTGGCTCTCTCTTCAGACCTATCCCTCGCTACCTAGGAGGAGCCGTGTGTTGAGGAGTTGTTGACTAGTTGTTGTGCTGCTCTGCTCTGAGCTGTCAGCTGTGCAGGTGGGGTCTGAGAGGGTGTTTGAGTTGACAGGCTGGCGGAGGTAGTGGATGGCTCCAGGTGAGTGACGAATGCCTCAGAGGGGCTGGAGCACGCTCGCTCGCACACTCACACGCATACGAGAGCGATGAGAAGTGTAGACATGAGTGTAAGATGTTTTATGTTGGCTTTTATTGCAGTATGTAATGCACTGTTTCCATTTTCTATGATTATATATTTATTTATTCTATGTTTCCATTCAAAATTAATTCCAGAGCTAAAGCGCAGTGAAGCAGGCTTGAAATATGCTGTTGTTTGTCATCCTTTAGAGCAGCTGAGGAAATGAGTCTGTGATGACAAGCTCAAAAGCACCCAGGGAGACAGTTGTAACCCGTTGTATCCTTTCTTGCTCTGTAGTCACTACAGTGTGTAAAGGAGTTGAGTTCACATCCTATATCCTGTATGATTCAGATCAAGTCTGCTGTCAATAGAACTCTCCCCTCTTAGGAACACTTGTGTGAAAGAGCTCTGTTATTGCAGCAAGCATAGCAGACACGCTAGAGGAGGACACTGATTCACTTATCTCTTGTCTGGACTGCTGAAGACTGCTCCAAGGTTATGAGAGAGACTCGGGCAAATTCTAATCTACGACAGTCCGACATACTCCAACATTCATTAAGGTGACTTTGGATTGGTATGTGTGGTTAATACACGAGCCCTAAACGTTTGATTGTGTTGTCTTTGTTGTAGGTTTCTCCTTATACTCCTTATCATTCAGCGGAGTCCAGTAACATTTGCAGGGCAGACACTGTATTACTGTGTCCTCTCACTGGATCCCAACCCTCTGTAGTTCCTTGTTTCACAAGCAGCCATCCCCTGTTCACGCCTGGATGCAGTGTTTTTGAAAAATGACCTGTTTCGGCTGTACCTACTGTATGTACATTGAACACCTCCACCCATGCTTTCAGACACCGCCAGCTGGATGAGGGAGAAAGAAAAATCCCAGAGACACTCTGACATGCAATATAACCAAGCATAGACCCAGCCAGGAAAATGAGATGTATCGGTGATGAAAGTGTGGAATCAGGTTAAAGCTCCTAGCCTAATCCCTCCCTAAACCACCTCAAAATGTTGCACTAAGTGCAGATGTGCATTAGGTGGACGTGAGCAGCGGATACTGGCGCTCTCAGCGGTTAGCGCTTGCATGTGGGGGGCCTCGTCTGGGCCTGTGTGCACCAGGCTCCCTGAGCTGTCAGGGCCTGGGCCAGGGTAGGGAATCCTGAGGTGGGGGAGCCCTGGAGGGGTAGAGGGTGGGCGAAATAGGGAGAGGCTCTCCATGCGGGTGACAGGCATCACTCAGCAGAGGGATGTGGGGACTGAGCCCTGAACACGGAAACATCGCACACCCCATCCCCAGGGATTAGCCTGAATGCTAGCAATTAGCTCCACAAACAACGGTGGAGCTCAGGGCTGGATTAGAGGTGTGATTCACCTGGCCCACACACACACACACACACACAGAGAATGACACAGACCCTGCCAAATCATCCACCCCCTTGTCTTTTTATGCATCCCCCCCTGCATCTTTCTCTGCCTGTCTCTCTCTCTCTCTCTCTCGGTGTCTTGACTTTTTACAGTAGTGGGGCCTTCGATGTTCAAACAGCATTTTCAGCACTTTTAATTCAACACATTCCGAGTAAACATCTTTGTTTTGTTTAGCACAGTATTCAAAAGAAAGAAAATGTATGAATGAATATAGTGTATCATATAGAAAAATGCATGTACTATATAACCTCCAACATATACCTGTACTATACACTATACAGTGGGGCAAAAAAGTATTACATTTACATTTACATTTAAGTCATTTAGCAGACGCTCTTATCCAGAGCGACTTACAAATTGGTGCATTCACCTTATGATATCCAGTGGAACAACCACTTTACAATAGTGCATCTAACTCTTTTAAGGGGGGGGGGGGTTAGAAGGATTACTTTATCCTATCCTAGGTATTCCTTAAAGAGGTGGGGTTTCAGGTGTCTCCGGAAGGTGGTGATTGACTCCGCTGACCTGGCGTCGTGAGGGAGTTTGTTCCACCATTGGGGTGCCAGAGCAGCGAACAGTTTTGACTGGGCTGAGCGGGAACTGTACTTCCTCAGAGGTAGGGAGGCGAGCAGGCCAGAGGTGGATGAACGCAGTGCCCTTGTTTGGGTGTAGGGCCTGATCAGAGCCTGAAGGTACGGAGGTGCCGTTCCCCTCACAGCTCCGTAGGCAAGCACCATGGTCTTGTAGCGGATGCGAGCTTCAACTGGAAGCCAGTGGAGAGAGCGGAGGAGCGGGGTGACGTGAGAGAACTTGGGAAAGTTGAACACCAGACGGGCTGCGGCGTTCTGGATGAGTTGTAGGGGTTTAATGGCACAGGCAGGGAGCCCAGCCAACAGCGAGTTGCAGTAATCCAGACGGGAGATGACAAGTGCCTGGATTAGGACCTGCGCCGCTTCCTGCGTGAGGCAGGGTCGTACTCTGCGAATGTTGTAGAGCATGAATCTACAGGAACGGGTCACCGCCTTGATGTGAGTTGAGAACGACAGGGTGTTGTCCAGGATCACGCCAAGGTTCTTAGCGCTCTGGGAGGAGGACACAATGGAGTTGTCAACCGTGATGGCGAGATCATGGAACGGGCAGTCCTTCCCCGGGAGGAAGAGCAGCTCCGTCTTGCTGAGGTTCAGCTTGAGGTGGTGATCCGTCATCCACACTGATATGTCTGCCAGACATGCAGAGATGCGATTCACCACCTGGTTATCAGAGGGGGGAAAGGAGAAGATTAATTGTGTGTCGTCTGCATAGCAATGATAGGAGAGACCATGTGAGGATATGACAGAGCCAAGTGACTTGGTGTATAGCGAGAATAGGAGAGGGCCTAGAACAGAGCCCTGGGGGACACCAGTGGTGAGAGCACGTGGTGCGGAGACAGATTCTCGCCACGCCACCTGGTAGGAGCGACCTGTCAGGTAGGACGCAATCCAAGCGTGGGCCGCGCCGGAGATGCCCAGCTCGGAGAGGGTGGAGAGGAGGATCTGATGGTTCACAGTATCAAAGGCAGCCGATAGGTCTAGAAGGATGAGAGCAGAGGAGAGAGAGTTAGCTTTAGCAGTGCGGAGCGCCTCCGTGACACAGAGAAGAGCAGTCTCAGTTGAATGACTAGTCTTGAAACCTGACTGATTTGGATCAAGAAGGTCATTCTGAGAGAGATAGCAGGAGAGCTGGCCAAGGACGGCACGTTCAAGAGTTTTGGAGAGAAAAGAAAGAAGGGATACTGGTCTGTAGTTGTTGACATCGGAGGGATCGAGTGTAGGTTTTTTCAGAAGGGGTGCAACTCTCGCTCTCTTGAAGACGGAAGGGACGTAGCCAGCGGTCAAGGATGAGTTGATGAGCGAGGTGAGGTAAGGGAGAAGGTCTCCGGAAATGGTCTGGAGAAGAGAGGAGGGGATAGGGTCAAGCGGGCAGGTTGTTGGGCGGCCGGCCATCACAAGACGCGAGATTTCATCTGGAGAGAGAGGGGAGAAAGAGGTCAAAGCACAGGGTAGGGCAGTGTGAGCAGAACCAGCGGTGTCGTTTGACTTAGCAAACGAGGATCGGATGTCGTCGACCTTCTTTTCAAAATGGTTGACGAAGTCATCAGCAGAGAGGGAGGAGGGGGGAGGAGGGGGAGGAGGATTCAGGAGGGAGGAGAAGGTGGCAAAGAGCTTCCTAGGGTTAGAGGCAGATGCTTGGAATTTAGAGTGGTAGAAATTGGCTTTAGCAGCAGAGACAGAAGAGGAGAATGTAGAGAGGAGGGAGTGAAAGGATGCCAGGTCCGCAGGGAGGCGAGTTTTCCTCCATTTCCGCTCGGCTGCCCGGAGCCCTGTTCTGTGAGCTCGCAATGAGTCGTCGAGCCACGGAGCAGGAGGGGAGGACCGAGCCGGCCTGGAGGATAGGGGACATAGAGAGTCAAAGGATGCAGAAAGGGAGGAGAGGAGGGTTGAGGAGGCAGAATCAGGAGATAGGTTGGAGAAGGTTTGAGCAGAGGGAAGAGATGATAGGATGGAAGAGGAGAGAGTAGCGGGGGAGAGAGAGCGAAGGTTGGGACGGCGCGATACCATCCGAGTAGGGGCAGTGTGGGAAGTGTTGGATGAGAGCGAGAGGGAAAAGGATACAAGGTAGTGGTCGGAGACTTGGAGGGGAGTTGCAATGGGATTAGTGGAAGAACAGCATCTAGTAAGGTTGAGGTCAAGCGTATTGCCTGCCTTGTGAGTAGGGGGGGAAGGTGAGAGGGTGAGGTCAAAAGAGGAGAGGAGTGGAAAGAAGGAGGCAGAGAGGAATGAGTCAAAGGTAGACGTGGGGAGGTTAAAGTCACCCAGAACTGTGAGAGGTGAGCCATCCTCAGGAAAGGAACTTATCAGGGCGTCAAGCTCATTGATGAACTCTCCAAGGGAACCTGGAGGGCGATAAATGATTATTGAGAAAAACAAATCCACAAAATCACATTGTAGGATTTTTTATGAATTTATTTGCAAATTATGGTGGAAAATAAGTATTTGGTCAATAACAAAAGTTTATCTCAATACTTTGTTATATACCCTTTGTTGGCAATGACAGAGGTCAAATGTTTTCTGTAAGTCTTCACAAGGTTTTCACACACTGTTGCTGGTATTTTGGCCCATTCCTCCATGCAAATCTCCTCTAGAGCAGTGATGTTTTGGGGCTGTTGCTGGGCAACACGGACTTTCAACTCCCTCCAAAGATTTTCTATGGGGTTGAGATCTGGAGACTGGCTAGGCCACTCCAGGACCTTGAAATGCTTCTTACGAAGCCACTCCTTCGTTGCCCGGGCAGTGTGTTTGGGATCATTGTCATGCTGAAAGACCCAGCCACGTTTCATCTTCAATGCCCTTGCTGATGGAAAGAGGTTTTCACTCAAAATCTCACGATACATGGCCCCATTCATTATTTTCTTTACACGGATCAGTCGTCCTGGTCCCTTTGCAGAAAAACAGCCCCAAAGCATGATGTTTCCAACCCCATGCTTCACAGTAGGTATAGTGTTCTTTGGATGCAACTCAGCATTCTTTGTCCTCCAAACACGAAGAGTTGAGTTTTTACCAAAAAGTTCTATTTTGGTTTCATCTGACCATATGACATTCTCCCAATCTTCTTCTGGATCATCCAAATGCTCTCTAGCAAACTTCAGACGGGCCTGGACATGTACTGGCTTAAGCAGGGGGACACGTCTGGCACTGCAGGATTTGAGTCCCTGGCGGCGTAGTGTGTTACTGATGGTAGGCTTTACAGGTCTGTGAGAGCCTGAAATCTTGCTTGTTTGTAGGTGACCAAATACTTATTTTCCACCATAATTTGCAAATAAATTCATTAAAAATCCTACAATGTGATTTTCTGGATTTTTTTTCTCATTTTGTCTGTCATAGTTGAAGTGTACCTATGATGAAAATTACAGGCCTCATCTTTTTAAGTGGGAGAATTTGCACAATTGGTGGCTGACTAAATACTTTTTTGCCCCACTGTATATAAAAAAGTATGTGGACACCCCTTCAAATTAGTGGATTTGGCTATTTCAGCCACACCTGTTGCTGATATGTGTATAAAATCGAGTATACAGCCATGCAATCTCCATAGACAAACATTGGCAGTGGAATGGCCGTACTGAAGAGGTCAGTGTCTTTCAACGTAGCACTGTCATAGGATACCACCTTTCCAACAAGTCAGTTTGTCAAATTTCTTCCCTGCTAGAGCTGCCCTGATCAACTGTAAGTGCTGTTATTGTGAAGTGGAAACGTCTAGGAGCAACAACAGTTCAGCCGCGAAGTGGTAGGCCACACAAGCTCACAGAACGGGACCGCCAAGTGCTGAAGCGCGTTGCGCATAAAAATCGTTTGTCCTCGGTTGCAACACTCACTACCGGGTTCCAAACTGCCTCTGGAAGCAACGTCAGCACAAGAACTGTTCGTCGGAAGCTTCATGAAATGGGTTTCCATGGCTGAGCAGCTGCACACAAGCATAAGATCACCATGCTCAATGCCAAGCATCGGCTGGAGTGGTGTAAAGCTCACCGCCATTGCCCTCTGGAGCAGTGGAAACGTATTCTCTGTGATGAATAATGCTTCACCATCTGACAGTCCAATGGACGAATCTGGGATTGGCGGATGCCAGAAGAACGCTACCTGCCCGAATGCTTAGTGCCAACTGTAACTTTGGAATAATGAGGAGGAATAATGGAATAATATATTTTTTTATGGTTCGGGCAAGGCCCCTTGTTTCCAAAGAAAATAAATCTTAACACTACAGCATACAATGACATTTTAGATGATTCTGTGCTTCCAACTTTGTGGCCACAGTTTGAGGAAGGCCCTTTCCTGTTAGAGCATGACAATGCCCCCGTGCACAAAGCGAGATCCATACAGAAATAGTTTGTTGAGATCGTTGTGGAAGAACTTGACTGGCCTGCACAGAGCCCTGAGTTCAACCCCATTGAAAGCCTTTGGGATGAATTTGAACGCCGACTGCGAGCCAGGCCTAATAGCCCAACTTCAGTGCCAGACCTCACTAACGCTCTTGTGGCTGAATGGAAGCAAGTCCCCACAACAATGTTCCAACATCTAGAGGAAAGCCTTCCCAGAAGAGTGGAGGCTTTTATAACAGCAAAGGGGGGACCAACTCCATATTAATGCCAATGATTTTGGAATGAGATGTTCGACGAGCTGGTGGCCACATACTTTTGGTCATGTTGAGTATAACCTCCGACATACACCTGTACTATATAACCTCCAAGAGAAAGCATTTAAATGAAAACGTAAGATTTAATGATTTTCTTTGTTTTTACCTTTCAGACTTGTAGTTGGTGCCAGCTGTATCCTTTTGACTGCGCTTGAACATGAGTCACTTGTTAGACTGTGTAGTGTCAGTGAGTTGTTGTGGAGTATGGTACTTGCCTGGCTCTAATGTTGAAGGCAAAAAGTGGTGAATTGCAGTTCGTGGTGACCCCTTCTTCCTAGACTGGGGTCACCTCACAGTCTATCTCTGCCTGTTATGCTCCGGTTTCTCAGCGGTCAAATGTGCTTTAACTAAAGATAGGCGAGGTTCCTCTATGAGAGCGTTTGTGTTCTGTTTTCCTGAACACTGGTATGAAGATGTGGCCCTGGAGTGTGCTGGCTTCCTGACCGGTATTGGGCTGGACACCACAGTCATGGTGCGCAGCATCCCCCTCCGAGGCTTTGATCAGGTACTGCTGCTCTTAAGGCATTTTTTTTAATAGATTGTACACTATTTGAAATACATGTATTTCTTCATACATGTTTTTTATACATTTCTGTCTGTTGGTCAAACTGTAGCCACAATTCAGGTTTTAGAGATATGTAGGAAGTCAAAGTATAATTTATCACTGTTCTTTTATAGATGTATTTTGTTGTCTTCTGATGATATTGGGTGCTTTACTCTACCAATATAAGTTTGGAATAATACTTCTCCCAATTTGGTGTGCTGGAAAGGTGACTTTGGGCTGTCAACAACCTACAATGATTTCCCTCTTGTGTGTGCTGCAGCAAATGGCAGGGCTAGTGACAGACTACATGGAGGCCTATGGCACCAAGTTCTCCTGGAGGAGTGTCCCTAAGAGCGTGGACAAGCTGTCCTCTGGGGCGCTGCAGGTGACCTGGACAGACGAACAGACAGGAAAGGACCAACGGGACACCTTCGACTCTGTGCTGTGGGCCGTAGGTGAGTGTGTCTGAGGAGGAAGATATACTCAGCAAAAAAATAAATGTCTCCTCACTGTCAACGGTGTTTATTTTCAGCAAACTTAACGTGTAAATATTTGTATGAACATAACAAGATTCAACAACTGAGACATAAACTGAACAAGTTCCACAGACATGTGACTAACAGAAATTGAATAATGTGTCCCTTAACAAAGGGGGGGGGGTCAAAATCAAAAGTAACAGTCAGTGTCTGGTGTGGCCACCAGCTGCATTAAATACTGCAGTGCATCTGCTCCTCATGGACTGCACCAGATTTGTCAGTTCTTGCTGTGAGATGTTACCCCACTTTTACATCAAGGCACCTGCAAGTTCCCGGACATTTCAGGGGGGAATGGCCCTAGCCCTCACCCTCCGATCCAACAGGTCCCAGACGTGCTAAATGGGATTGAGATCTGGGCTCTTCGCTGGCCATGGCAGAACACTGACATTCCTGTCTTGCAGGAAATCACGCACAGAACGAGCAGTATGGCTGGTGGCATTGTCATGCTGGAGGGTCAAGTCAGGATGAGCCTGAAGGAAGGGTACCACATGAGGGAAGAGGATGTCTTCCCTGTAACGCACAGCGTTGAGATTGCCTGCAATGACAACAAGCTTAGTCCGATGATGCTGTGACACACCGCCCCAGACCATGACGGACCCTCCACCTCCAAATCGATTCCGCTCCAGAGTACAGGCCTCGGTGTAACACTCATTCCTTCAATGATAAACGCGAATCCGACCATCACCCCTGGTGAGACAAAACCGCGACTCGTCAGTGAAGAGCACTTTTTGCCAGTCCTGTCTGTTTCAGCGACGGTGGGACAGTGCCCATAGGAGATGTTGTTGCCGGTGAGGACCTGCCTAACGACAGGCCTACAAGCCCTCAGTCCAGCTTCTCTCAGCTTATTACGGACAGTCTGAGCACTGATGGAGGGATTGTGCGTTCCTGGTGTAACTCGGGCAGTTGTTGTTGTCATCCTGTACCTGTCCCGCAGGTGTGATGTTCAGATGTACCGATCCTGTGCAGGTGTTGTTACACGTGGTCTGCCACTGCGAGGATGATCAGCTGTCCGTCCTGTCTCCCTGTATCGCTCTCTTAGGCGTCTCACAGTACGGACATTGCAATTTATTGCCCTGGCCACATCTGCATGCCTCCTTGCAGCATGCATAAGGCACGTTCACGCAGATGAGCAGGGACCCTGGGCATCTTTCTTTCTGTGTTTTTCAAAGTCAGGAGAAAGGCCTCTTTAGTGTCCTAAGTTTTCAGAACTGTGACGTTAATTGCCTACCGTCTGTAAGCTGTTAGTGTCTTAACGACCATTCCACAGGTGCATGTTCATTAATTGTTTATGGTTCATTGAACAAGCATGAGAAACAGTGTTTAAACCCTTTACAATGAAGGTCTGTGAAGATATTTGGATTTTTACAAATTATCTTTGAAAGACAGGGTCCTGAAAAAGGGACGTTTCTTTTTTTGCTGAGTTGTCACACAAATGACTACATTAGGGTACTAAGTCCCTACTATTTTAGTAGTAGCTGCAATCACGTGTGTTAAGTAGGCCACATAACATACAACTGGCTTTGCAACGACGTATCCTGAGATACTGTATCAGTGGAACTACTCGTCGTCCTCCCTTTCCATTTATTTTATTGTCATCCACAATAGAGTGCAGTGTCAGCAGACTGAGAGGGTATCAAGCTCAAAAACAAGGTAATAAAGCGTGAGTGATGGAACCACCAGGGGAAGTGTTAATCACACAGCCCAGCGCTGGGTCCTGGTCCTGGGTTCTGGTTGAGGGGAGCAGGATGCACCCAGGCGCGGGGGGTCACTGCATTCCCTCCTTTGTTCTCCCACTCTGCTCTGGGCTTTCCTGCCCGCCGTGCCAGCCCTGAGGAAACCAGGCTGGCCGGTCGCACCATCTCATCCACCCCGCAGCATCTGCACGGCAAGGCCCTGTCTGTCTGCAGCTCTGCGCACCCAACAGACCTCTCTCTCTCGCGCGCCACAGTCCTTTTCTCTCTTTATCACACCATGTCATTTCTCTCATTCCGCCAACCAGCACAATGGAGGGAACTTCCGCCTGGCTGCCCAGCCAATGTTTATTTGTGTTGAGACGGTCCCAAAGACGACGCGCTTCCCAAAACCTGACCTTACGCCACGCCGAGTCCCAGCAGTGTGTGACTCTGCAGTACCAGCCGGGAGAGGCTAGGGCGGGTGTCTCTCTCTCTGCCTGTGCGTGTGACAGGGACCAGGATATGGGTGACATTTAGGCAGAGATTATGTTCTTCCCGCCCTGGCAGGTTGCAGCTCTCGGAGAGCTGGGGTTCTCACAATGTGAACATCAAGGCAAAGTGTCTGTTCTGTCGAGTCACTGCACTCAAAACACCCAGACCTTGAGACTAATGGAAAATTGGCAGCACAAACTATATTTTTCACTGAGGTGTTATATTTTGGTGGATAGACATTCTTCATGGTTCAGATGGTGCAGACAGTGCAGGTCTCATCCTCACATGCACTCTCACCCAGCAGGGGGTAAAGGTTTCCCCAGTGTATGTGGGTTATTGGTTGTAGGAGGAATATGACATTATACTTACCTGATTGCTAGCTTACATTACTACCTTACTGTGTAGGCTATAGTCTGCGGGCTTTACCCTGGTGTTGTCGTGCAGGACAGTGAGGACATCCACTTCTGGGCCTCTCCTTTTGAAGTGTGTGCGTCTGTCTGACTGTGGGAGTTATGAGTGGGCCTCTCGCCACTTCCCTAATGTGCCCTTTACACTACAGGTCAGACTGGGTCTGTGCCCTCAGTGGAGCTGTAAAAGACTGTGGGTATGTCCCGATTCTCCACCCTTTTCTCAAAGAGTGCACTTGCATATTTCCTGTCATGGATTTAACAATGGTGGAATCTCCCTCGAGCCAATAGTTACACTTGCATTGATGAATGCTTGTAAATCAGTGATGGAAAGTGTGCAAGTGCACACTTTGGGAGAAGGGTGGAGAATCAGGACTCAGACAGTGAACTACTCATAGGGAGGAATAGGAGGCTGGTGTTGGTGGGGATTGTCTGATCCAGTCTTGTAGCTATGGCTGCTTCTCCATGATCATCCTTCTCAAGGCCTGCCCTTCCTCAGGACCGCACCCAAGGCCAGGTGGCCAACAACACAGAGGAGGAAACAGCATATTTCCTCTGGGTGTACAACATAACGCTTCCCTCCCACCTATTTGTGTTACCCCAACCCCTTTCCTCTCAGATTTTGAGAGGGACACCAAAAGAGGGTGAAGTTTGTGTGATGCGTATGTCTCCATATGAACTGAAATGGTTGGATGTGAAGCCTCTCTGAGAGAAGCCTACTCCCCATACTCAGAAAAGTCTCTCTGAGCCAAAGTGCGGATCCTGATACAATCAAATCTCTTATGCTCATTTTAGGCCTTTAATATGCTGCCTTCTCAGAGAACTATTTTTGGAGACAAAATAATCTATTTCCCAAAAATGCAGTCTTTTTTTTTCTTTCTCTCGTCTATGTTCACTTGATTGATCTAAAAAGCTGCCATGTAGGCCTAGTTGGTCTCAAGTCGTGCCAGGAAGCTTGTTGTGGCTAATTAGCTGTTGGGTCTTGAGATTTCCTCTGTGTGTTACAACAGTCTTTGTTCAGCGTAGGCCTATCAGGCCTGCCTGTCATTGGCTGTCATTACCCCTGTGTGTGGCTCCACACTCACTGAAGGCTCTTATCAGCAGAACCTCTTGTTGTTGTGTCCACGCCACACAATGGAACAGTGGCACTCCAACCATCTCCAATCCTAGATGGAGAAACCCAGTTAAGCAGGAAAGGCAAGCCGTGAGTGGCTGTAGTAGCCGAGTCTATACATAGAGAGAACAGAGTGGATACTATAGGATAGTCCTCCTGACTCCTGGTAGAAATGAGCTGTGGTTTGGTAGGGTTTGGCAAGACCTCCTAAGAACCAACTTTTTGTCAACACAACTCATGCTAGAATGTCCATCTATGCACTGTCTCTTAGCAAGGTATGTATGCAGTGTGCTCTCCCACTGGTGTGTGTGTGTATATATATACATACTTTGAGAAAGGCAGTCATGACAGGTAGAGATCCCTGTGTTAGACCTAATCTGCATAGTTGAACACTGGTGGCTCTGCATGGTCCTGCTAGACTAGCCTAGTTCAAGAAAACCGCTGCTTTGAGCCTTACTGCCTGTCTCTCTACCACCCGTGCTGCAGTAATGGACAGGTCCCTCGGCCCTCCCAGTCCCTGGTCTGGCTGCAGCGGAGGAAGTTGTTCCTCGGCTCCAGCCAGGAAAAGGGTCTTGGGGGGGTTTGTTATTCTTGTTGTCCGATAGCATCTACGCTGTATGTGGGTACCTCTAGGCCCTTCCGAGAATCGGGGTTATTGTGTTACCCAGGCAGGGAGTGAGAAGGTGGGGAGGAGAAGGGGGAAGACGAGGGAGGCAGAGAGCCTCGACCAGGTCCCGGGGTGCTTGGTGCTCACCATCGCCATGGAGATGGGGCGACGAGATGGGCAAGCGTTGACAGCATCAGTCAACCGTACCCCAGGAAGTGGCAGAATTGACAACCAGCGCCCCAGGTGGCTGACGGGATGCCTTCCTATCCCCTGCCAAAAGACAAGCCTCCATCGCTCCCCATCTCCTCCTCCTCCCAGCTGTGCGGATGTTTTTTCTTCTACTAGCTGGATAAGATTTGCCTTTCTGTTGGATGGAGAGTCTTAGGACATGCCTTTAACTTATACCCTTAGCGTGCCAACTCAATGGTATGTGTTATGAACACTGAGCAGCATTTTTTAAATTTTCTTCTAAGAATCTTAAGATTCCCATAACCTCCCCTCTCTTAATGTGTAACATAATATTGAGTTTCCGACTGTGTTTTCCTCCATTTTGACCATAGGCAGAGCCCCTGAAACCAAAACTCTCGGCCTGGAGAAAGTTGGCGTTAAGCTCAACAAAGAGTCTGGGAAAATACTTGTGGCTGCTGACGAATCCACATCTGTGCCGAACATCTACGCTTTCGGCGATATCGGCGAGGTAGGTGTTGATCATGTCCGTCATCCTCTGTGTACCCACCCAGCCTTAAAACACCAACGTGAACCTCTCCAGGAATGCATGGAAGACTGAAAAGAATAGTCCTACCAAGGCGACGCTTTATACAAGAAACCATTTGGTGTGCAAAAAGTTGAAGTGATACCGTAGTTCACTGGGCACCATCACATTTCATCATTTTAGATGTTGCCTATCTTTCCAATTCATTTGATATTGAAGCATATGGCTGGAGATACACAGCAGATGGCGTGGGACAAGGACTCCTCTCAAACCGCTCAAACTGCTGCTCTATCACAATACTCTTTCTACATGTATCAAATGTCAGTCCTGTCTTTTTAATGTGGCCAGCTGTGGATTTCCTAACTTCCACAGGCCTCTTCAGACGGTTAGATTGACACAAGCGTTTGGAGTCACTCTTAGCCCTGATGCCTGTCATCTTTTCACATACTGGGAGACTTTTTAAAAGGGGGTGGATTGATATTTAAGTCTATGTCCAAACAGAGCACCTTTTTGTGTTGAGACATTGAAGAGCACCTGTGGACTGCCAAGAAATGCATTACAATGACGCAGACCCAAGTGGTGTGTAAACACAGTTACCGAAATACCACCACACACATTCAGACACACACACCGCCAGCGCCGGAGGAGCTGTCTTAGAAAACAGGATGTTCAGCAGCGGTTCTAATCAAACAGGCTGCTCATGACTTAAAGGGATACTTGGGGATTTTGGCAATAAGGCCCTTTATCTACTTCCACGGAGCCTACTTGGTACCATAGACTTCCAGTCATTGCGCTAACGCTAGTTAGCATTGGCTCACGAAACTACCTCTGACATCCTTCATACTGGACGAAGAGACATTAAAAAAAAGCGTTCCACAAGTTCACCCGACTCTGGGGAAAGTAGATAAAGGGCATCATTGCCAAAATCCCAAAGTATCCCTTTGTCAAGCTTTCAGAAAGAATTCACCCTGCAGCTCTGCCCCTTCCTGTATTGTTAAACTGTTGTTGTGAGTATAGGCCTTTACATTTGTACCCGTATGCGGGTTGAAAATGGCAGCCTTGGGCACTGATAAGCTCCTAAATGGGTACGCATTGGCAGTACAGTAACATGCTCTATTTGACGTCAGAGCTCAGTGTCTCCGCTTCACAGCGCTGTGTGGGTTTTGACTGACAGCCGTTCGGAACATGAGCACCGCTCGCGACAAGAAGTTACCCCCATCCCTCCTGCTAATTGTGCAACTTTTGCAAATGTTTTGTCGTCTGAGTGAGGGGAACGCTGTAGATTACGAGGACTCAATGTATTTTGAAAGATGAAATGTTCAGGATTACAATAAATACCGCTTTGATGTCATACAGGTCCCGTGTGGCTCAGTTGGTAGAGCATGGCGCTTGCAACGCCAGGGTTGTGGGTTCATTCCCCACGGGGGGACCAGGATGAATATGTATGAACTTTCCAATTTGTAAGTCGCTCTGGATAAGAGCGTCTGCTAAATGACTTAAAATGTCAAATGTATACAAGCAAACCAAACACCCTTGAGTCCAAATGTGCAATTCCCACGAGTGTAAGGGGTTAACAGTCAGTTGGGTCGAGTGGGGAAATTTTTTAAGGATACAAAAGCAATGTTTGTTTTTCAGTGTGCAAGGCAGTTAAGAGACCTTTATTAGTCAATGCCATTGTCATGGATGTGTGTTGAAGCCAGAGGCTACAGGTTAGTCTACACAGTAACTCACAGGCACAACTGTCCCCTCTCTCTCTCTCTCTCTCTCTCTCTCTAAATAGCCAAAGGGCCTGTGTTAAGGAGGTGCGCTCTGTGTGTGTGTGTGCGTAGCCTGCATGCATACATTTAAGCACATATGCATGCATACGCACTTTGTCGGCTTCTCTCTGTCTACTTCTCTCTCTCTTTATCTGTCTGTCTCACCGTTTTCTCATGTCACTCATTAGCGTTGTTCTGTGTTTCCAGGGTCGTCCTGAGTTGACCCCCACAGCCATTAAGGCAGGGAAGCTCCTCGCCCGCAGGCTCGCAGGCCAGACCAATGAGCTAATGAACTACGACAACGTGAGTAGACACACACACCAAACACACACACTACTCCTATGCTTCCCCCCCCCCCCCCCCCCATCTCTCTACAGCTTGTCTGTATGTGGCCTTTGATGTCTTTGTTTTCTGCTTCTGTTTTAAGTGTTAAATCAGCTCCACTTCTGTGTATTTTGGTTTTAATGCCTCGTCGTTGTTTTCCCTGGATTATGCAGCCTGGTCTGACTCATGGGGTTTTAATGGGACACACTGCACGTCTTCTGCACCTCTTCCAAATTTTAATTCCTAAACCATTCGTAGTGATACTTATTGCTTAAATGCGTATTGCTTGTCCTCTAGTTTCGTCTTTGTTCCTTTTTTGTGGTCTTTTGTAGCATTGTTATATCACCACTTTATTTTATTCCCAATGGTAGGAGATACAGTAGATTAGATTACCACTTTATTTTACTCCCAATTGTGGGAGATGGAGTAGGTGATGTGACCGGCCTGTAGTATGCGTCTGCCTATCTACAGTATCCTGCTATAACATTACTTTGTTTTCCTTGCCTTGTTTCTTGTATCCTTGATTTTCTGTCTGTCCGGTTGCCACCCCACTGGAGAATTGCTGTGTGGCCTGTCTATCCTCATGTACCATGATGTAACAAGACTTTATGTGCCTTCTGATTGGTTGTGTCCCTAGGTTGCCACCACAGTGTTCACCCCTCTGGAGTATGGCTGTGTGGGCCTGTCAGAGGAGGAGGCTGAGAGCAGACATGGGAAGGACTCCATAGAGGTACAGTAGACCTAAACCACTAACATTATAGCTAGCTGATTTTCTAACTGAATGGAGGTCTGCCGAGGTATGCTGGGAAAGCTTTCAGTTCTTAAAGGATTGTGAATCCTGGTGTGCCTCTGTCTACTGCTTTATACATTTGTGAAATAGAAAGTGGTGTGATTGCGTGTGTGTGTACAGAGTGCCTCTCACTCCGTGTGTGTGTGTGTGTGTGTGTGTGTGTGTGTGTGTGTGTGTGTGTGTGTGTGTGTGTGTGTGTGTGTGTGTGTGTGTGTACAGAGTGCCTCTCGCTCCGTGTGTGTGCACAGAGTGCCTCTCGCTCCGTGTGTGTGCACAGAGTGCCAGCTGCTAACACCTGCGCCCAGAGCGCCTCGGCTTGTTGTAGAGCGAGGTGTAGCTCCGCTGTGTGATTGACAGGTGAGCAGAGGGCCTGATTGACGTGTGTATCAGGTGCTGACAGGCGTTGTGTGATCTAAAGCGCCGCGGCGGGAGAGGTGCACCATGGGTCCTGACAGCTGCCTGTGTGCATGGCCCGGCCGGCGACTTGTGTCGGCACGTTCGCTGGCTCCATATAAAACACACGCGGTGAAACCAGGGTCTGAGATGTACCTTTTTTTTTTAATCGAGCAAAGTGTTGTGAGAACAGTTTTGTAATACCAGATTCATAGTGAACGATCTGAGATCCAGGGCCTACCTTTCACACGAGCAAGTATTGTAAAATCCTATACGTTGTTGGTGGACTAATGGTCATGTTCTGTTGTTCTCTGTCTAGGTGTACCATGCCTTCTACAAGCCTCTGGAGTTCACTGTGGCTGAGAGAGATGCCAGCCAGTGTTACATAAAGGTCAGAACAAGCCCTCACAAAATTCCCAGGTATTCCATAAATCCCGGTTGGAGGATTCCCGTATTTTCTGCTTATTCCCTCGTGAATCCAGGAGTTTTTCAACCGGGATTTCTGGAAAACCTGTGAATTTTGGCAAAGTTGCAACCTTACCTCCTGTTGCATCTGAAGTGTAGCCTGGAGGTTTGGGGGGTGTAACGTTGCTTCTCTCACTGCCTAAGGTGGTGTGTAAGCGGGGTGGAGACCAGAGAATCCTCGGCCTGCACTTCACTGGCCCCAACGCTGGAGAAGTTACCCAGGGCTTTGCTATGGGCTTCCAGTAAGTCAACCACTCTGCTTGATGGAGTTAGATAGGGACTCAAAGTAGATCATACAGATGTTGTGGGTTGTGGTTAGTTTAAGAAATTGCTAAACTGCTTTTTAAAAATGATTTTAGGTGTAATGTATAATTCTCATACTAACATATGTTAGATCTGTGGATTCATTCATCTAAAATGAATGGATGTCATGTACGTTGTAAACTCTACATATAGGTGAGTATATACGTGACAAGATGAGCCTTTATCAGTACACAGCAGTGATATTACACTGAACAAAAATATAAACGCAACATTTAAAGTGTTGGTCCTGTGTTTCATGAACTGAAATCATTTTCCATACGATCAAAAAGCTTATTTCTCTCAAATGTTGTGCACAAATTTGTTTACATCCCTGTTAGTGAGCATTTCTCCTTTGGCAAAATAATTAATACACCTGACAGGTGTGGCATATTAGGAAGCTGATTAAACAGGATGATCATTACACAGGTGCACCTTGTGCTGGGTACATTAGAGGCCACTCTAAAATGTGCAGTTTTGTCACACAACACAATGCCACAGATGTTTAAAGTTTTGCGGGAGCATGCAATTGGCATTGCTGAGGAGTATTTCTGTCTGTTATAAAGCCCTTTTGTGGGGACTAACTCATTATGATTGGCTGGGCCTGGCTCCCCAGTGGGTGGGTCTGGCTGCCAAGTGGGTGGGTCTATGCCCTCCTAGGCCCACCCATGGCTGCACCCCTCCCCAGTCATGTGAAATCCATAGATTTGGGCCTAATGAATTTATTTCAATTGACTGATTTCATTAAATGAACTTTAACTCAGTAAAATCTTTGAAATTGTTCCATGTGGCGTTTTATATTTTTGTTCAGTATAGTAAGAGAAACCTAAAGATGGGAGAGTGGGTGGTGCTGTCAGGACAGGAGTCGGTTGTATGAATGAAGTCTCCGTGTCTCTGTCTCTCTCCAGGTGTGGGGCCACCCTCACTCACCTGAAGGAGACCGTGGGGATCCACCCCACTTGTGCCGAGGAGCTGACCAAAGTCAACGTCAGCAAGCGCTCAGGGCTGGACGCCACTGTTACCGGCTGCTGAGGTTAAGCACCCCCTTCTCTGAACACACCTGAGCACACGGGAAGGAACCTCCTCATAGAGACAGGGAATGTGTCCCTAATGTCACCCCCTCCCTATGTAGTGCACTACTTTCATGGGCTCTGGTCAAAAGTAGTGCACTAGAAAGGCAATATGGTCCCATTAGAGACGCGTACAGGGAAGTAATTGTAATGCATATACAGTATGTATGTGTGGCTCTGGTTGCAATACTTTCTTGTCTCCTAGCCACCTCATAACGGTCCATGTAAAACCTGTAGAAGCACTCTCTGCTTTCCCTGACATCCCAGTTCCACTGGATTGCAGGTCTCCACTCCATCTTATCATTGCAGGGTCCTCCAGGTCATGACTGCAATGCTATATCTAGGTAAGGCTAGATTTGTGTCAGGTTTGACTAGTGGTCACATTAACCAGGCCATGGTTACCCAATGTAGCCCCTTAATGTATGTAGTATGTCCCCTTCTCCCATTTTGAAAGCCATAAGGAGTTCTCGACCCAGGTTCGTGAAAACGTCCAGACACAAGCAGCATCCTTTAAATAAACTGGCTCATAAATCAGAATTAGGGCCCATTCCAGTTTGTTGAAAAATAACTGTATAAGAGAGAGAAAGCTGGGCAACTAATGTTTCTGAAATATATTCAGCAAATATTGTTGTTTCTCCTCCTGTTCTTCCTGTCCATTAGTCTTGAAAGTGACACATGCGTTGCCCGGGTGACACTGATGGATGGGCCAAGGGCCGTCGCCGCGGTGACACCACCCGTTTCCCATGGACACACACAAACAGTCGGCGGGCAGGCTGTCAGTCAGAGAGGTGCAGAGCAGCACAGGGCCCAGTCTGGGCCAGAGTGCAGAGCCCTTGATTAGGCCTCCACTCATGCCAGCACTCTGCTCTCCCCCCCTCTCACCTCCCCTCAACCCCAATGCACAAAGGAATACAGTGGGACTACAATAACAACCTCTGTCAGTCTGTGTGTGGGGACGCCTTGGCCAGCAACCTCTGGCAACCCAATCCCTCTATGGGAGAGATGGAGGGAAAGAAACTGCCTGGGCCACAGTGGTGGCAGTACCAAATGCTGCCTAAAGGTGGCGGTATTGCCCTCTTATTTTCTTCGGAAAACTTGCTAGTAAAGAAATGATAGGGTAGTGAAGTCAGTGTATAATGAATAAGCCCTGGCACATTCAAGGTGCACATTGGAATATTTTAATCCTTATTTGAGATGTCTGTTATGGAATGAATGTGGAGACCATGGAGGCATTTGTAGTGCTAACTGATAACATTGTCTATTTACACGGCTGGCAGTTTAGCCCACAAAGTCATCACCCTCTGAGATAAGGCCGTTTGTTTATTTCACTTAACTGCCATTATACTATTGTGATTTTTACCAGTCACGTAAATGATGTCGTACTATTTAAGTCTTCAAACATGTCAAGCACACCATTCCACACCAGTCCACTCTTCACCCAATCATCCTTTCATACAAGTCCTGAAAGCAGAGAACTATGCAGTGCTGGACTGAGCTGGACAGGTCATGCAGTGCAGTTTGAGTGGAGTGGGGAACGGTGGAGCTGAGGGGAGCTAAGAGCAGGGCACCGGGCTGGTTTATTTGTGTTTGAACTCTAATCTGCCTGGCCTGATTAATGATCCTGATGAGGGGAGTGACAGCGCACTGCTCAGGATGATGGAGGGAGGGGAGAGAGGAGAGCAACAGCGCTACCAGGTTTATTTGGACCCGGGGTTGAGGGAGGGAGAGCGAGGGATGCAGCCAGACCAGGGGAAGAGGTGGAGGAGGGGGATGGAGAGGTGAAGGAGGAGGTGTAGAAGGAAGGGGCGATTCCTGTGTGCTCCGTTCAGGGACGGGGTGCTGACTGAAGGACCCTGACCCCCCGCTCGGCAGGAACAGCTTGACTCCATCACCCACTACACATGCTGTGGCTGGGACCATCCAACACACACTGCCTGGGTGTATTTAGCCAGGCAAATGAGTATATGCCTCATCTTAACGAGGCACTCAGTCCAGAGAGCAGGCTGCTGCTGCTGGGCTCAAGGCAAAGTTGTTGATCCCATCTAACAGTAAGTTCCTGTATTTTCTGCATGAAGCTGCCCAAACGCACAAGTCAGAATCATATTTATGACTCAAACATTAATTTGTTATTGTATTGTTTGAAATGTCTCTCTTAATTGTTGTTGATAGACAAAAGTGCCTTGGGCTTCAATGGGAGCGCAGAATCAGCCTCAGCCTTGCAGAATGTAATGCTTAGTTCCTCACAGGGGTCAGGGTTCAACTTTCAGGTCGCCAGCTAATGATAACTTGCGCTAAAACCCACAACTGGGGAGGGCATGTCTGATGACACCTGGCGACCAACTTTAGTTACTGTAAATAGAGTAGCCTAATTCGCAATGAAGCTTTGTATTGCATTATTTATATGTAAAGAAGGAATAAAATATGAGAATGCACTGATGTCTCCCATTAAAATAATGATGTCCTCTGTTTCACTGGGCCTGCCTTTCTGTCTGTGTCTGTTGCATGGGTGTCTCCATCTGTGTGTGTCTGTGGCTCGATGATTGTTAGTTGTTAGTTAAGCTCTGCGTCGGAGGCTGTGCGGTGTAGTGGAGCCCTGTCACTCAACCCTCTGGACCAACAATGGCACAAATTCCTCTCTGTTTGTTTGGTTAAGGACCGGGCTCTCACAAACCCAGAAACTCCTTAGAATCCCCAAGCAGCTTCACCCCTGAACTGAGGCCCGTGTCACTCTGAAATCTGCCGTCAGACCACTAGCAATGAAGTTCATTGCGTGGCTCGTGAGTAATAGTGAACAGCGAAAGGCTTTGTGTTCTTTGTTTCCCTCCAAAAACGGAGGGAACTGGTTGACAAACGGGTTAAATCCAGCTTGGTAGCACACTTAGCAGAACATGTAAACATGTCAAGGTGCGTTCAGGGATATTTTCAGTCTTAATCCGGCCCATTGAAGGTTGACCGTCTTAACTGTGAGTCGTCATTCACAAGGCCATTGTGACTTCAGTCCCTGAGCCCTTACAGTCAACTCTGGGAGCGCAGACATCCACACACACCAATGACACATGCACAGCGACACACACGAAGGGTACGCAGCCCCACGGCCAGGCCCAAAGCCCTGGGAGGAAGACGAGGGTGAGGAAGGAGAAATTCCTATCTTGTGTAAACATTTGCGGAAAAATTACGCTGGAAACAAAAAAGGCTAAAACAGGCGAGGATTATCCCTCAGAAATGGATAGGGGCCAATAATTTTTTTAGGTAACCTTTATTTAACTTGGCAAGTCAGTTAAGAACAAATTCTTATTTACAATGACAACCTACTCCGGCCAAACCCGGACGACGCTGGGCCAACTGTGCGCCGTCCTATGGGACTCCCAATCATGGCCGGATGTGATACAGCCTGGATTCGAACCAGGGACTGTAGTGACGCCTCTTGCAGTGCTTTAGACCACTGCCTGGACAGGGTGAGGTGCTGCTGGAGGGTGGTACAAGGAAAAGACTTAGACTTGCTTTCGATGAGAATGACAGATCTATAACTCACATTTCTATTTACATTTGATTAGTTGCCCAGAAAGTTACATATTATAGTTTAAAGGAGAATTAGAAGGTGCCCTTAGTGGTCATGAGTAGTCCAGGTGAGACTCAAACCGGTCTGTAGTATTCTGCACTGTCTGGTCTCCCAAGTTTGAGACATTTAGCTCGAAGACCCCTTGAAGAAAGTGTGGTAAGCCTAACGGTGACTGAAACAACAACATTGAACATGGGTGATGATGAACAATGGCTAGTATGAGTATGGTGATAAACTAATGTAATAAATGTCATTTCTGTTAGCTTTACACAGGGGGATATTTGGTAGTCATATTTAATATGTTGAAAAAATTCAAGAAAGAAAAAAAATATCAGATTGGCGGTGATCTCTGTAGGTCCTCCATGGCTATCAAAAGCTGACAGTTTTTAATAAAGTTTGTGTCAGCAGTATGGATCAAGAGACTTCTCACTTCACTCCCTGGCTGGAATCTCAAGGCTGTCTCCCTCAACCATTCACATCAACTGACCCGTTGAATTCCCACACTGAGTTGCAGTAGGATTGATTTGCACCCGTCTTAGCGACTGTATTAGTTCCCAGTGGGTAGTTCTTGAATTATGGTGGCATTTGCTCATGGCATTTTATTTTTTTACATTTGAAAGCTGGAATTCTTAATGGTGAAATAGCTACGTCCGTTTGCGATATTACCACAACAAAGACAACAGTGAACAATGTTTTTTTTTTACCCTCGGATATCATTGCACGTGTGATAGAAGAGCACACAACTTTTTTACCATGCTGTGTGACGCTCCTCAGCTCAGCAACATAAACAATAATGGCGGTAGGGGCAGCCAGTGGTGCTGTTTCCCCTTACTACGGATTCCGTCTTTAAATGTATTTAGGTTCACCGTCCCATTCTAATTCAACTAATATGGTAGCTTAATGACTCTTTTTTTTTTCATCTTTTTTTTTCAAGACCATTATGTTAACATTGTGCCACCAGTAGGAGTAGTAACACCAATGATGGTAACGCCAATGAAAATGTTTAGGTACATTTACTGAAATGGAGACCACAAATGATCAAATGTAAGGTCATCAATCCTTTAAATATTATTTACTATGGTGATATGATTAATCATTTTGCTTTCAATATTGTTTCCCTTCATTTAAACTGACAAACACCAAGTGAAACTTTGGATTTAGACACACCAAACGATCAATGGAATCCTCAAATGTATGACATTCTTAAAGGGTGTGATTAGCTAATAATTTTATTTTGAATATAGACCCTACCCCTGATAAGTTTGCCACTGGAGAAAATGCTCAAGGTATATCTTTGTAATCAGTGATTTTCATGGTGGTGACACCGATGACATAAAACTGAGGGATACACATTATACTAGTAAAACATATATTTTAATAGCCTTTGTTTTTATTGATATATACTTTTGTTCACTGTCTAGCATTCAAAATAATAGATATCTCTCAATCCCCAAATCTACGCCTCTACACATCACCAGCGGGACAAGCCAGTTTGCTAGCCCCCAGTAGTTACAAATAGATGTTTTGCGGTATAAAGGACTTACATACAGTATGTTATCTTATTAAATAACTTGCACGTTTTTAATGTCACATGCACAAGTACAGTGAAATGTCTTTCTTGCAAGTCCTAAACCCAAGAATGCAGTAATCAATATCAATGCAGTACTAAAAACAAATCCAAATAAGAACATGAGAAAGTAAGTAAGCTATATAAATATAGCGTCAGTTTCAATACCATATTTATAATGTGCAGGGATACTGGAGTGATAGAGGTAGATACACTACATGACCAAAAGTATGTGGTCACCTGCTCGTTGAACATCTCATTCCAAAATCATAGGCATTAATATGTAGTTAGTTCTTCCTTTGCTGCTATAACAGCCTCCACTCTTCTGGGAAGGCTTTCCACTAGATGTTGGAACATTGTTGCGGGGACTTGCTTCCATTCAGCCACAAGAGCATTAGTGAGGTCGGCACTGCTGTTGGGCGATTAGGACTGGCTCGCAGTCGGTGTTCCAATTCATCCCAAAAGTGTTCGATGGGGTTGAGGTCAGGGCTCTGTGCAGGCCAGTCAATTTCTTCCACACCGATCTCGACAAACCATTTCTGTATGGACCTCGCTTTGTTCATTGGGGCATTGTCACGCTGGGCCTTCCCCAAACTTGCCACAAAGTTGGAAGCACAGAATCGTGTAGAATGTAGTTGTATGCTGTAGCGTTAAGATTTTCCTTCATTGAAGTTTAGGGACATACCATGAACCAGACCATTATTCCTCCTCCACCAAACTTTACAGTTGGCACTATGCGTTGGGGCAGGTAGCGTTCTCCTGGCATCCGCCAAACCCAGATTTGTCCGTCGGACTGCCAGATGGTGAAGCGTGATTCATCACTCCAGATAACGTGTTTCCACTGCTCCAGAGTCCAATGGCGGCGAGCTTTACACCACTCCAGCCGACGCTTGGCATTGCGCATGGTGACCTTAGGCTTGTGTGCGGCTGCTCAGCCATGGAAACCCATGGCAGTTTGGAACTCGGTAGTGAGTGTTGCAACCGAGGACAGTTGATTTTTACACGCTTCAGCACTCAGCGGTAACGTTCTGTGAGCTTGTGGGGACATTTCCACTTCACAATAACAGCACTTACAGTTGACCGGGGCAGCACTAGCGGAGTAGAAATTTTACGAACTGACTTGTTGGAAAGGTGGCATCCTATGACGGTGCCACATTGAAAGACACTGAGCTCTTCTGTAAGTTCATTCTACTGCCAATGTTTGTCTATGGAGATTTCATGGCTGTGTGCTCGATTTTATACACCTGTCAGCAAAGGGTGTGACTGAAGTAGCCGAATCCACTAATTTGAAGGGGTGTCAACATACACTACATATATAAATGTATGTTTAGGGGTAAGGTCACAAGGCATCATGATGATTGTAAACACCTATGTGAGAATGCTGTTCATTGTCTACATCTCAGTGTTCAACACTATAGTGCCCACAAAGCTCATCACTAAGCTAAGGACCCTGGGACTGAACACCTCCCTTTGCAACTGGATCCTGGACTTCCTGACGGGCCGCCCCCAGATGGTGAGTGTAGGCAACAACACATCTGCCATGCTGACCCTCAACACAGGGGGCCCCTCAGGGGTGCGTGCTTAGTCCCCTCCTGTACTCCCTGTTCACCCACAACTGCATGGTCGCTTACGACTCCAACACCATCATTAAGTTTGCCAGTGACACGGTGGTGGTAGGCCTGATCACCGACGACGATGAGACAGCCTATAGGGAGGAGGTCAGAGACAGTGTGGTGCCAGGACAACAACCTCTCCCTCAATGTGAGCAAGACAAAGGAGCTGAACGTGGACTACAGGATAAGGAGGGCCGATCACACCCCCGTTCACATCGACGGGGCTGTAATGGAGAAGGTCGAGAGTTTCAAGTTCCTTGGTGTCCACATCACTAAGGACCTATCATGGTCCAAACACACCAACACAGTCGTGAGGACGGCACGACAATGCCTATTTGTTTTCAGAAGGCTGAAAAGAATTGTCATGCTCAGATCCTACGGCTGCACCATCAGGAGCATCCTGACTGGTTGCATCACTGCTTGGTATGGCAACTGCTCGGCATCCGACCGCAAGGCGCTACAGAGGGTAGTGCGTATGGCCCAGTACATCACTGGGGTCAAGCTCCCTGCCATCCAGAACCAGTATACCAGGCGGTGTCAGAGGAAGGCCCTAACAATTGTCAAAGACTCCAGCCACCGAATTCATAGACTGTTATCTCTGCTACCGCACGGCAAGCACTACTAGAGCGCCAAGTCTGGGACCAAAAGGCTCCTTAACAGCTTCTACCCCCAAGCCATAAGACTGCCGAACAGCTACCCAGACCATTTACATTGACCCCCTTATTTTATTATCTATTATAATTTTTTTAGCACAGGCTCGAAGTACACTCACTGGACTCTAACCACACACCCACACGTACTACACGAACACTCCAACACACACCCACAACACATACACACATGCATATTGACGCCACACACACACATACATTCACACTTGTCACACACATTGCTGCTACTATCTGTTTATTATCTATGCAGTCACTTTACCCCTACCTATATGTACATATTACCTCAATTACATCGATTACTCCTAGTACCCCTTTTTGTTAGTTAGTTAGCAGTTTTATGGCTTGGGGATAGAAGCTGTTCAGGACCCGGTTGGTGTCAGACTTGATGCACTGGTACCGGTTGCCGTGCAGAAGCAGAGAGGACAGTCTGTGGCTGGAGTATTTAACAATTTTCCAGGTCTTCCTTTCACACCACCTGATAGAGGCCCTGGATGGCAGGGAGCTCGTCCTCAGTGATGTACTGGGCTGTCCGCACCACCCTCTGTAGCGCCATGTGATCGAGGGCAGCGCTGTTGCCATACCAAGCAGTGATGCAGCCAGTCAAGATGCTCTCAATGGTGCAGCTGTATAATTTTTTGAGGATTTGAGGACCTATGCCAAACCATTTCAAACTCCTTATTAACGACTGTGCGCTTGTGGACCATTTTTTAATTCCTTTGCGATTTGGACACAGACAAACTTGAAGCTCAGTTAAATTAAACTGAAAATGTTTTAAAGTGTTTTTACATGGTGCCAAAGTCAAGGGACAGTATTCCCACCGCAATTCAAGAATGACCCCAATAGAAGGCCTCAGCAAAGGGTCATCCGCAAGTCACCTTTTCGTCACCCTGAATCCAACCTCCCTCTGTTACAGCTGGGGAAAGACATGGCTTTTAACTGAGTCTGAGGTGGAGGGGAAACTGAGTTTGACCGAACACAGTGGGGTGCTGTCCTGATGGTAGTTCTGTTCTCCTCAGTGGAGGTGAAGGCTGCGACATGGGCTTATCAACATCAGATAAGGACAGATACACGCTGGAATGGCACTTAATTTATTACACATGGCTTCTTAGGCCATTATCTAAGGAGGAGAAGTGGGTTTCTGTATGAGAGAGAGAGAGAGATGTACTATGGGCTGAGGTTTCTCTGTCTAAACTGGTTCACCCACCAGCCAACCACCACAACCCTATGTAGGCCACCAGCGCCTCTGGCCATTTTTCCTGCTTTGACTTCCAGATGTCAATAAAATATGTAATTATAATCACCTACCTCAACTCCTAAATCATCTAGTCAGGTCTGGCCACACAAGAACCTTCCTTATTACTAGTGGTGTAAAGTACTCAAGTAAAAATGCTTTAAAGTACCATAAGTAGTTTTTTGGGGTGTCTGTACTTTACTATTTATTTTTGTCAACTTTTACTTTTATTTCACTTCATTCCTAAAGAAAATAATGTACTTTTTGCTCCATACATTGTCCCTGACACCCAAAATTACTCGTTATATTCACACACTTATCAAGAGAACATTCCTGGTCTTCCTTACTGCCTCTGATTTGGCGGACTAACTAAACACTCATGCTTTGTTTGTAAATGATGTGTCTGCCCCTGGCTGTCTGTAAAGAATTTTTTAAAAGAAAGAAAATGGTGCCGTCTGGTTTGCTTAATATAAGGCAGGGTTCCCCATGTTTTCTGAGCATTTGTTGTATTTTTTATTGTTGGACATAAGAATTTAAAAACACAAACAAATCAGCTCCAAGTGATTTTAATTTAGGAAATCCTAAGTATTTCCACGCATAATAGAGATATACACTGACTGTACAAAACATTAGGAACACCTGCTCTTTCCATGGCTCCTGGAGTATCGAAGGTACTACCCCTGACAGACTGACCAGGTGAAAGCTGTGATCCCTTGTTAATGTCACCTGTTAATGTCACCTGTTAAATCCACTTCAATCAGTGTAGATGAGGGGAAGGAAAGGGGGATACCTAGTCACTTGTACAACTGAATGCATTCAACTGAAATGTGTCTTCCGCGTTTAACCCAGAGGTGCGGAGGGCTGCTTTAATCGACATCCACGTCTTCGGCTCACAGGGATGGGAGGAGACATGTTAAAGAAGGATTTTTAAGTCTTGAGACAGGGATTGTGTATGTGTGCAATTGAGGGTGAGTAGGCAAGACAAAGGATTTAAGAACCTTTGAACGTTGTATACGGTAGTAGGTGCCAGGTGCACATGTGTCAAGAACTGCAACGCTGCTGGGTTTTTCACACCATTTCACAAGAATGGTCCACCACCCAAAGGACATCCAGCCAACTTGACACAACTGTGGGAAGCATTGGAGTCAATATGGGTCAACATCCCTGTGGAAAGATTTTGACACCTTGTAGTCCATGCCCTGATGAATTGAGGCTCTTCCGAGGGAAAAAGAGGGCATCTCAATATTAGGAAAGTGTTCCTAATGTGTTGTACCCTCAGTGTACGCGATAGTATACAAATGTAAGCAAGGTTTGAAATAATGTTTTAGTCAAATATTATATCTGTTTATGCTTCTTGCGTTATGTTTTCAGTCTTCAAACTATTTGTAACTATGTTACGGCCCCCTGCTCATCGCTCAAGAAAAAATTGACACATGACTGAATCTAGATGATGATCTCTGATATTTGAAATGATTTATACTTTTACTTTTGATGCTTAAGTATATTTTAGCAATTACATTTACTTTTGATACTCAAGCATATTTAAAAACAAATATCTTTAGAGTTTTACTCAAGTAGTATTTTCCTGGGTGACTTTTACTTGAGTCATTTTCTATTAAGGTATCTTTACTCAAGTATGACAATGGCCTTGGTATAGTGTTATTTTGTTAGTTTGTTGACAACCTGGCTGATTAACAATATTGGGTTGTTAACACGTTTGTTTTTATATAAATAAATGTGGGACACATAAAAAGGCAGTGTAGAGCACCATTGCACATCATGCATTGCTCTAATAACTTTTGAAAGATTGTTCCGAAGTTTGCCTCCCAAAAATGTATTTAACTCTAAATGAAGTCGCACAAAAATGTGTTTTCCTACGAATTAAGCCAGACAAAAATGCATGAAATACTTTTTGTACATATTTGCACTAATTGAGTGTGAGATTGTGTTGATGAGAGAGACTTTCACCGACCACTTTTGGCTCGTGAGCCTAGTTTCAGAACTACTGGCTAAAAAGTATACAAAAGCACTGGAAAATCCCTTTAAAATTGTTTCAATCATTCGAAATGATATTATACTGTATAGTAATTTTGTGTATAGCCTTTATGCCAAAGTATTCACAGATGGATATTAGTATTCAGAGATATCTCAAAACTCCAAATAAGCATCAAGCTGATTACTATAACCATTAAGCTTCCTATAACCTTTAATAAGGGAAAAGCATCAGCAGTGTAATGTCCAGATGACAATTTCCTTCCAAATGTATCTCTTCTGCATGCATTTGCCCTGGGGCCCTTGTGTTATCAATTTGACACAGATAGCCATAAATCAAAGACTTATCTTCTCCCGCCATGACACTATAACCCCACTTTACAGCCAAAACATTAGCTTGGGGTTTAGCTGGGAGGGGGGGATAGCTTGACTGGCAGAACCAAAAGATTACGTTCTCCTCTGACTGTCCTGTCGCTCCTACCACAGACAGAAAAAGACAGAGCTGCAGAGATGGGCTCGTTGTGCAACACTGACAGATTGCATGCTGGGATAGCCCCGGGGTGCCTGTCGTTTGCGGTCCTGATTTATGCCCTCTTTCCTGTTTAGCCAGCTCAAGTTCGGCCTGTCTGTGTGTGTGTGTGGTGCGACCGCCTGCCAGCATATAAATGAAAACCACACCCGCACACTGCCATGCACTAATTCGTTTCTGTTCTGGTACTCACCAGTACTCTTTTATCTCTGGCATTTTGTTTGTCGCAATGATCTTGTGAGAGATGGCTGGCATGTTCTGGATGTATGTGTGTGTCTGCTATAACACTCCCTATAAATATACAGTCAGCTCCTGGTATACCAGTATTGGGACAGTGGATTTGTGTTGTTTTGGCTCTGTACTCCAGCACTTTGGATTTGAGATTTAATTTGAGGTTATTTTCATCCATATCGGGCGAAGTGTTTAGAAATTACAGCACTTTTTGTACAGTGCCCCCCCCCCCCCCCCCCAAATGAATTGTGAAAAATGATAAGTGACAAAGTTACAGATGCACAAATATCATACCCCCAAGACATGCTAACCCCTCACCATTACAATTTGATTTATGTAACCTTTATTTAACCAGGAAAAGCCCATTGAGACCCAGAGTCTCTTTTTCAAGGGAGACCTGGCCAAGAAGGCAGCAACAATCAATACATTACATAATTAAAACATACAACAACATGATCCAGCCTAAAAAAAGCATTTACACTCCTCTGTAACAGTCTTCCCATCAATATTTTAAATTCATTCAGTGGCACTAACATATCTAGATGAAGCATGGATTGTAGACTATTCCATGCGTCTGGTGCACAAGAAGAGAAGGCAATCTTGCCTAATACTGTGAATGTCCTGGGAACTTTAAGTAGCACCCACCTAGCAGACCGGGTATGGTAACTGCTGGTGGTGAAGTAGACTACAGAGGTAAAGAGTGAGTTTTGTAGATGAACACATACAAATGTATCTTTCTGAGCAGATAAAGTGAGGTCCAACCTACCATTTGGTACAATGTGCAATGGTGGGTGAGTGACTTAACATTTGTAGTAAAGCGCAAGGATGCATGATAAACAGAGTCCAGTCTCTATAAGACGGAGGAGGCTGCATGCATATACAACAAGTCACCATAATCATTTACAGAGAGAAAAGTGGCCTGAACAAGCTTCTTTCTAGTTATAAGCGGGAGGCAAGCCTTATTACAAAAATAAAAACACAATTTCAATTTAAGCCTTGTCACAAGATTATCCACATGAACTTTAAAGGACAACCTGTCATCCAACCAAATATCTAGGTATTTGTAGGATGACACTTTTTCAATGGATAAGCCACCAGATGTGACAATGCTAACGTTCTCTGGCAGAGTTCTAGCTCTGGTAAAGGTCATGAATTTAGTTTTTTGTACATTCAAGACCAGTTTGAGACCATAAAGGGAGGCCTGCAGAGACTGAAAAGCAGTCTGGAGCTCTTCAACAGCCTGAACCAGAGAAGGAGCACATTCATATATAACTGTATCATCTGAGTATAGATGTAACTTTGCTGGTGGCGTCCCATAACGGGAGGTTAGCATTTTGTGGGGGTATGATATTTAGGCTTCTAACTTTCTCATTCACGATTCATTCAGGACTATCAGTAATCATGGTAGCATCCACATTAATCTAGACATTTTTAGAAATGTTTTATTCTTATTTACAATAAAAGTGACTCCAAAATGACACAATACATTATTTATCATTCATTTCTATTGGGCACAAAATAATCTGAAGCACAACCAAAACAAACAGCAAATGCGTCCAAGTTTGTAGAGTCACAAGCTTGATGTAATGATTGCGTGCTAGGAATATGGGACCAAATACGTCACTTTTGACTATTTTAATACACATAGAAGTGAATTTGTACCAATACGTTTGGTCTCCTAAAATGTAGTGGACTATGTACAAAAAGTGCTGTAGTTCACCCGATATGGATGAAAATACCCTCAAAATAAAGCTGACAGTCTGCACTTTAAACTCCATCGTCATTGTCTTTCAAATACAAAGTGCTGAGTACAGAGCCAAAACAACATAATTGCCACTGTCACAGTACTTTAGGAGCTCGCTGTTGTAGAACCCGAGAGAAGAGCGGTCCAAATGTATACGTCTGTGCACACGAAATGACTCCTACTGTTTTAACATGACAGTTCTATAATAGGGACGTCAGTCTCACGGCCAGGCGGCAAATCTCAGGATCCATGCACATAGGCCAAGGTATATACAGTGGGGAGAACAAGTATTTGATACACTGACAATTTTGCAGGTTTTCCTACTTACAAAGCATGTAGAGGTCTGTAATTTTTATCATAGGTACACTTCAACTGTGAGAGAAGGAATCTAAAACAACAATCCAGAAAATCACATTGTATGATTTTTAATTAATTAATTTGCATTTTATTGCATGACATAAGTATTTGATACATCAGAAAAGCAGAACTGAATATTTGGTACAGAAACCTTAGTTTGCAATTACAGAGATCATACGTTTCCTGTAGTTCTTGACCAGGTTTGCACACACTGCAGCAGGGATTTTGGCCCACTCCTCCATACAGACCTTCTCCAGATCCTTCAGGTTTCGGGGCTGTCGCTGGGCAATACGGACTTTCGGCTCCCTCCAAAGATTTTCTATTGGGTTCAGGTCTGGAGACTGGCTAGGCCACTCCAGGACCTTGAGATGCTTCTTACGGAGCCACTCCTTAGTTGCCCTGGCTGTGTGTTTCGGGTCGTTGTCATGCTGGAAGACCCAGCCACGACCCATCTTCAATGCTCTTACTGAGGGAAGGAGGTTGTTGGTCAAGATCTCGCGATACATGGCCCCATCCATCCTCCCTTCAATACGGTGCAGTCGTCCTGTCCCCTTTGCAGAAAAGCATCCCCAAAGAATGATGTTTCCACCTCCATGCTTCACGGTTGGGATGGTGTTCTTGGGGTTGTACTCATCCTTCTATTCCTCCAAACACGGCGAGTGGAGTTTAGAGCAAAAAGCTCTATTTTTGTCTCATCAGACCACATGACCTTCTCCCATTCCTCCTCTGGATCATCCAGATGGTCATTGGCAAACTTCAGACGGGCCTGGACATGCGCTGGCTTGAGCAGGGGGACCTTGCGTGCGCTGCAGGATTTTAATCCATGACGGCGTAGTGTGTTACTAATGGTTTTCTTTGAGACTGTGGTCCCAGCTCTCTTCAGGTCATTGACCAGGTCCTGCCGTGTAGTTCTGGGCTGATCCCTCACATTCCTCATGATCATTGATGCCCCACGAGGTGAGATCTTGCATGGAGCCCCAGACCGAGGGTGATTGACCGTCATCTTGAACTTCTTCCATTTTCTAATAATTGTGCCAACAGTTGTTGCCTTCTCACCAAGCTGCTTGGCTATTGTCCTGTAGCCCATCCCAGCCTTGTACAGGTCTACAATTTATCCCTGATGTCCTTACACAGCTCTCTGGTCTTGGCCATTGTGGAGAGGTTGGAGTCTGTTTGATTGAGTGTGTGGACAGGTGTCTTTTATACAGGTAACGAGTTCAAACAGGTGCAGTTAATACAGGTAATGAGTGGAGAACAGGAGGGCTTCTTAAAGAAAAACTAACAGGTCTGTGAGAGCCGGAATTCTTACTGGTTGGTAGGTGATCAAATACTTATGTCATGCAATAAAATGCAAATTAATTACTTAAAAATCATACAATGTGATTTTCTGGATTTTTGTTTTAGATTCCGTCTCTCACAGTTGAAGTGTACCTATGATAAAAATGACAGACCTCTACATGCTTTGTAAGTAGGAAAACCTGCAAAATCGGCAGTGTATCAAATACTTGTTCTCCCCACTGTATATATAACTACAGTCATTTGTGTATGTAATGTAGCCCTTTGGCCCTGTGTCATACGTTATGACAAATGAGCTCAGTGCCAGAGTATAGGCAGGGTGATCATTATGTGGAGGCCTATACTGTTGGAACAGTATCCTGTTGTGTTAGGCACTCACCTTTAGCCAATGACAAAATATCTCTCCGTCCCTGCCCTTGCCACTTCCACTGACTGGGATGGGAAAGTCAAGAGGACATGAACTTGGGGAGAAATGCCAACTTTCCCTGTAAATATGGAGGAGTTCCAGGAGTAGGGTATGTATCCTTTCCCTGCTGTGGCTGACAGTTACAGTAAGTGACCATGAGACCATGAGAAACAGCCAGGGCTGCACCATCCGCGCCAGCAGGAGGGGGGAGTATCACAAAGCCCTGATAAGAATATTAACTTCAGACACTGTATGCTCCCCCCTCCTCTCGACCAGTCCAGGGGAGGATGTCTTGATGGTGGTGTTGCTGATTATGACAGTGCATCTGCTATGTTCTGTTGTGCTCTCCCATTGCAGGCTGAACAGGCCAGGGTCTTCATTAAAAGTGTGTTAGGTTGCCTCCCCCGTGCTCCGGCCTCACCCATCTCTCCTCACCTTCCCTGGCCTGAGATCTCTCCGCTCGCACCCCAAGCCAACAGCCCAGCTCACTTCAGCACTGACGTCCAACAAAAACAGCAGGACCTGGGAGAACCCATGGATCACATTTTCCATACTACCTGGTTGTGCACATCTACCCCAAACCTCCCACACGCACACTATTCTCTCCCTCTCTTTCTCTCTCTCTCTCTCTCACACACACTAGATTTTCTTACAGAACAAAACTCCAGCATCATGTAAGATTTGTATTTACATTTAAGTCATTTAAGTCATTTAAGTATTGTTTTAATGTAATGAAAAATAATTGTTATGCTTCAAATTGTCCAATTAACTTATACAGACATCTGTGCCGGGCATGAGAGCCCATCCTTGAACAGTATTAATCATTGGATTCACCAGGATGTTGAATGCTTAACTTCGAACTTTAGTCTTCCAATATACATTTTGGTAAGACTCTGGACTGTGGCCCATTGGCCAAAATCCTCTGAAAGAGTCACTGCCTAGAGTCGACTTCCGACTTGACCACATCCACTGGATACATGATGGACAAAAACCTCAAAGCACATAGTTTATTATTCCCTTGTGAGAATTTCTTGAGCGCAGTGCAAGGTGGTGACTTATAGTGGCAAGTGTTTGTAGGTGTTTGAAGGTCTGTAGACAGTAGATACAGGTGGTCCAATATCTTAACACACCACAGCACTCTCCACATTAACCTAATACCTCTACTCCTCTTCTTCAGGTATTTCCAACACTAAGTTTACCTGACAACATGATACACCTAAACAAAAAACGGAGAATGCTTGAGGTTTAGCTGGATATAAAGGTGAACTTGTGTTGCCATTTCCTGGTAGTTGTAATGGATAGCTCATGCTGTGGTGGCTGTTGAAAGGCTTTGCCAGTTCCCACAGCCATGCAGATGTGGCCCTGGCTGGCTGCAGTTCTGTGAGAGTCTGCTCCACTGTCAGTAAGGGATCTGTACTGTCATTAAGGGCTCTGAACCAAAGGAAAGACAGCATGGCACAGCATGGTAAACCGGGTTAGACGGCATGGTAAACCGGGTTAGACGGCATGGTAAACCGGGTTAGATGGCATGGTAAACCGGGTTAGACGGCATGGTGGACAGGGTTAGACAGCATGGTGCAGCAAGGTAGACAGGATAGACAGCATGGTGGACAGGGTTTAGACAGCATGGTAGACAGTGTTAGACAGCATGGTGGACAGGGTTTAGACAGCATGGTAGACAGTGTTAGACAGCATGGTAGACAGTGTTAGACAGCATGATGCATCATGGTAGACAGTGTTAGACAGCATGATGCATCATGGTAGACAGTGTTAGACAGCATGATGCATCATGGTAGACAGTGTTAGACAGCATGATGCATCATGGTAGACAGTGTTAGACAGCATGGCAGACAGTGTTAGACAGCATGGCAGACAGGGTTAGACAGCATGATGCATCATGGTAGACAGGGTTAGACAGCAAGGTGCAGCAAGGTAGACAGGATAGACAGCATGATGCAGCATGGTAGACAGGGTTAGACAGCATGATGCAGCATGGTAGACAGGGTTAGACAGCATGGCAGACAGTGTTAGACAGCATGATGCAGCATGGTAGACAGGGTTAGACAGCATGGTGCAGCAAGGTAGACAGGATAGACAGCATGATGCAGCATGGTAGACAGTTAGACAGCATGATGCATCATGGTAGACAGGGTTAGACAGCATGATGCAGCATGGTAGACAGGGTTAGACAGCATGATGCAGCATGGTAGACAGGGTTAGACAGCATGATGCAGCATGGCAGACAGGGTTAGACAGCATGATGCAGCATGGTAGACAGTGTTAGACAGCATGATGCAGCATGGTAGACAGGTTTAGACAGCATGCTGGCAGACAGGGTTAGACATCATGGCAGACAGGCTAAGACAGCATGGTAGACAGGGTTATACAGCATGATGCACAGAGTTAGACAGCATGATGCAGCATAGTAGACAGGGTTAGACAGCATGGTAGACAGGGTTAGACAGCATGATGCAGCATGGTAGACAGGGTTAGACAGCATGATGCAGCATGGTAGACAGGGTTAGACAGCATGATGCAGCATGGTAGACATCGTTAAACAGCATGATGCAGCATGGTAGACAGGGTTAGACAGCATGATGCAGCATGGTAGACAGGGTTAGACAGCATGATGCAGCATGGTAGACAGGGTTAGACAGCATGATGCATCATGGTAGACAGGGTTAGACAGCATGATGCATCATGGTAGACAGGGTTAGACAGCATGATGCAGCATGGTAGACAGGGTTAGACAACATGGTAGACAGGGTTAGACAGCATGATGCAGCATGGTAGACAGGGTTAGACAGCATGATGCAGCATGGTAGACAGGATTAGACAGCATGATGCATCATGGTAGACAGGGTTAGACAGCATGATGCATCATGGTAGACAGGGTTAGACAGCATGATGCAGCATGGTAGACAGGGTTAGACAACATGGTAGACAGGGATAGACAGCATGATGCAGCATGGTAGACAGGGTTAGACAACATGGTAGACAGGGTTAGACAGCATGATGCAGCATGGCAGACAGGGTTAGACAGCATGATGCATCATGGTAGACAGGGTTAGACAGCATGATGCAGCATGGCAGACAGGGTTAGACAGCATGATGCAGCATGGCAGACAGGGTTAGACAGCATGGTAGACAGGGTTAGACAGCATGATGCAGCATGGCAGACAGGGTTAGACAGCATGGTAGACAGGGTTAGACAGCATGATGCAGCATGGTAGACAGGGTTAGACAGCATGATGCAGCATGGCAGACAGGGTTAGACAGCATGGTAGACAGGGTTAGACAGCATGGTAGACAGGGTTAGACAGCATGATGCAGCATGGTAGACAGGGTAAGACAACATGGTAGACAGGGTTAGACCGCATGATGCAGCATGGTAGACAGGGTTAGACAGCATGATGCATCATGGTAGACAGAGTTAGACAGCATGATGCAGCATGGTAGACAGGGTTAGACAGCATGGTGCGGAATGGTAGACGGAGATCTAGACAGATAGTGTTTGATGGATCACTAAGGGTTGTTGCTTTTAGCTGCGTTATCTAAAAAAAATGGCTCAATTGTCTTGTTCTTGGGTCAGATACTTGGTTTTTAGTTTTTTTGCTGTCAACAAGAATATATAATTTAGCTGAATAATAACAGGTATTAGGCACAACACAAGCAATAAACATGTGTTCTATAGATTTGATGTTAATGTTCCAGTTTCCACTGTATGTATCAATTACTGTATGGTATGTATCCATTACTGTATGGTATGTAACTATTACTGTATGGTATGAATACATTACTGTATGGTATGAATACATTACTGTATGGTATGTATCCATTACTGTATGGTATGTATCCATTACTGTATGGTATGAATCCATTACTGTATGGTATGTATCCATTACTGTATGGTATGAATCCATTACTGTATGGTATGAATCAATTACTGTATGGTATGTATCCATTACTGTATGGTATGTATCCATTACTGTATGGCATGAATCCATTACTGTATGGCATGAATCCATTACTGTATGGTATGAATCCATTACTGTATGGTATGTATCCATTACTGTATGGTATGTAACCATTACTGTATGGTATGTAACCATTACTGTATGGTATGTATCCATTACTGTATGGTATGTATACATTACTGTATGGTATGAATACATTACTGTATGGTATGTAACCATTACTGTATGGTATGAATCCATTACTGTATGGTATGTATGCATTACTGTATGGTATGTATGCATTACTGTATGGTATGTAACCATTACTGTATGGTATGTATCCATTACTGTATGGTATGAATCCATTACTGTATGGTATGTATCCATTACTGTATGGTATGTAACCATTACTGTATGGTATGTAACCATTACTGTATGGTATGTAACCATTACTGTATGGTATGAATCCATTACTGTATGGTATGTATCCATTACTGTATGGTATGTATCCATTACTGTATGGTATGTAACCATACTGTATGGTATGTATCCATGAACTAACGCTGCAGTCTTGTTTGTTGAGTGTTTTGCACTGGATGGTTGGTGTATCTCCTCTGTGGTGAGAGAGAAGACTATTCTGAGTGAGTGACAGGAGACTGATTCTAGTTCTATCTACAGTTTGGCTGCATGGTCAGGTCCAACCAACAACAGGACCCTGCTTGGCTGGCCAACCTAAAGCCTTTCTAATTTGGTGATGAGCTGTAAGATGACCTGCTTGCCCCTTCTCTCTTGGTTGGATGGATAATAGTGATCATAGTACCCCCCCCCTCCCCCTCGTTGGACCCAGGGAGACCGGGGTACTGGCACCCAGGTGCATTGGGCTGGCAGACATTGTCATCCACACGGGGTAAACTGAGACACAGCCACCAATAATTGATGAAGATGTAGGGCATGGCATTTGACCAGGCCAGTCAGCAGACACGTTCCTGTGGCCCTCCACTGAAGGGTCATAATCCTGCCACCTCCATTAGTTGTAATTGATTTAACCACAGACGCCCCTCCTTCCTCCTCTCCCCTCCTCTTCATTCCCTCCATCGACCGTTTGCATTATCTTCCTCCTCCCTCCCATCGCATTAGCTATAGGTAGATGAAGTGGTTCTTTCTCTCCCACTTCTTTTTGGTTTTTCAGCTGTGGTTGATGTAAAAGAATAATAATTCATGACCATGTGTGTGGTCAGAGGCATATTTCCAAGCCCTCATAAAGACAATACGTCACACTGTACTTGAATTCTTCTTCATGCCAAATTCTTCCTTGGTCCCTAACAGTATTTTTGACCGAACACCTGTGATCTTGTATTCTTTATTGTTTCATTTAGGAGTGAGGGGGAATGGCTCAATGTAGCCATCTTCCAGCCTTAATCCATGGCCCCTAAAGAGGTTTAAAACACTCTGGTTTCATCTAATCTTTTCGCTCAGACCCAGCCGAGCTTGAAACCTCCTCTTTTCTATGATAGGAATGGACAAATAAAGGTCTCTCCCAGCACACTCATGAAAGGACACTGTGTGCTCTGTGGATTAGGGGCTTGCGTTTTTTTCTCTTTCTCAATTACTGAAAAATATATATTTTTAAAAATAAAGAGTCTCCTGTTTGCTCAGTATTATACCTTGCCAAAGGTTTTGCAGATTCTACTCGTCTATTTTCAAACCTCAGCTGTGCTCTCCAGAAACAGCGTATTCTGTCTTTGAAGGGACTCAGGATCTCTCAATGTTTTTGATGCAAGTCAAATCCAGGTTTCAGATTGAACATATTCAGAGAATATTTAGATTGCGTTGCTAAATTGTCCGTGGTATCATTAGTAACCACCTTACAAGTTGAGTGGCTTTTATGGGGCTTCTTATTTTCATATGCTATGACTGAATCTGATAGATTTAATAAATGTGAAATTTGTATTATCCTTGGGCTATTCATATAGGCCTACATTCAGATTCAGACGTGTTAGGTTGTGCCATTAATTAATTGTAAACACAGCACACATCTGATATAATATATAATTCATTATATTCTGTTATGTTATATTATCATGATAATGTCTCGTTAGCATTGTATTTACTGTAGGCTAATCTTTAGAAATTCAAATTGTTTCATTTACACTACGAGAGAAAAGGGCACTCAGTTGGCGTTGGTCCAGCCAAAAGCTCAATGGTCCAGCCTGTCAGCGCATGAACTGCAACAAAATAAATGCAGGCACTGGTAAGGACGACTGAAAAGAAGGGTCCTTCATGTTCAACCGGCGCTTGTTTTGCATCGCTTCCCCACGCTTTGCTAAGGTACCTTCCTTGACACCTTTCAAATTACATGCACATTGATAATGTATCGTTTTTCCTATTGTTAGTATCACTGGTATTTGGACTCACGTTAAAGAGCTAGTGCTGTGTTTTGTTTGCAAATGTTGCTAGCCTGTGGACTTAGCTAGCTAATAAGTACACTGCATTGGAAAGCCTGTGCTAGCCAGGCTAACGTTAGCTGGGATAGAAGCTTCTAGCTAGTAGTTAAATATGAATTTCTTAAACGTTGACAATACATACAATTGTAGTATAACTGCATCTGTATAGGTAAGTCAAGCTAGATTGCGTTGTTTACAGCAAACTCATAGATAGGAATCCCTGCTAGATCCCTGCTTCCGGTTTAACACCAACATTAATAACAGACTATCAAGGAAGACTAGTGTCACACAGTTTGTTATGCACACACTTTAAACATGTCATGAGAATGTGTGATACAAGAGTGCAGATAAGAACAGTGATTAAATTGAGAGCCAAAAAAGTTAGTATAACTAGTTAGTCGATTTTATTGATTTGTTGTGTCTTGGAGAGGGCACATCAGGTGGTTAGCAAGAGTACAGCAGTGGTGTAGGCTGGTGATGAATAGCAGTCAATCCTCTTGTCCCGCTATCCTGAAGTGTGCAGGTAAAACCCCAAGAGGAGGGAATTGGTGATAATACAAACAGATAAGACAGAGGTACGCGTTGCCCTAAGTCAGGACGATGCAGCGACAAAGTGTTCCATCAGTGCCTGCCTGCCTGCCTGATTGAGGCTTGTATGGTATTAGAGTCCCTTATCTACCATGGCCCCAGTTCAGCAGTCACGCCATTGACGGGAACAATGCCTCCTCTTCCCCCCCATTGGCGCCGTGAATGACAGTGGGCGTGGGTGCACTTGTGTCTGACTTTACCCTCTATCTAAGCTAGCTGCCGCTGTGCTGCGGTGTCATGTTATTTCAGTCCAGATACCCTCACCAGCAGCCGATCAGTCACACAATAAAAGGGCGTGTGTCCCTTCCACTTCCTATGTTGTTGAATAAACTGGAGTTTTATCATGGACCCGGGTCTCCATTCAGCTCGTTGGTTTCCTCCTCGGGAGAATCTGATAGTATTGGCAGGGATGTGGGGAGGGTCTCGGAAGAAAGGCTGACTAATGGTTAAAGAGTCAAGGCAGCCTGGCCCCCAGTGAAGTGGAAATACCCATGGAGGAAAAGGGAAATGCAAGATAAGACTTCCGAGGCGCAAATTGAAGATGTTGGAAGAACCGTCCACGTTTACTTTTCGTCAGCCAGCAAGATGAGTAGGCCTAACGAACAGCAAAAGCACTGGCCTATGTCAATCTACTATCCCCTATAGTACAAAAGTTAACCTATTTTATTATGCGAGAAATAAATATTCCAAACAGTACAGCTGTCCCCGACTAAAAAATAATATTGGTTGACCGAGAATCGTCCTGTTCTTTCAACCAATCGATTGGTCGAAATGTTTAAACTTATTTTGCCACATCATTTTATCCGTAAATTGTATTACTTGTTTCAGACTGAACATTTCTGTTACCGAAATCCCTAATGTGTTTAGGAAAAACATCCCCTATTCCCTCAACCCTTGCTCTCTTTACGTGAAACATGTAAGCATCGCATGCATGTGACCAACAGGGCCTTACCTATAGCCTATCATAATCACATCAATAAATTGGTTATAACAAACTCTGAGCACAGTAACACATGAAGGTAAAATAGATGCGGAGGACGTGAAAAATGTACTTGAAACGGGCGAATGTTTACTGGTTGCTCAGGAGGGAAAGGGGAAGTCAGATCTGTGGAAGACATTGAGTTAGTTGTTGAAACTACTGGAGTTCCAGATAAAGGAGGGTATATGAGCAAGAGTTGCGAGAGGTATTGTGTGTCATGAAGTTGATGTCAGATTACAATATACATTTTTCTGACCGTTTGGAACAGTGTAAACAACACTAAATAAATACATGTACCGGAGTGTCGCTTCTAACGAGAGAAACAAGATATCTGAAGCCTTGATTTACAGCAAGAAAAAGTGTTGCATGCATTTGTGAATTGCCGTTTATTTATTGTTTAGGCTAATTATTCAAAGCTGAAAGCTCCCTTTTTGATATTTATTTAAAAACTAAAATGCTTGATTTGCATTTCAAAGCATGAATGTCTTGTGATTGCATGGACGAATGAATGATTGATTGATACACTAGGCCAGGGCTGCCCAATCCTCTTCCTGGAGATCTACTGTCCTGTGGGTTTTCTGTTCAACCCTAATTTAACACACCTGGTTCTACTTATTAGCTGCTCAAGAAGACCTTAACTAGCTGAATCAGATATGCTAAATTAGGGTTGGACTGAGAACCTACAGGACAGTAGATCTCCAGGAAGAGGGTTGGGCAGCCCTGCACTACACTATATATTGAAATATAGGCCTAAGTAAGTTACGGTATTAAGACCAAACAGGATGCGCTCTTAAGGCTACAGTTCAATGGTGGTTTTACAAGGATACTATACTAAGCCTACTAATGATAACGACATTACTTATTATTATAATGATGATCATAATAATAGTAATTATAACAATAAGGAGATCAAGAAAAAGGAGTGTATAGGAGCGAGAGCCTCTTTCGAACAGTGTAAAGAACACTGAATAAATGATAAGCAATACTAGTCTATTATAACCAAATAAATTGTAAAGCCTTTATTACAGCATAGCACAGATTTAAAAACAGCTGAATCTGTGAAATTGCTTTATCCAACGTTTTGCCATTGCATGAGGCTTGGTGCTCGCGGAATCAGTAAGCTATTAAACAAACATTCAAACAGGCAACAAAAGCTAAATCTGTCTCATTTCTGTAGATCAATATGGACTATTTATAAAGCCAGGCACATTTTAACAGGCTATTGATTATAGACCTAATTAAGTTTAGTTTCCTCTCTCCTCAATTTTCTTAGACAATTAGGCTTAGGCAAGGGCTGTTTTTTTGTCTCTGCTGCTGCTGGCGGCTCCTCCTCTGCTTTTCCCGTGGTTCATTTTCATGCCAGCCAGGTAGGCTATACTCCTGTTGTAAAGAGAAGCAATGTGCGTAATATTAGGAAAGTTGAAAAAAACATATAGTTGGCCTAGCCTATAGAAAGCTGATGGGATCCTCCTCTTTTTATTAGCGGCCATCACTCTGTTTTCTCCCACAATTACATAGCCTATAGAAATGTTGCGCAACATGAGCTCATGGGCTCTCATGAAGTGTTTGATAGATTTTTCATATACGTTTCTATTGATGTCAGAGTGATTTAAAGGGACAATAGTACCCGTTAGCAAGTTTGGTAGGCTACTAACGACCATCATCAGCATCAGAGCTTGGAGAAGCCTAGTAACCGTAGCTAAACGGTCATGTGGAATTTGACTGCGGTCATGACTCGTGACCACCGTTGAGGTGGTAATACAGTCACCGTAACAGCCCTAGATGTGGGGAGGGTCTCAGAAGAAAAGTCTGACTAATGGTTAGAGTCAATGCAGCCAGGCCCCAGTGAAGTGGAAGTGCCCACGGAGGAACAGCGAGAAAAGGGGGAAATGCAAGATAAGACTGTTCCGATAAAGAACAATGACTAATAGCTGAGGTATGATCTCACTAAAGGAGGCATTTCTTAGTTGCCATGGAACCTACCGTAGTGTGTTTAGCCAAGTAGGTCAAACCTGTAGTAGAAATATATTGTAGTTAATTAAAATGACCTGTAAAAACAGGCTATTCAGAATGTGTGTGTGTGAATGCTCTGCAAGGTGCTTGTCATTTTCATCATGCTTATCAAGGCTGAAATTTGATGATTATAATCAGACCCTGGCCCTGTTCTCTCTACATAATGGGTTTTGTGAGACTGGGTAGTATATTTTCCGTAACAGCCTCCCTGTGATCTGTATGTCCTGCTCGTATTTATGAATGGCATAATATGACAGGGGCAGCTCAGGTGGGTAGCTAACTATCATGTGAGAGGCAGCTACCAACTCCAAAGAGCCACTGAAGGAATGTGGTCTGGACAGCCGTTATTCCACAACTTTGAAGCCCTCCCCCCCCTTCATATAAGCAGCAAGCTCTGCGAAGCAGGGGACACAGGTAGTGGCTGCGTTTGATCTGAAGGTCGCCAGCCCCTTGCCGGTGTTGAGCGATACCTGGCTGGAGGAGCTGGCTCTTATTTAATAACATGAAGGGGAAGCGGACTCTCATAATTAGGCCTAATTACCCCGCAGGTGTTGACAGATGGGCCGAGAAGAGACACGCTGCCTTTATCCACAGACTTAGAGTCAGATTACCAGAGCTGTCTTATCTGTTACAGGGCCAGTAGGAGACTCACTCTTCCCCTGGCCTGGCTCTTCCCACCGGGACAGGCAGGCAGATCTGGTCCGGAGGAGCTCGGGTATATTAATCAGTCAATGTGATTTATTATTCCCTTCCTCCCTGTCCCACAAATTTAATTAACTGTTCTATAATTTCTTGCGGGTAGGCTATATGACAAATTCCCTGACTGACCCACTGGTTTTATGGTTATCTGTTGGTTCAATCATTTTTGAAATGTCGGGTATTTAGTTTTATTAACTTGGGGGGGGGGGGTTTAAGACCTGTGGTTTGCCCAACAGTGATGATCCTCCACAATAGCGTGTGGCCTACTAGCCTGGTGGCCTATTTGACTTCTATAGACCTACTGCTACTACTATCCATTCCTCCACACAAAAGGCGAGCGTGCGAGGCGTGTGTGTCATATATTTTAGAACGCATTGTTTTGAATTATAATGACCCAACCGAAGCCAGGCGGGCAGGTTGTCCGCTTTGACGCCTTTCTCAATCAGAATGTGTCTCTTTTTTTGTGTTTTGTCTGGCATTGTAGTCACACTTGGAAATGTTGTCTTTGTTCACTTTTTTTCCCAAGCTCATTTCAGTTGAGAGGTAGCTAAGGGTTAAGGCTTTACCGTACATGTTAAATAACATCAACGCATCCACTTAATAGAAACACAACATCGCCATCAGCGAAGGTGATTGGAGATATGGATTATCCTGCTAGCATACAGGCACTGCTCTGCCTGTCCCATCCTTCCCACCCGCCTCGCTCTGTTTGTTCCGCCCACCCGCTTCGGGTGAGTTTTTCGCTTAAGTACAGTATTTGTCTTGATTTTACATCAGTTTTCATACAACATTTGCACTAGAATACCAATTACAGCTTTGTTTGCTTGGTTGCCTCCTCAGGTTAGCGTGAAACAATTGAAGAGCCTCTCTGAATGGGTTTGAGTGACACCCTGTCACTGGAATGTTTATTTGTCTAGTTTCACTGCCTCCCACATGTTTGTATTGGGGTTCTTGGGTGACTTGCTAACAACCAACCACCACAACAGCTCCATTGTTGGGGCAATCACAGGCAGCGGCTCTGGAAATGCTGACGCCACTAAACAGAGGATGAGGACAGTGGGCTGAGGAAGCAGTGGTGTGGTAGATGGGGTTGTTTCTATTTCCACCTTCAACATTCTATTGGGGGGGGGGGGGTGCAGGCTGGGTGGTGGGCGTGCAACCTACTTCTGTGATATTTCCCCAACTGCAGTAGTTTCCTTGTCAATCATCCAAACACCCCCCCATGCACAGCCAGTGTGTTTGATTGACATGCAGGCGGTTGGTCAGGGGAGGAATGTTCTGAGGCCCAGGCAGTCAGTGTTTGTACAACGAAAGCACAGTGTGGTTCCAAACTAGTTGAGCCTCAGCCCAGCTCCAAGAGCTGTAGGCCTGCAGTAGCACAATAAGGGAAAGGTACCTTAATCCACCTGTTATCAGGGTGAGCCTCCCTGTCACATACAGAAACGGCCACAGAAACAGCACGACAACAGCTATGGAATGTAGCCTGGCCTTCCCACCCATCCTTTCACAACCTCAGGCTTAACTAATATATCTTCACAAACTTCTACGGTTGCCGTTTTGTTCAAGTTCTTCATACCCCAATGTAGGTTACTACACTGAGTGTACAAAACATTAGGAACACCTTCCTAATGTTGCACCCCTTCCTTTTTGCCTTCAGAAGAGCCTCAATTCGTCGGGGCATGTGTCGAAAGCGTTTCGCAGGGATGCTGGCCCGTGTTGACTCCAATGCGTCACACAGTTGTCAAGTTGGCTGGATGTTCTTTGGGTGGCGGAACATTCTTGATACGCACGGGAAACTGGGGGTGAAAACCCAGCAGCGTTGCAGTTCTTGACACACTCAAACTGGTGCGCCTGGCACCTACTGCCATACCCCGTTCAAAGGCACTTAAATCTTTTGTCTTGCCCATTCATCCTCTGAATGGCACACAGTATTCAGACCCCTTGACTTGTTTCATATTTTGTTACGTTACAGCCTTATTCTAAAATAGATTTAAATCGTTTTTTCCCCTCATTAATCTACACCCATTTACATTTAAAAAAAAATTATATCACATTTACTTAAGTATTCAGACCCTTTACTCAGTACGTTGTTGAAGCATCTTTGGCAGCGATTACAGCCTCAAGTCTTCTTGGGTATGACTCTACTAACTTGGCACACATGTATTTGGGGAGTTTCTCCCGTTCTTCTCTGCAGATCCTCTCAAGCTCTGTGAGGTTGGATGGGGTGCGTTGCTGCACAGCTATTTTCGGGTTCGGTCTCTGGCTGGGCCACTCGGGACAAGTCTCTGAATGTCCTTGAAACCACTCCTACGTTGTCTTGGCTGTGTGCTTAGGGTCGTTGTCCTGTTGGAAGTTGAACCTTCGGCCCAGTCTAAGGTCCTGAGCGCTCTGGAGCAGGTTTTCATCAAGAATCTCTCTCTACTTTGCCCCATTCATCTTTCCATTGACTAGTCTCCCAGTCCCTGCCACTGAAAAACATCCCCACAGCATGATGCTGCCACCACCATGCTTCACCGTAGGGATGGTGCCAGGTTTCCTCCAGACGTAAGGCTTGGCATTCAGGTCAGAGTTCAATCTTGGTTCTGTCAATCCAGAGAATTTTGTTTCTCATGGTCTGAGAGTCCTTTAGATGCCTTTTGGCAAACTCCAAGTGGGCTGTCATGTGCCTTTTACTGAGGAGTGGCTACTGTCTGGCCAATCTACCATAAAGGTCTGATTTATGGAGCGCTGCAGAGATGGTTGTCCTTCTGGAAGGTTCTTCCATAGAGGAACTCTGGAGCGCTGTCACCTCCCTGACCAAGGCCCTTCTCCCCCGATTGCTCAGTTTGACTGGTCGGCCAGCTCTAGGAAGTCTTGGTGGTTCCAAACTTTTTCCATTTAGGAATGATGGAGACCACTGTGTTCTTGGGACCTCCAATGCTGCAGACTTTTTGGGGTACACTTCCACAGATCTGTGCCTTGACACAATCCTGTCTCGGAGCTCTACAGACAATTTCTTCGACCTCGTGGCTTGGTTATTGCTCTGACATGCACTGTCAACTGTGAGACCTATATAGACAGGTGTGTGCCTTTCCAAATCATGTCCAATCAATTGAATTTACCACAGGTTGTAGAAACATCTCAAGAATGATCAATGGAAACGGGATGCACCTGAGCTCAATTTCGAGTCTCATAGCAAAGGGTCGTTATACTTCTGTAAATAAGGTATTTCTGTCTTCGCTTTGTCATTGTTGGGTATTGTGTGTAGATTGATTAGGGGAAAAAATATTTAATATATTTCACAATAAGGCTGTAACGTAACAAAATATGGAGAAAGTGAAGGGGTCTGAACTTTTTGAATGCACTGAATGCACAATCCATGTCTCAATTGCCTCAAGGTTAGAAAATCCTTCTTTAACCTGTCTCCTCCCTTTCATCTACATTGATTTTGAAGTGGATTTAACAAGTGACATCAATAAGGGCTCATATATTTCACCTGGTCAGTCTATGCAATGGAAAGAGCAGGTGTTCCTAATGTTTTGTACAGTCAGCGCTTTAGATTGTTAGGTCGCTTGTGGTAAACCTATAATATGCATACGATGTAGGCCTATGTCTCTGGTTTCTGGTTAGACTAGTCATTTATGATGATGCAGTGACCGATTCCAGAAGCTTTCGGGGATCCTCTTTCTCTCTGCTTGAGCGGTCAGACCCTGGGTGATAGTGTGATAGTGGTGGCTGGCTGGCTGAAGTGGTAATGGGATAGTGGTGTGGTGTGGGACTGGGGATGACTGTGGTCTTTGTGAAGGTTCGAGTTAGACGGTGATGCAGGTGCCCTCTTCTTAATTAGGGAGGCTGTCCAGAGGTCTGTCTCTCTCAGCTTCACAGATTAACATGGACAATTGAACCAATAACCTTCTGAAATGAGCTTCTCCAAAATACCTGCGGCTCCAGTTTCAGCGTGTGCCGATGTGGAGGGCAAGGGTTAGCCTATAGGAGTAGGGGTGGGGTGTGATTATAAACTAAGATTGCCGATAAAGGAGTAATACAAAAGTCTTGAAACAAAATCGTCCTATTCTCACATTTCCTACGGAGCAATTTCGGGGGCCAACAGAGATTGTATTTTAATTCCATAATTTTTTACTTTGTATTAAGATAATGAACTTGAATTTGTTTTTCAGTGGTAGTGCAATTGAATCATTGAATTCATAAATTGAATTTATAGTTCACGATTTGAAACTGAATTGAATGAATTGCATTCAGCTTTAAATTTCCATTTCAATTTATATATTCAATATTTATATATTCAGTTTCAATATATATGGTATATATTGCATTCATTGTCCGTGTATCAAGTTTACAACCAATAATTTAAGTTTGTCAACGTTTCATATATTCAACTTCTCAGGTGCATTCAGATTCATTTTTTAAATTCCGTTCTCTAAATTCAGATTCAAAACCAGAGATAAAATCCAGGTATTTTGCCAGCCAACAAAGATACAGAATCAAACGCTCTTTGTTGTCAACAGTAGCCTCTGGCTTCAGAAACCGCCAATGTGACATGTTGAATTTATTTCCTTCCTATGAATTTGTCTCTAGCGTTTGAACCGTTGTGTCTATAAGCTATTATGACCCCATTCCTGAAAGCGAAGACTCTCCCCTCTGATGATCACAGGGACTAGCATTTCCACTCCTTGTTTAATGTGTGACTGACTGGTTTCGAACCAGGTCTCCCGCATTTTACAAGACTGTGTTAGCCCACTTAGCTTAAGCCCATGGGGAGGAGTTCAGGAAGCTGACACAAGTCTTCAAGTCTCCAGCAAGGTTAGGCCTTCTCATCGAAACAGCATGGTTCATCAAACCACCGCAGTTAGATTTCACCCCCCTTTGACATCACACTGAGGTCACAGCACCAATATAAGTGACTGGGTTTGAAATCGGGCCTACTGCACACTTTCCGGAGGATCTGTGCACCCCATTTAACGAGAGTGCAACAGATCCATGCATGTGATCAGCAACCTTGCCTGAGACCTGAAGACGTGTTAGTTTGACTGATGCGGTTCTAACCATAGATATAAAACAGTTCTGTCTCGATGGTTCTAACCCAGGTCTCCTGTTCGCCAGACAATGCAATTTTGCAGGTCTCAGACAAGTTGCTTATCACGCAAGCGTGGTCACTGAACCACCTGTCTTACACATCACCCCCCCCCCCCTTTGACGACCTCCTTGAATAGACGAATCCTAGTCATAGGACCAATCCTTAGGCTTTAGCTCAGCAGGCTAACACAGTCTTAATCTAGTCAGTCACACCCTTATAATAACTACCCTTGCTGGAGACTTGAAACTAACACATGTCAAACGAATACGTCTTCAGGTTGCTCATCACATAAGCATGGATCACCAAACCATGCTCTTTTAAGGAGTAACCTTGCTCTATCTTGAAGACTTGTATTAGTGTAGCAGGTGGAGATCTGTGAAAGTCACTCCTCGGCCTGAAGTGTCGCCCATTACGCAATTGAAGAAGGCCTTTTTTAATAGCACGATGGGTTGGAATGCTTCAGGAGGGTGGCCAAGTGTCTTTCCGGGGCAGAAGTCTTGAGTTCGAGTCTCCGTATGAGCTGAATCAGGGGGAAGCGGTACTCGCTAAGCAGGCAGAAGCGTGACGTCCCTTACAATGGTGCCCCTGGACTCGGATCTACAGTTGTGCTGAGCTCAACCACGGGGGTCACTGTGGAGTGAGTTTGGGGGGTGAATGTAGCAGATGGAGTTCTGTGAAACTCACTCATCAGCCTGAAGTGTCACCCCTTGTGCAATTTGAAGAAGGCCTTTTCAATAGTGTGTTGGGTTGGAACGCCTCAGGAGGGTGGTCACGTGTGTTTGTGAGGCAGATGTCCTGAGGGATGAGTGGAAACGGGGGGGGGGGTATGGAAGCGGTAGGCTACTTGTTAAGAAAGCAGCTTGTTGTCCTTTACGTGAACCTCCTGAACGTTACAGGGTTATTGAACTACATTTTAATAGTGGCCAAATTAAGTTTAATACAAAAGTTTTTTATACACGCCATTCTAACGTCTCCTGCACGGCCTGTGATTATCATAAAGGTGAACAGAAGACACGTCCATGTTCAAGAGAGTCTTCGCTTTCAGGAATGGGGTCATAATAGCTTATAGCCAAAACGGTTCAAACGCTAGAGACAAATTCATAGGAAGAAAATCTATTCAAAATGCCACATTGGAGGGCCTCCCGGGTGGCGCAGTGGTCTAGGGCACTGCATCGCAGTGCTAGCTGCGCCACCAGAGTCTCTGGGTTCGCGCCCAGGCTCTGTCGCAGCCGGCCGCGACCGGGAGGTCCGTGGGGCGACGCACAATCGGCATAGCGTCGTCCGGGTTAGGGAGGGTTTGGCCGGTAGGGATATCCTTGTCTCATCGCGCTCCAGCGACTCCTGTGGCGGGCCAGGCGCAGTGCGCGCTAACCAAGGGGGCCAGGTACACGGTGTTTCCTCCGACACATTGGTGCTGCTGGCTTCCGGGTTGGAGGCGCGCTGTGTTAAAGAAGCAGTGCGGCTTGGTTGGGTTGTGCTTCGGAGGACGCATGGCTTTCGACCTTCGTCTCTCCCGAGCCCGTACGGGAGTTGTAGCGATGAGACAAGATAGTAATTACTAGCGATTGGATACCACGAAAATTGGGGAGAAAATGGGATACAATTTTTTTTTTTTATGCCACATTGACTTCAGAACCGCCAGCAGCTACTGTTTACCATACAGCGTTTGATTCTGTTGAATCTGTTCTCTACCTTTCCTGGCTGGAAAAGTACCAGGATGTTTTTGAATCAGAGTGGAATTGAATATATGAAACTTTGATCAACTTGAAATTATAAACTCAGGGGAAAAAGAAACGTTCCTTTTTCAGAACCCTGTCTTTCAAAGATAATTAGTAAAAATCCAAATAACTTCACAGATCTTCATTGTAAAGGGTTTAAACACTGTTTCCCATGCTTGTTCAATGAACCATAAACAATTAATGAACATGCACCTGTGGAACGGTCGTTAAGACACTAACAGCTTACAGACGGTAGGCAATTAAGGTCACAGTTCTGAAAACTTAGGACACTAAAGAGGCCTTTCTACTGACTTTTAAAAACACCAAAAGAAAGATGCCCAGGGTCCCTGCTCATCTGCGTGAACGTGCTTTAGGCCTAAGAGAGCGCTACAGGGAGACAGGATGGACAGCTGATCGTCCTCACAGTGGCAGATCACGTGTAACAACACCTGCACAGGATAGGTACATCCAAACATCACACCTACGGGACAGGTACAGGATGGCAGCAACAACTGCCCGAGTTACACCAGGAACGCACAATCCCTCCATCAGTGCTCAGACTGTCCGCAATGGGCTGAGAGAGGCTGGACTGAGGGCTTGTAGGCCTGTTGTAAGGCAGGTCCTCACCAGACATCACCGGCAACAACCCACTGTCGCTGGACCAGACAGGACTGGCAAAAAGTGCTTTTCACTGACGAGTCGCGGTTTTGTCTCACCAGGGGTGATGGTCAAATTTGCGTTTATCGCCGAAGGAATGAGCGTTACACCGAGGCCTGTACTCTGGCACGGAATCGATTTGGAGGCAGAGGGTCCGTCATGATCTGGGGCGATGTGTCACAGCATCATCGGACTGAGCTTGTTGTCATTGCAGGCAATCTCAACGCTGTGCGTTACAGGGAACACATTCTCCTCCCTCATGTGGTACCCTTCCTGCAGGCTCATCCTGACATAACCCTCCAGCATGACAATGCCACCAGCCATACTGCTCGTTCTGTGCGTGATTTCCTGCAAGACAGGAATGTCAGTGTTGTGCCATTGCCAGCGAAGAGCCCGGATCTCAATCCCATTTAGCACATCTGGGACCTGTTGGATCGGAGGGTGAGGGCTAGGGCCATTCCCCCCAGACATGTCCGGGAACTTGCAGGTCCCTTGGTGGAAAAGTGGGGTAACATCTCACAGCAAGAACTGACAAATCTGGTGCAGTCCATGAGGAGGAGATGCACTGCAGCTGGTGGCCACACCAGATACTGACTGTTACTTTTGATTTTGACCCCCCCCCTTTGTTCAGGGACACATTCCATTTCTGTTAGTCACGTGTCTGTGGGACTTGTTCAGTTTATGTCTCAGTTGTTGAATCTGGTTATGTTCATACAAATATTTACACATGTTAAGTTTGCTGAAAATAAATGCAGTTGACAGTGAGGACTTTTCTTTTTTTGCTGAGTTTAGTTTGTAAACTTGATACACAGACAATGAATGCAATATCTACCATATTTAAACTGAATATATTCATGTTGAACTTTGAATAGTCAGTTAAATAGAATTTTAAAACTGAATGCAATGTTAATTCTATTCAGTTTCTAATCATGAACTACAAGTTCAATTTATGAGTTCAATGATTCACTTTGTGCATGACAAATTCAAAAAGATTTAAATTCAAAATCCTAATACAATTCAAAATTGTGGAATTCAAATGCAATTTCTGTTCTCACTAAAATCGATCCATAGTTTCTCAATTGTTATTGTGTCTCGTTGTCAAATCGGTGTGACTTGACATTGAAACATAATTTCCTCTTTACATTTTTGTGGTCGGGGCGGATTTCCCGAGCAGCCCTACCTACACAAACATAAACGCCTGTGTGCTGCTGCTGCCTTTTGAGAAGCGTATGCCGATCGAAACTCGAGTGAAAATCCTGACTCTCTCTGTGTTTGCAGTAATTAAGCTGTCAAGTGGTGTGATTTAGGACGTATTGAGTAAGATCAGTTCTTATGTAGGCCTAGAAGGACGAGGAATAAGTATCTCATCCACTTCTTCACCTTATGCCCACAGGCATTATTTGTGTAGTGAATAGATAGACTGTCTGTTAGACATTCTCAAATTATTACCATAATGGAAGATGGCTGAGGATTTGAGGGATGAATGAAATATAGTCCTTTGACATGGTCCCAAAAATATTTTTATAGCAACAAATTAAGATGGATACTAAGGCTTGTTTTTTGCACATTATTATTATTATTATTATTATTATTATCCCTCTAACTTGCACAAATTCTTTCTACAAGAGTCAATCTAATCAGCTCTGTCTGGAGAGTAGTCTTCATTTGTTAATGGCAAGGTCTTTCTCAATCACAGCTGACACTGTTGACATCAGCCCAGGCTTGTTAATGGCAAGGTCTTTCTCAATCACAGCTGACACCGTTGACCTCAGCCCAGGATTGCATGTTAGCCAAACTCCATCTCACTATCGATTTGGATCTGCACTGATTGGAATAATTCACCTAAATGAAGTTAAAATTACACCCTCATTCCTTTCACTTATTATCAACCCCCTCAATTCCATTGTAATCAGAACAGGATTTACCCAACTCACTTCAAACAGTCTCCAATGTTTGGTTGACCTCTCTCCTTTTTAACACAGTTCAGTTGTGACTGTGGGATCTTACTTGTGTTCCAGTGGATGAGATGACTGTGGTGGTGACCTCCAGAGCTTCGAGAGTGACCCAGTGATGGCTCGTCCTGCCCCTGCTCCTCTGTACACCCTGAGGGGGGCTGGATCCCCCCTTAATGCCTTGCACTTCGGCTGCTGTGAAGGGGACCCTCCCCTGCTCTTTTCTGGGTAAGGGATCACGCCCCGTCTCCATAGAACAGCAGAGCTGCATTAGTAGCCAGACACGCAGCATTTGTCTTTTTGAAAACATGTCCTTGTGAATGGTCGGGTATATGATTGTTGTTTTTGAAAACGTCTCATACGTAACAACGTGATTTAGTTACATGCAGATGAATCTTTATGACGTAAGAATGATGAGGACTTGAATGTTGTGTTGTGTAGCTCAGGCCAGGGGTCAGTCCATGTGTGGAACCTGACCACCAGGAGAGCTGAGAAGGTTCTAGAAGGTCATTCTGGAGCCTCTGTCACCTGGCTCAACACGCTCCACTCCAGAGACACTCTCATCAGGTAATGACAAACTACCTTACTGACAATACCAGGCCTCAACTGCTCATCAGTTTTTACTCACAATGCGCATTGTTTAGCTGTATGAAATTAGCCAGGTTCAATGTTAGCATGACACAAGCTGAATTAAATGTAAAAGGATTTGAAAATAAAAAAAGCTTGGTATACTCTGTGCTTGCTCTGTTGACATTGCAGAGAGATTTGCTTGTTTTTTTGGGAGAAATCTTCAAGACAGAACTGGAATTTCAAATTAATATGAAAAGCGTATACTAAAATATGAAAATACTACTTGTCAAAATTGATATCCATCTTACCTCTTGTTTTATGTCCTGCGGATTCGAAAAGCTGACGAGTGAGCCTGTCAGGTAGCCTTAATCCTTGCACAGATTCCAGCCTGGTTTACAAGGTGCAATTGTCCAGATTTCTTACTGCTTTTTTTCTGTGGTCTCCATTGATTTAGTCACCCTAATTCTGGCCAACCTACTAGGGTAAAAACTCCAATAACCTTTTGAACGGATTATGATAGAGACATGAGGTTGGACCATTGGTTTTCTTAGAGGATTATCCACACAATGAACATATTATTTTACCCAATGGTCAAAAGATCAGCTTTTGATTGGACACCCTATAACGGGGATCATCAACTAGATTCAGCCATGGGCCGTTTTATTTTTTCCCTTGCGCAGATTGTCGGGGGGGCCGAAGCATAATTACTAATAATTTGTAGACTGCAAATGAAGTGTAAGAAGCCCAAATGGATATAATGTTTGACTAAAACATGTTAATTTCAAACCTTGCTTACTCATGTGCCTTTCTATTATGTGTGGGAATATTTGAACAGATTTCTTAAATAAAAATCACTTGGAGCTGATTTCCTGGTGTTAAAGTATTTTATGTCCAAAAATGCTCAAAAAAATTGGGGGGCCAAATAAAACCAGCAGCGGGAAGAATTCGGCCTGCTGGCTGCCCGTTGGGGAAGCCTTGTCTATACATTTGTAGCCTCACTGCGGGTGCCATGTTAACTGCAGTCTTTTCTGTTATATGTTAGTGTGTGATTATGATCTGTGTACGGTCGGTCAGTCAGGGGCGCGACATGCGTGTGTGCTTGTGGGACCTGGCAGAGGGGCGCGGTGATGTCACGGACGCCCTGTGGACCGGCAGTGTGGGGTTCTGTCGCTGTTCCCTGCTAGAGACTGGCCCTGGGAGATGGCTACTGGCCCACGCTGGAGAAGCCATGGAGGAGGTGAGAGAGGGAGGGGCTGAGGGATGCTGAGAGGGGGGGGGCTGAGAGAGATTTGTGTTTGTGGAAGGGCTTTAAGCCTCTCTTATAGAAACTTGTGAGCAAGCGTAGGTTTAGTGTGCATCAGCCAATGACAGACAAATGATTGCACATTTCACCTTCCCCCCCACTTTCATGTGAGTTTTTCTTAGTGTGTGCGACAGGCAGCTTTCCAGGCACCGTTATTGCCTTCAGATTCATGTTACTCACCCTGTTCTGATGAAGCCTCACATGAAAGAGACAAATGTGCCGCCGCTAACTCCAGCCTATAGAGACAGGCAGGGCGAGGCCACGGGGCGCCTGCAAGACCAGCACCCTCAATAATGCCATTGTGACGGCACTCATGCGTGCGCACGCACACACACACACACACACACACACACAAACCCTCTGCCTTATCACTCTGTCCCGCTCTCCTGTCTCACCCCTGGCTGCCCCACAGTCATCCATGCCTTTCCCACAGTCATCCATGCCTTTCCCAGGGGATCCTAATCATAGGTCTAGACCCATGCCTCCACACACACACACACTCAGCTACAAAGCATGGCACGCTGGTGTAGATCTGAGCCAGAGGCGGAGGGAGGGAAGGAGTTGCACCATCAATTTGGGAGGCAGGCAGGTTTAATGTTTCCCCCTCGCTACCTCGTTGCCATCGGATTGCTTCCATTGCAAAAGCATTAAATAAAAGAGTGGGTGTTTTATTTATGGATATCAGTATGTGCACCTGAGGCACAGCGAGTGAAGCAGCTACTTAAAGCCCTCTTTGTCTGGCTGGCAAGTTCGGGGTAAACATGAGGCACCCCGATTAAAATACAGATCACTCCCTTAAACGGGATCTGAAATCCGATTGGTCCGCGTAACGTGATGTGTGAATCGGATTGGTCTGTTGAACAGGATGTTTAATCTGAGCCTTAATGAGGATGTATCTCTCTCTGTTTCTGTGTCAGTCAGAGAGACTGAGTAGTGTAGCCATAGGGGATGCCTCCCTCTCATTAGATCGTATCTAGGTACAGAGACGGAGTAGCTGTAGGGTCTCTCTCTCTCATGGGCTTTCATTAGACTGTGTATTTTATCAGTCAGTACCAGCGTGTCTAGGTCAGGAAGTCAGGTCTTATTGGGATGTATTATAGACTAGCTCCGCTCCCCCCGAGTCTAATAATAATAAGACGGCCATAAAGTGTAAAGCTGTTATGTCCCGTTGCGTTTCCTGTTGCTGCGCTGAAATGAGGGATTCGAGTTTGAACTTGATTCATGAAAATAAATAAATGAAATGACTGGCACCCGGCCTAAAGTTTGCCTCGTCTCTGTTGTTCATGTTTTGTATTTATTATGGATCCCCATTAGCTTCTCTTCCTGGGGTCCAAACACATTAAGGCACTTACATCACACACAAAACAAAATATTAAACAGTACATCATGTAACATTATTACACCACTACATATCTGCTTGTTTGATCGTCTCTTGCCTGGGTGGGATAGTCAATGACTTAGTTTGAATGTAATAACCATGTAAAAATGTAGAAATCCACTTCTTATTCTGCCTGAGTGTTTGACTGTTCCTCTTCCTACAGGTGAAGATCATTGAGCTGCCCAGCAAGAGCCCAGTTTGCTCCCTGATACCACAAGCCAAGCTGGGGATGGTCATGTGCATCAAGCTATGGCAGGTAAGGACTGTCCAATACACTGTCTTGTTCTCCCAGAAGTCTAGGGCTGCGTCCCAAATGGCACCCTATCACCCATATAGTGCACTAGTTTTGACCAGAGCCCCTATGTACTGTAAAGGGAATAGGAGACCTTTTGGGACACAGTCTAGCCACCTGCAGCTACAGTGCAGAATCACACTGCACTATAGAGTTCAGTCAGTTCACTTTTCAACCATAAAAGGGAGAAAAAAAATATGTATTTTCCCTTCCTCTCTCTTCCTTAATGTTTCTATTTTTACTGGTTGTAAATGGATTGGCTGAGAGCCTTCGACAAGACGCATACATAAAAGATACGTCAACAAATATGAGACTACTCTTGGCTTGGTGATTTATAGCTAGAACTTGTCCCGGGCCATTTTTTCCAGTGCCTTTCTCGATTGACGACGAGCGAGTCGAGTCCCAACACTGTAATTACAGTGTGTGCAAGGGCTGAGGTTCAACAGCCATATATCAGCCACTCAACCAGCCCTCTAACCACCAGCCAGCTGCACATTGCATCTAAAGATTCTTCACCGCCCTCTGTTTTGTAAATACTGTCGAGTTTTATCCCCCCCCCATGAAAGAGACCTGTAATTATTTTCACGGTTAATTAATATTTCTTGCTTTGCAGTATTTCTGATTTTCTGCTTATGCAAGACGTTTAATGATTTGCGGCCGGTTGGTTTGATGACACAACAGGGGCGGTTTGGGTCTGCGTTTCTTTGGGAGTTTAGTGGCAACAGGAAGCAGAGCAAGCGATGCCGTGTGTGTACTAGAGGTCGTCCGATTATGATTTTTCAACGCCGATACCGATTATTGGAGGACCAAAAAAAGCCGATACCGATTAATCGGACGATTTAAAAAAAATATATATATAAAAAAATGTTTTTATTTATTTATTTGTAATAATGACAATTACAACAATACTGAATGAACACTTATTTTAACTTAATATAATACATCAATAAAATCAATTTAGCCTCAAATAAATAATGAAACATGTTCAATTTGGTTTAAATAATGCAAAAAAAAGTGTTGGAGAAGAAAGTAAAAGTGCAATAAGTGCCATGTAAGAAAGCTAACGTTTAAGTTCCTTGCTCAGAACATGAGAACATATGAAAGCTGGTGGTTACTTTTAACATGAGTCTTCAATATTCCCAGGTAAGAAGTTTTAGGTTGTAGTTATTATAGGAATTATAGGACTATTTCTCTCTGTACGATTTGTATTTCATATACCTTTGACTATTGGATGTTCTTATAGGCACTTTAGTATTGCCAGTGTAACAGTATAGCTTCCGTCCCTCTCCTCGCCCCTACCTGGGCTCGAACCAGGAACACATCGACAACAGCCACCCAGCGTTACCCATGCAGAGCAAGGGAACAACTACTCCAAGTCTCAAAGCGAGTGACGTTTGAAAAGCTATTAGCGCGCACCCCACTAACTAGCTAGCCATTTCACATCGGTTACACCAGCCTAATCTCGGGAGTTGATAGGCTTGAAGTCATAAACAGCTCAATGCTTGAAGCATTGCGAAGAGCTGCTGGTAAAACGCACGAAAGTGCTGTTTGAATGAATGCTTACGAGCATGCTGGTGCCTACCATCGCTCAGTCAGACTGCTCTATCAAATCATAGACTTAATTATAACATAATAACACACAGAAATACAAGCCGTAGGTCATTAATATGGTCGAATCCAGAAACTATCAACTCGAAAACAAAACGTTTTTTCTTTCAGTGTTCCGTATTTTATCTAACGGGTGGCATCCCTAAGTCTAAATATTCCTGTTACATTGCACAACCTTCAATGTTATGTCATAATTCCGTAAAAGGCATTGATGTTTATGGTTAGGTACACGTTGGAGCAACGACAGCCCTTTTTCGCGAATGCGCACCGCATCGATTATATGCAACGCAGGACACGCTAGATAAACTAGTAATATCATCAACCATGTGTAGTTAACTAGTGGTTATGATTGATTGATTGTTTTTTATAAGATAAGTTTAATGCTAGCTAGCAACTTACCTTGGCTTCTTACTGCATTCGTGTAACAGGCAGGCACCTCGTGGAGTGCAATGTAAAGCAGGTGGTTAGAGCAGTTAACTGTAAGGTTGCAAGATTGAATCCCCGAGCTGACAAGGTAAATATCTGTCGTTCTGCCCCTGAACAAGGCAGTTAACCCACCGTTCCTAGGCCGTCATTGAAAATAAGAATGTGTTCTTAACTGACTTGCCTAGTTAAAAGGTGTCCAAAAATACCGATTTCCGATTGTTATGAAAACTTGAAATCGGCCCTAATTAATCGTCCATTCCGATTAATCGGTCGACCTCTAGTGTGTTGACCCAGGGCGGTTTGGGTGGCTGTATGTATCACCAGACATCAATGGTAATTGTCCTTTATTGCTTAATACTTTTTTGTTTTCTTTCCTTGTTGTGTTCTTTACTATTTCCTTTCATTAGATTTTGGAAGCCAATGCAGTTTCAGTGTTAAGTGCCAGAAAATATTATTATTCATTATGGAAAGTCAATGGGAGGGATACTTTTGCAGGCAGGCAGATCTGTTTGACACCAGGCCCAGGTTACATTAAATCATTCCAGTTTGATCCTTTCATCACCGGGCCAGAATATTCTGTTACTATCACAGAGCTACTTGAGAACTTCCTGCAATGCTGCTGAGTGGAGATCGATACAGAACCTTAACTGCCAGGGGAGAGTTGAAAACAATGTGTGTTTGTGCGGACAAGAGTGTGTACTATGTGCGTGTGAGTGAATGTGTGTGTGTCTGTGTACGTCTTTGTGTGTTACACGTCTCTGCATGTGAATGTGTTAACCAAGCATTGAGGGGCATAGTAGGCCCAGCCACACACAGGCAGCCTGAATATATTGCCCACACATTCTGTCAATCAATCACAAGACGCTCACCTCGTTATCCACGTGATTCCTGCTGGTGCAGCCCGCTGTTTCCTCAACCTCTGACCCACTGGAGGGGAGACAATGAGTTGGCTCTCCTCTCCTTTCTCTCTCCTCCCTCCATCCCGCCACAGAGTGAGAGCAAGGATCCTCCATCATGCTGGCGGAGACCTGAGAACAGATTTATTGGCGCCTTTTAAACGCTCGACGCTGGACGTTTGGAAAGGATTAAATCCATATTACGTAGCTCTTTCATTTGCCCTCCCCTCTTGGGTTTTTGCTCTGTGTTTTTCCCCCTCTCTCCTCCCCAGGCCTCCCTAAAGTTAGCATGCGGAATGGGGTCTGGGTCTGGAAGGTAAACGAGCTAACGGATCATTCTGATTGGCTAAGGCCGGCGAGTGGAGGGAGAAAGTGCCTCCATGTGTTGTGCGGAGGGGAGATGTGGACGTGATGTATGATGTGCAAGGCTTTTAACATGAACAGAGGCTGCCGGCTAGAAGGAAATGTTCCTATACAGATATCCATCACTCTCAGCTCATCGCCCCAGAGCCATCGTCATGGCGAAGTGAAGTGGAGTAGAGTGGATGGATGGACGGGGATGGGATTGGTTCCGTATGTGCTGCTGTGGTGGGGTGCCCACCGCTCCTTTCCCCTGATCACAGTCACATCACCGGGCCTCTGTCTCTCTCTCTCTTTCTCTCCCTTTCCCACCACTGGTTTGGGACGTACTGTAGTCTGAGTCGTGTGACTGATGATGATGAACAGGTTGAGTATGGTGTGCTACATTACCTACAGCAGATTGGTAGAGCCTGTGTGACCCTGCATTGGTTTTTAGAAGAGCACATGAAAAATCCCAAGACCTCTTCTTCTGCTCAAGTCTGACCCTCTACTCAGTGAAGCAAAGCTTCACACACATATATATATATATATGGTGCCATTCTGTACAGACCTAACCTCACTCTGTGCTCCTAAGCTTTGCTTCGTGTGTGTGTGTGATCAAAAGTAGTGCACTTTATAGGGAATAGGGGGCCATTTGGGTTGCACCTAGGAGATGGGGTTGGATGGTGAACAACAGTTTCATGTACAGTACAACGGCCCCACTCCTCTGACTCCGGGAGCACCGTTCATCCATCTTGCCAACGGTGCTTTATGATGAAGAATCTTTCCCCGAAGCGTGAGCCCTACTCCAGCAGAGAGCCCTCTCGTAGAGGGGCTACGGAGGATGTAATGAATTAGGTGTCTACCCGGGGTTCCCTGACCTCCGCCCTGTGACATCGTCAATCGAGGAGCTCCTACACTTAGAGTGAAGTGCAAGGGCCGAGGGGCAGCAGGCGGTAACGCTTAGCAACCCAGAGAAACCCAGCCGGCAGGCAGGGGAACGCTGATTTTCACTTTGTTTTTATTTGTTTTCATAATCTCATTAATATCGTTCGTTAGTGACGTGTTTAGAAGGAATACACGGGTCTGTCTATAATTTGTTTAAGGCTTGAGAAGAGAAATATACTGTTAAGTCTTCGGTTCTCTTGGCTCCTTACACATATGGAAAGAATTTCTGTCGTCCATCAGCCTTGCCTTTGCAGGGCACACTATCGCTTGAGGCCAGATGGTATGCTCAGCCTCTAGATGGGACAAGTTTGTAGCTAAGGCTCAAAGACGAGTGCTAACAATAAAGAGAAGCATAGTTGCTTTCTAAATACTTGATAGTTATGGAGATATCCTCCCTCTAAACTGGTTGGGTTGCGATACCTGCCAGCATTCTATTTTTGTTTCCACTTGACTTTTCCCCAGAAGACATAATGATAGGTAGTGTAGAGGTGGAGGTGGATGTAAGGGGGTGGGGCTTTCAGACGGAGGGGGCTGTGCGTTTACTTTCCCGAGAAAGATGAATGGTGGGCCCGTGGTCAGGGGCGGAGAGAGGGAGGCGCCCTCCCTTTCTCCCGCCTTTCCCTTTCTCCCTTCCTCCCTTTCTCCAGCTGTGAGGTAATCTATGAAGCCCACTGCTTGTTTTCATCCGCTCAGCTGATTTAGGAGCCCACCGTATTCCTCCTCATAACTCCTCTTCCCTGTCTGATCAATACCGGTGATCCTTCAGTCAGCCAGTAAACACATAGTAAAAGGCTGTTGTCTGGATGTGCAGTAGAATAGGATATATAGAATACGTCTGTAAAACCAGTGTGTGTGTGTGTGTGTAAGTGTGTGTGTGTGTTAGACAGTGCAGTGAATCTATTTGCAGGTCTGCTCCTGCAGGGAGGGATACAGATGAGGAGTAAAGTGACAAGTACTGTAATAGTCTGCCTGCCAGGCCAGCTGCAGAGTAATGGTCCTCAGAGTTGCACAGTGTCAGTTGGTTGCTCTGTCTCCACAGCCCTCTTGCTTCTATGGTAACATCTCCCCCCCCCCCCCCTCTACCTCCTATGCTATTTCTCCATTGCTCTCTTTTCCCTCTCTCTCTCACCCTCGTTATCTCGCTCTTTGACCCCCCCCCCCCTTAGCCAGACTCAAGCCCTGGCCCTCTCCTCCTGGCTGGTTATGAGGACGGCTCGCTGGCGCTGTGGGACGTATCCCAGAGGTCCGTGCTGAGCCGTGTGGCCGCCCACCCTGAGCCCGTCATGTGTCTGGACTTTGACCCCGCCGGGCAGAGGGGCATCTCTGGCTCCTCCGAGAAGAGCCTCGCCTCCTGGATGCTTGACGGACAGCACAGACTCCAGGTCAGTGAGTGTGAGCCCTCTCCGCAGACTCTCTCCTAGACCTGGGTTCAAATACTATTTAAAATCTTTCAAAGGCTTTGACGTTTGCTCTAGCCAGACTGGAGTGCCATGTGGGCGGGGTTTGCCCTTTTGAGACTTTTCTATTGGTTCCGTCGCAGCAGGTAAGCTCAATAATTCACTAATAGTATTTGAAAGGATTTTAAATAGTATTTGAACCCAGGTAGGTCTGTTCTTTCCAGACTCTTCCTGGCTCTCTTCTCTCTCTGGTAAAACATACAGTCCAGAGGAAGAGTCTCTGCAGGGCTCTGGGACATAAATCAGACCGCTGGTTACACAGCGTTGGCAGGCCCAGGGCTGGGGTGTCACACTAGAGGCGCAGACCGTCCGCCACACACACACACCCACATACACACACGCGTGCGTGCTCAGTCCTTCACAGACCAGAACCATCCTGATGCTCTAGTCTAGCTGCTTTAGTGACTCTGAAAAAACAAACATCCCATCACTCTTCTGCCATATATTATCTTGCGTAACAACCGAGCGCATCTGAGCCGCAACGCCTCATTTGACGCTATATTTTCTGTTGATTTCATGAGTCGAAAGGAACGGCCCAATATTTCACGTCTACCCCATGAATCAGTGTAGAGGGGAACCTGAGACTTGATATACTACAGTTCTGTACTGTGGAGGGGTGTTATTCTTTCCAGGCCTTTTTACAAATGAACGCTTGAATTAGAAATATTTGTAAACCCTCTGTTTTTTTGCTGCAAACGCCTGCAATAACACTGGAAAGGGTTTGATTCAATATACTGAAAATAGGAGCCCTGGCTATTCGGTTTATTTTGAACCAACACAAAATATTGATTTAATATGTCATTCTGGAGAAGATTTTAAAAAGCGAGTGGGGGAAAGGATCCAACTGGGGCTTTTAAATGATCCGGAAGTGCAGCGCAGTGTGACGCCCAGACAGCCATCTCATACTTTTGTGGGGACGGCAGTATAGTGAGGCGGAGGGCTGGGGTATCTGCCTTCCGGGTGGCTGCCCTTCTCGGCCCTGCTCTGCCTTGCCTGTTGAACGACCCGCGAGAGGTAATACAAATATAAAAACCTCGGAGGCCGTTAACCAAACAAAAAAGACATCTGCAGTAAAGGAACAGTAGTTCACAGTGGGAGGCTACAATCAAGTCTGAGGAGCTGGGAGTGCCATAGGACCCCAGTCCAGATATCACCCCCACACCACCCATAGTAGTGGAATCACCCCCACACCACCCATAGTAGTGGAATCACCCCCACACCACCCATAGTAGTGGAATAACCCCCACACCACCCATAGTAGTGGAATCAGCCCCACACCACCCATAGTAGTGGAATCAGCCCCACACCACCCATAGTAGAGGAATCAGCCCCACACCACCCATAGTAGTGGAATCAGCCCCACACCACCCATAGTACTGGAATCAGCCCCACACCACCCATAGTAGTGGAATCAGCCCCACACCACCCATAGAAGTGGAATCAGCCCCACACCACCCATAGAAGTGGAATCACCCACACACCACCCAGCGCAGTGGAATCATCCCCACACCACCCAGCGCAGTGGAATCATCCCCACACCACCCATAGTAGTGGAATCACCCTCACACCACCCATAGTAGTGGAATCACCCCAACACCACCCATAGTAGTGGAATCACCCCCACACCACCCATAGTAGTGGAATCACCCCCACACCACCCAGCGCAGTGGAATCACCCCCACACCACCCAGTGCAGTGGAATCAGCCCCACACCACCCAGCGCAGTGGAATCATCCCCACACCACCCAGCGCAGTGGAATCACCCAGCGCAGTGTGTGTGTGTGTGCGTGTATTGAGCAGGGGAGAGTGCATAGATATGGATTTAGGTTGCTGCTCACTACTGACAGACACTGTGAGACGGTTTCCTCCAGTCAGATATAGATAGACAGATGGAGGAGAGAGAGACTGAGGTAGAGAGAAGTGGGCATAGAGAGAGACCGAGGGAGATTAGCAGTGTAAATCAGGCATGGCTGACTCTGAGAGGCCAGAGACATGATGACAGCTCTCATAGGTGGAGCTCCACATCCCTCAATCACAGCCATCTCTAACCCCAGCCCCATCTCAACCTCCCGACCCTGGCCCAGTCCCCGAATGCCAAGCATCCCCGGGTCACCAACACATACCTGCATAGACTCTCCTGTGCTGACCTGGGTTCAAATACTATTTGAAATAATTTCCCATACTTTAGGTGTGATAGGGTGAGCTTGTTTGTGGAAAATTTTACTGACACCAATAGAGAAGTCCCAAAAGTGCATATCACGCCCGACTGGCACTTCAGGCAGGCTTAAGAAAACGCTCAAAGTATTTCAAATAGTATTTGAACCCAGGTCTGCTCCTGTGTACCAAGAATTCTAGTGAGGCCTACATCTATCAGCCCGACAGGGAGCATAGGTCAGGTCATTACAGACTGATGTCTAATCTAGGCTGGAGGTGATGGACTGATGGATGGATGACTTGGATCCCTTCTTTCACAGTTCCTCTGAGGCGTGGCCCAGCCGCCCGGTGTCAAGAAATATTCTCTTTTAGTGATTTAAAAAAAAATGTTTTAAAGGGCAGGTACAGGTGTAGCTCTTACCTGTCCGTCATGTCCATCTCCTTTCCTGTCTCTTGAGACGGGGCCCCTGACACTGACACCCACAGTGTTATTCAGACCTGGGTGGGGTGTCAGAAATACCTGCCAGAATTCTGGAATGGAACGGACACGATCTGCTCGAGTGAGACTGTGATGATGGGACGTTTCAATAGATCAGCGTGGAACTTTGCGCTCCGTGCCAAGAACTGGTCCTCCTAAACTATCTGTGCCGAGGAGCAAAGCAGACGCTCCTTTTGAACGTCCGTCTTATCTGTCCACATTGCCAAGAGCAGGATCTCAACGTATGAATTTTCATTGGACCAGACCCTGTAATCTGGGGAAAGGAATGGCTTTTTGGGAAGGCCCAGCTGTGGAACTGAGCAGAGCAGGAGGTAGCCTAGTCGTGACTTACTGCTGAGATTACTGGCATTTAGACAGCAGGCCTGGTGTGTGTGTGTAACCAAGCCAGGAAAGTATGCTCAAACAGAAAAATTAATGAGTCCCAAAGACTTATTTTCATGATTTAGAGAATTTGATTGTGAGGGATGAGAGGGGGGAGTTAAGGAACGAAGGCCTAGTAGAATCCCAGGACAAATCTAATGGACTTTATTCATGACTGAGGTGGGGCTAATGACACTGCTAGTGGATGACTACACTCACTGGAGGAAGTGCCTGATGTAGGAGGGAGGGAGGGAGGTGTGAGACAGGACCATCTAGACTACAGAAGGTTCTGCTAGAGGACAGCCCTGCAGCCATTTTCTCAACATCATGTCTCAGATTGGAGAAAGTATAGAGAGAATAATTAGGCTTACAACCTAACAATGGATGGACAATTACTTACTGTTTTTTCAACGGCTTACAACTGACCCCTTCATTAAATAAATACATTTTCCTGACACAATCTATGGGAAGCAAAACAAACAAAAATAGACAGTTGAACCTATCATTATCAAGGTCTGTAATGACAACCAGATGGAGAGGGGTTCGGGCATACCAACTTCTTGAGGTAATAATGGGATTCCAAATGATCCCTCTTTCACCCCACCCAGCCAGCCAGCCAGCCAGCCCCACTTTGTTGGATAGTAGGTCTCTTACATGGGCTGGTCTAGTTCGGCTGACAATACGTTCCTTACTATTAGCTTGTTCGAAGTCTCTAGTAAGAACCCGTATTAATCCTACAAATTATTCTAGGTTTTTGTACCGGTTCGTTGGTTGTTTTTTGATCAATGACATTCCTCTGTAGTCTTTCTCCCGTTGCATTCCACTCTATCCACTACGCTCGGGACTGAGAGTACCTGGCTTACGTCTTCCACATGCAGCGCTGTACTCCTCTGATTTTCCCATCCGGAACAGGAGCACGCAGACAAATTCTTGGCCCGTCACCTCCTGCACGAGACAATTAATCTGCAAGGACACAGTTTATGAAGTCAAATTTTACGCTGTCCAGATTCATTCCTGCTTCCATGGCTAGATGTGGATGTCCCATGCAAACGCACCAGCGTTACGCTACGTAGTCTTTACGAAGAACTGGGTAGAGCACGTGCGTTCCTCCACTCGGGAATGTCAGCGGTGCGTATGGCCCATTGATGGGGATCTAGGCGCCATCCGTTAGAATGTGTCACAATGTTTCCCCCCTTTACTGAGATGAATTCAGTCTCCGGGGACATTGTTGATCAGAGAATGGGAGCGGATGGTGATCTGAAGCAGGCAGACGTTACAACTGTGTGTTTCTCGGTCTCTTCTCCTGTCGACCAGTCCTTTCAATGCACATGTAATTCATCAGAGGTGTTTAAAGAAACACAGTTCTGCAAACGAGGATTTCAACGAGATGGTCTATCTCTCTTTCTTTATTTACTCCTCTCTCTCTCTCTCTCTCTCACTCTGTCTCGCTGCCGCTCTCGCTCGTAAAGAAGTGACAAAAGGTATCTCAGCCCCATTTGCTCTTGCTATTGAAAACCTCCCAGCCTCTAACTCCAAACCAAATAGTTGAATTGTGAGGGATTTGCTCTCCACTACTCGTGTCGTAATGTTTTATGCCCGATGATTGAGTCCCTGGAGTTTCTTGGCCAGGTTCAACAACAATCCAGGCCTCCACTTGGACCTCAATCATCAGATCAGCTGATAATCTCTCTCTCTCTCTCCTCTTTCTCCCTCTCTCTCTCCTCTTTCTCCCTCTCTCTCTCCTCTTTCTCCCTCTCTCTCTCCTCTCCTCTTTCTCCCTCTCTCTCGCCTCTCCTCTTTCTCCCTCTCTCTCGCCTCTCCTCTTTCTCCCTCTCTGTGTTATTGGGCTCACTTCCCCAGACGGGAATGATTAAGTAGCTTGGTGAACTAATTGGTGTTTGATAATTATTTTTCCTCTCTCGGTTGGTTGCGCAATTCTGCTGAGTCATTTTAGATCATGTGTGAGAAGAATGCAACAAAATTATTTCCTCAATTACTGTGCCGAGAAGGCTATTTTTAAATCTCCATGAGTTTCTGTTTTGCGTGAACGTCTTGCGTATGTTACTTAGCAACTGAAAAGCCCTGACCCATTAACAGCCTACAATGTTATACCCACATTGGAGTGCGTTGCTGTGCTTTTCTTTTGTTGAACACTGTGTGTGTGTGTGTGTGTGTGTGTGTGTGTGTGTGTGTGTGTGTGTGTGTGTGTGTGTGTGTGTGTGTGTGTGTGTGTGTGTGTGTGTGTGTGTGTGTGTGTGTGTGTGTGTGTGTGTGCACATGCATGCTTGCTTGTGTTTGTGAATGAGGCTCTCTGAGAACAGTCTATGTATGGATTCTTATTCTCTTCCTTCCTTGCTCTCTCTGTGGTCTTTGCTGTTCAATCCTCAGCTCCAGGAACCCGTAGCCCTTGTGAATCCTGGGATCTCCCAGCTGTGCATCCGGGGGGACCGTAAGATCGTGGCGTCGGCCGGCTGGGACCACCGTGTCCGTGTGTTTGGCTGGAAAAAGCTCCGGCCCCTGGCTGTCCTCCAGCACCACACAGACATAGTGCTGAGCCTGGCCTTCTCAGACCACCAGGACCCCAGGAACAGGATGCTGGCCGCGGGCTCCAAAGACCAGCGCATCAGCCTCTGGTCCATATACAACCAGGGCAGCTCGGACACTGGGTGAGCTACTGGGCCCTGTTGGTATGTTATGGATGTGACCATGAATGCGTGTATCTCACTCCACATAGGGAGTCTTCTCGCCAGTGATTATACCAACTTTTTTACACTCCTTTTACTATCCCTGGACTGTATCTGAATGTACTGACTAGAGCTGGACTATGTGAACTACTGGGCAGGAACTTCTGTCTCAGACTGTGAAGACAGTTCCGACAGCCAAGATGGATCAGGTCAGGATGAGATGTCTTTGTGCTTCCAAACAAAAGCTGTCAAGACAGCTGGTTAGTTCTGCTAACAATTCACTGAGACTTAATTTGAACACATTATTTTTGGTCAAAACCAACTGTTTTATTGTGTTTGCTTATCTGGTAGGAGATTTGCCTGAGCGGACTTGAATTTGAGGTATAAGTTGCGCCTGAGTGACTGTGTAATCCTGTGTTGTTGATCTAGTTTAACATTGCCCTCTGCTCTGACCTACACTGCATCAGTCAAACAGGGTTAACCACAGAACTGGGACAGAAGAGACAAAGCTGTTTGTTAAGGAGGGCCACTAAACAATGTTCCCTCAACTAAGAGAGGCTGTCTGTACGGATTTGGACTAAAGAGGTTACTTGTATTTTCAGTTTGGTCTTGAATGTATTTCTGTTTGTCATTGTGAGTACAATATGTTGCCCCTGTGCATTGTGGGAAATCATGTGTCAAATTCAAAACTTTGATTGGATACATTTAAGCTTTGTGAATTACACCCCAGGTACACCAAATGTAAATAGTATATACTGTGCTTTGTTACTTTTTTAAATTTCCTGGCAATAAATACGTTTTTCTGTACATCCACCAAGCATCAACAGTTGTATAACTGCAACCTAGAATCTAAATGAGTCTTCCTTGGTCAGGGTAGTTGAGAAGCCGTCCGCCATACTTGTTGTCAAACTACCAGAGAAAACAGAAGTAATGTTTGTCTACTGGGTGTAAATGGTGTCTCTAATAATATCCCAGTGAGTCAATGAGCAGCATGGGATCCCATGTGTTACAGTGCTGCGCTGCCTACACCGCTATAAACTTCAAACAGACGTTCACACAGACATTTTGCTTCATAAAGCCCCAGTCTCCTGGGATGACCTAGACCGGAGTAGCTCGTCAGACTACAGGAAAAGGCCAGAGAAATCAAAGACTCCTGACGTTCCTAACAGCAGGGAGATATTCCTCCTTCCCAAGTAAGAGGAAAGAGCAAGCCGTTCATTACATGAACTAACTCCCCTGGCGCGTGCTCCGTCCTTGTCTTCCCTCCGCTCAGACTTCTCGCCGTACCTTTGTCCGTGACCTCTGCCGCGACTTCTTCATTCTCTAATTGCTTCCTACTTCTCCTGTAGACTTTGAACAAACAACAGAAGTGGCGTGGGCCGGCTTCCGTCCGTTCTCTGATAAATCAGATGCTGCTTCATTGCTGCAGATGTGTGCTGAATGGAGGGAGGACGGGGGGGGGGGTCGTAAATCGGCTCATAATGGATCATTTAGGAAGTCAATAAATGGAGAGACGAGAGGACCCCACAACAGGGCCGGACGCACAATAGAACACGTGCCTCAGTCAGTTATCACCTAGCGTGTCTACCATGGCCTTGGAGGTCAAGGGTCAGCGGGCCATTGTGATTTTGAATATTTTCTTTCAGTTCAGTAGAGTATTTAGCTTAGCCTAGGCCTCTTCTGCTATGCTATTACAGCACAGGTTTTAATAGACCTTGGTGTATTAATGGTGGGTTGGATTACTGGGTGATGACGTGAGACGAACTGAGCATGAATGTTTCTAGAATAGAAATGAATAGGAATATGATTGTAAGAAAATAGTTTTCTGCTTGAGAGCAGGTAAAATGCCATGCTTTGTAGGCAGAGTCATCTTTGTTTGTCGTCTGCACACTAATATGAATGCATCACGGTTGTTTCTCTCTCTCGTGATGTTTTTTATATTCGGCATAAAATGTCCGTCCGCGTTGGCAAATGGAACAAACTGTAGTACCTTCACTCGCTGAAAAACTTTGGGAAAATGTGAAACACTTGATCTGCTCTCTCTGCAGAACTTTTAGGTAAACGACTCCAGTAGGTCTACCTCGGCTTGTTTTTAATATCTGTCCACAGATATGCCAAGCTGCCGGGGTGCGGCAGGAGAAATGTACACAAAGGTGAAACGAACTGAGCACAGCTCTGATAGGCTTGTCACAACAGATGGGCCAGATGCAGATGAGTGTCAAATGATGCCTCTGGTTGCATTATCATTCATTCTCCTGAGTCTGTCCTCATATGGCAAGCATGTGGCATCCTATCTTTGGAGCTGAAGACATCTGTGTGTATAGCTAGGCTGTACAGAAATACCAAAGATTTCACACAAGTCTTATTTTTCTGTCTGATTGGAGTATGTTTTTCCACAGGCTCAGCCTGAGACATGCCCACTCACCTTTTAAAGCATTGGGTTAGTAGTGGGGAAACACCGGAATTCATGTCAGTGTTTAGGCCTACCTGAGCTGAATGTGCGGCAAAAATGAACAGTCATGGCCTTATGTCTAAAATGTAGCCTATGTATCACAGATCATTGTGAACCATTATTATGGTGAATATACACTGAACAAAAATATAAACGCAATATGTAAAGTGTTGGTCCCATGTTTCATTAAGTGAAAAATAAAATCCCCCAAATTGTCCATACGCTCAAATAGCTAATTTCTCTCAAATTTGGTGCACCCATTTGTTTATATCCCTGTTAGTGAACGTTTTTCCTTTGCCAAGAAAATCCATCCACCTGACAGATGTGGCATATCAAGAAGCTGATAAAACAGCATGATAATTTCACAGGTGCACCTTGTGCTGGGGACAATAAACGGCCACTCTCTAAAATGTGCGATTTTGTCACACAACAATGCCACAGATGTCTTGAGAAAGTGTGGCATGCTGACTGCAGGAATGTCCATCATAGCTGTTGCCCTAGAATTGAATGTTAATTTCTCTACCATAAGCCACCTTCAACGTTGTTTAAGATAATTTGGCATTATGTCCAACCGGCCTCACAACCGCAGACCATGTCTATGGCGTCGTGTGGGCGAGCAGTTTGCTATGGACAATGAACACAATTGCATTTTATCAATGTAAATTTAGGCCCATTGTCGTGTCATTCTTCTGCCGCCATTACTTCGTGTTTCAGCATGATAACGCACGGCCCCGTGTCGCAAGGATCTGTACACAATTCCTGGAAGCTGAAAATGTCCCAGTTCTTCCATGACCTGCATACTCAGCAGACATGTCACCCATTGAGCATATTTGGGATGCTCTGAATCGACGTGTACAACCTCCAGTTCCAGGAGATGTGTCATGCTGCATGAGGCAAATAGTGGTCACACCAGATACTGACTGGTTTTCTGATCCACGCCTCAACCTTTTTTTTTAAGGTATCTGTTATCAACGGATGTATATCTGTATTCCCAGTCATGTGAAATCCATAGATTAGGGCTTAATTTATGTATTTTAATTGACTGATTTCCTTATATGAGCTGTAACTCAGTAAAATCTTTGAAATTGTCGCATGTTGGTTTATATTTTTGTTCAAAAGTAGTTTTAGTTGTAGCAGTTTAACTTTTTTTGTTGTTGTTGCAAGGAGCAGCATCCAGCCCCTAAAATGAACTGCTGTTTTAGATGTGTTTTTAATTCCACTTGTCCCACGGTTTGAGAGCAGGTATAGGCTACTTTGTCTAGGGTGGTATGTTTACAGGGCATTTTATATGACATAAATATACATAGAAATTTCATTCATAGCAATTATCAATGATATTTAAGAGTTATGCAACTTTTGAGCCGTAATGTAGGCTATAGCATACCCCGTTATACAATCTGTCATGCGTAAATGTCCAGTTTGGATTTAGTTGACGGTGATACGTTTATGGGACTCAGAACTCACAAATATATTTTTTCACTCTAATGATATAAACTACTGCGCATCGTCCGTCACATAAATATTCACCTTGCTCTGAGATTATTTTGTTGTCTCCAAGCGGTAATTATCTGTCAGTTATGGCCATGGACTCCTGTCCTCACCTGGCGGCCCTCAGCGAGCGGACAGTCGGAGAGTGGCGCAGGTTCGGGACCACTGGCCCAACATCAAGGCGAAGCACTGCAAGGATAAACACAGCTGGGTCTACCTAACGGAAGAGTCCTCGACCAAACGGAAGAGGCCTGGGTCTCGGTGTCCTTGCCTTCCTGATGGGTCACTTCTCATTACGCCCAGCCGAAGTTCAGCTCACGCGAAGGGAGCCTCAATTCTCCAGACTGACGCTTCCTGTCCAGGTCACACAGGAACCAGGAATATTGTGAATGTGAAGGAAAATGTGTTTACGTATTTAGCAACTACAAAATTGTTAGTAATATTGTTTAGAAATTAGCGTAAAACGGTATAATATTGTAGAACCAGTCCATATCGAATCAGTGCATGATGGTAGGCCTATAAAGGCAGTGAATACTTTCTTTGCTTCCAAATGTATCATATAATCACACTTTTATCCTGGATTTCATGCAAATGTAAATGTTAGAATTGTTTATACATTAGGCTTGCATTATTTTAGTTATTGAATAACTATTGTTTAAATGTGACAATTTTGTACGAATGTAGTGTCAGGAATATCTTTCAATCGAAACAAGTATTGTTTTTCCAAGGCTAATTTGATCATCAAATTTATCGGCGTGTGTTTCAATTTCAATCTTCATTTTGTTCCAACTTGGAAATATGTAGCCTAGTCTTAACCGATTTCCCTCAAACGAGAGCAGCTCTTATTCCATGATATTCCTGAATTCCACGTGTTCAGGTCCCTGTTGGTGTAAGTACCCTAAACAGAATGTATAGGATCAATTAGTTGACGGTCAAATGAGTGGACAGATTATTTAAGCTTCGATTCCTTCACAAGTCATTGACAGGCAGAGGTCAACCTGCGCATGGGCGTCCTTTTCACCTACCTTGGACCCTTCCGCAGCTGCATGCGCTTGAAGAGAAGATGCATACTTGAAATGAATCATGACGTCTCCTATTGTCATGATAGTCCCAGATCCCCGAACAGCATGTTATTTTAGCACGAATTATCCTTGAGAACAAAGCATCCCTTTATAGGACCGATTTCTAATAGAGACAGCACTGCACGGAATAGGAATGTGTGTTTTTGGCTAGTGATCCTTTTTAAGCAAAAAATATAGCACTACTGTTGCATTTCAAGTGAGGAATAGATCATTTAAAGGTCCAACGCAGCCGTTTTTTAAAATCGATATCAAATCATTTCTGGATAACAATTAAGTAGATTTACTGCGATTTTTTCCCCCCAATTTAAATGGTTAAAAATAAACAAAAATAGCTTCATAACAAAGAGCAATTTCTCAAGCAAGAATTCTGCTAGGACTGTCTGGGAGTGGTCACGTGTTTGACTGCACCGGGCCTTTAAGAGGAAATGTTTCATGTTTTTTTATCGTCTGTGTAGAAGAGACAAAGTGGGTATTTTTCTGGGAAGTCAGATGGTTGGCTGTATGACCTGTTGTTCATGGTTAAAGCTATTCCCGCTCCTGATATTGTAGAGGCTTTTAAGTTAAACTAGTTGAATGTTGATAATACGCTTGAATCCATACTGCACTATTTTGTTTTCTCATTTTAATGTAGCAATTGCACAATTTTATTTATATCGTGGTCTGACCAATTGACAAATCTGGTTGCAAAAATAATTTGTTTTATAGCCTACACTTTTTGTTTAATTTGCCAAGAACATTTTGAAATGTATTTAAAAAATCTAAAAATTGCATATAGTCCTACACATGCTTATTACATTTAAAGCTTAAAAAGATTTGATTTTTGTTTCAGATCAAGAAATAAGAAATGTTTGATTTAATAAATTTGGGTTGGATAGAATTCCTGATTGGGTATCAAATTTTGTTGCTGGGTTGCTCAATGGCATGCCTTGTTGATTTTACTGTTTTTTGCCTTTATTTTCACACACACACACGCCCGCACTACCCCACACACTTGCACACACAATCCACACACACACTTGCCCATGCACACAACCCACATATATACATGTGCACACAGAACACACACTTGTGCGTGCCTACACACACAATTAAGGGGCTTGGCCTTTCCATGTGTGTGTACCTTTTGGAAGTATGGTCCTATTACTGTGCAACTATGAGTGTGTATGTTTAGCGTGATTCCTCTTCTATGCAACACACCATTTGAATAATTCTGTAGACCCAGGTGTGGATGCTGACCTTTGAACTGTAGCATATCGGTCGGTGTACAACCTAATGTTTAGACAGGTTCCAAGTCCCCTCTCTCTCACACATACACTGAACACCATAATCCAACTGGGTAAATCCAGTTTGAGGAAACAGAATAATGCAATCAATGAGGCAAGGTCTTTCCTGGCCCCCTTGATAGCGCACAGGCAGGGAGGACTCGTGCTTTATGAATTAAAAGTTAAGAATGTGATGTTTATTTTACAGTTACAGAACAGTCATGCTGCTGCTTTATTTACTTAGAATTGCTGCAAGTCAGTGCCATGGTACAAGCTTCTCAGGATGGTTAAAAAATCAAATCCATTTTTTTTCTCGAACAAAAAAAAACATTTCAAAGGCATTTTAACACCTATCTGATGAGCTCAACATGCAAATATCTTGTATATTTATGGAAGCTTGATTGACTATATAACATATGGCTTTTTTGAAAGCAAAAAAAACAAAGTGCATCCAACACAAAAAATAATAATTTCCAGTCCGTGATAATGCATCATCCATGTTTTAAGAGAGGGCTCACTGTCTGCTTCGCTCTACCACACAGTAAAAAGGTACCCTCATATAGAGCTATTGCTGTCAACGTTCAGAGGTCAAGACAGACCCCTGCGTGGGCTCAGAAGGCAGTCTGTACTTCCTGCCAAGATATGTTTCCCTAAAATAAATACGGAAGTTTTTGTCTCTCTCTGAGGGGTGGAGGGTATCCAGCAACAGGGGCGCACCGCGCAATCTCCCGACTCACTTGACATTGCATCAGCCATGAAGACAGAGTTGTGTTGTCCCTCCCCTCCTGTGTGTTTGCTTTTCCACAGCGCTAGCTAGCTAGTAGCGGTGGCCCAGGTGTGTCGGCCATGGGCAGCGGCTGCCAGCTACAGCTATACATTCATTATCTTGGCCCGTAGTCATAGTTAGATGGGGCGCTGGTGGCAGAGTACATGTTAGCTGTGGCTGGGTTCATGTGGTGGTGGTACGTGTGTCCTCTGATGCCGGGTAAAGGGTACGGCGATGGCCGGGTCTTAGCCCCCAGGTAGTGTTCGTAGGATGTGGGGTACTTGTAGGGGTGGTGATGCAGGGTGTCTGGGGCCAGCGGGTGGCCGTCCGGGGTACGCAAGTCGTGGGGAGGGCTGGGCCGGCCGCTGGTGAGGGGGACGGCGTGGAGGCCTCCTGGGATGGGGAGAGCGGGGCTGAGGACGCGTGACATCAGCTGGTGGGCGGGGTCGGCGTGCATTGGCGTACCACTGGGGTCCCGGTCGTAGTCCCGCCTACTGTCCTCTAACGTCAACAACAAACAATAGCAGACAGTCAGAGATCGGCAGACCAGGCAAAACCTTTATTTAGCTAGGCAAGTCAGTTAAGAACAAATTCGTATTTACAATGACGGCCTACCCCGGCCAAACCCTAACCCGGACGACACTGGGCCAATTGTGCACCACCCTATGGGACTCCCAATCATGGCTGGTTGTGATACAGCCTGGAATCGAACCAGGGTCTGTAGTGATGCCTCTAGCACTGAGATGCAGTGCCTTAGACCGCTGCGCCACTAACACATTAGCCAAGCCAAGAGCAAGCACACCAAAGCATCCTGATCTGTGGTCATACAATGCATTTCTATAATTCTGCAATCTCCATTGTGAAAGTTACATTTACTGTAGGTGATATCTGTTCAATATTTTACATGGATATGAACTTATGAAAGTAAACATTTACTCGTATTTCAGTTATAGTATTGCTAAATTAAGATGAAATGTGTACATTTGTTATAAAAGATCATTCCACGATTCATTAGGTCTCTCAGTGAAGGTAATGAACTTGTTAATTATATTCCTCATCTGAGAAAGGGAGGTCTACAGACCTTTTTCTGAGCTGTTCTGCTGTGGGGGAGACGACATTGGGTTCCTTGTTCTTGCAAAGGCACTCATAATTGGCATAGAGCCTGGCCTGTGATTCCTGGGCCTGGAGCAGAGAGAATGAATTCAGTTACACTGTCAAATATTTGCTGTGCCAAAAACACCATTAGCTTTATTATGTATTAAGATAGAGGATGCACATTAACAGAGCCACAAGACACAAATAATTAAATGTGATTTACTTATGTATGACATTGGCTGTAAATAGACTAGCACATTTCATATTCACCGGGTCCATTAAAACAATTTGATGCAGTTTTGTGAAAATTAATCAAATTGTCACTGATAAATTGAGTAGACCTAAATGGAGTTTAAAGTTTTCTCACCAGTCCTCCGGATCACAGTCCCTGAAGCCCTTTGCAAAAGGATTACTGGCGATTTTCAGCTGCGTGATCTACAACCAAAAGGACAAAGTCAGGTAAACCTCCATGTCAAAGTGGAAAGTCCAACCCAGAACAACACACATTACGTGCGGCTTTTTCAGGCTTTTGGGTTTAGGTTATAATTAGGGTTAAATACATAACATTCGAACGTGTAATATTCACGAAATACAATGTAGCCTACGCCTACTCAACACGAAAAAAATGAGCGGAACGTGTATCTGCCTATGGCGTGATATAGGCTTAACTAGTGATGGTCAAAGCGTTTACCGTTACGTTGCCAAAAAGAACGATGCTATAGCCGATCCCCTTTTCCCTTGTATAGAAACATGCCTATTATAACCAAAATGTTAAAAGGTATGCAAGGCTACAAATATAAAACGTATTTTTGTAGTAATGGCTAGGCCTATGCCTAGAAAATGACAGTTTAGTCCTAAGAAGTGATTTATTGTGGCCTTGACACTGAATAAAAATGTCAGCTGAACATGTCATTTTTAATAATTGATGAGGCTAATAGTTTTGTACATCCGCGAATGAAGTTATGTGGTCATGAATATCCGGAATGAGTTGAACAACAAAATGAATGCCCCTTAGTGCGCGTAGAAGACCAGTTGGATACGAAGGGGTCAAACAGATAGAACACATAGCAGGAAAGACAGAGGAAAACCAGAAACTGGACAGCTGTGCAGGCGCATCAGTGACACAGATAATTTCCAGGCGCAAAAATATCACGTAAAGGAATTATGTTCAGCTATTTGATACAATCAAATATTTTGTAAAAAGTTAACGGGGATCAAGGTGAAATGGGAGGGATCAAAAGAAGAGGGAAGAATCAGATGTTCCGTAAAATGAATGATCAGGCTTTTTTTATCACGGTCAGAAAAGCGTTTTTTGGCCTATAGCCTATTTCTTCAATGTGTTTGTCATGTCTTTAATTTAAAGCTTGTCAGCATAATCCATAATCTATTTCACTGGGGTATAAATACTATTCTTAGTCATTTTTTTTATGTGGCCTAAATTGTTCTATGAAATAAATCCATGTTTACTTGCAATGAATGCTGTTAGGTTGTGCCTTGTTCGAAATATGGAATGGTCAAATAATGCATACATGAATAAAATATATATATATTTGCGATCCTTGCGTCAGTTATAGGCTATTCGTTTGCCAATATAATTATTTGTCCTGCAAATTATTAAATTAATTACTAATCTAATACAAGTTTATAACCTAACAGATTAGGCCCTATTCGTTTTACTTCATTATTATAGAAATACAGGCCAACAGGCTGGCACCACGTTGATCCTGTTGTTTAAGGCCTGCTGATTCATATTTGGCCTCATTCATTTATACTTTTTTAAATTGTCCCATTTTTGTAAAAACACTGCCTGTTCACGAAATACAGTGTAAAACCAACAACAATAACAACCATCTATTATCATGTTATAATATGTTACAATGTGTGTTATTATATCTGCATAGCACATAGAGGGCGATATCTTACCCTGTGGTTTTGGTATGCTGTTACCGCCGTGAACCGTGTTTCCTCAAAAACAAAGGTCTTATAATTCTCCTCCGCATACTTCTCGCTGTCTTTGCGTGGGTCCACGTAGACGACGTGGAACCTTGGCTGGTATCTGTGCATTGAGTTTAGAATGATCTGCAGGGGGAGAGAGGGGAATAGGTTAGGCCTATTTTACTTAGCTCAATGGACATTTGTCGATTGTGATGTCTCTAAATAGTGTTTTCTTAACCCCATGTTGGCTCGTCAACGCAAGGGTCAGTTAATTAACGAATGAGCATAATTCTTATGGAAGTCCATAGATTTTCCGCACTATAGGCATACCATTTTACGCACAACCAAATGTATCCAATTACGCATGGATTAAAATTATGTAGAATCAAAAAAATGAACTAGACCTATATAATTACCCAGAGCTATCCAACACAAATGGGTAAACTGGGAAAATGTTGTGTAGTTTAGGAAATGAGAAAAAAATCTTCCGTGGAAACTATTTTGGCGCACAAGACCTACACATGTGCAGGCATAGTTATTTTGAATCATGCTCTCTTTAAAGTCATTTGAAAGCAGATACAATCAGTTCAAATAAATAATTTCAAATAGTATGATTTCATGTGACATGTGGCCTATAGGATATATGCTATAACATCTTACTCATGGAAACACATGTTATTTAGTAAACCAGGGTCTTCGCTGCAATATACTTACATGTCCATTGTCATCCAGTAAATTGTTAGTGAGTTTTAGTTTATCGAATGAGACTATCTGCTTCATCCACTGTGCGCCCTTGGCTGGAGAGTCGGGGTGGTAGTGAACTCTCCCCGGAGTAGCAGGGTCAGCTTTACCCGCCACCAGCCACGAGGAGCTGTGGAAAGCATACCTATAAAAGGAAGAAGAAAAACGAGCAACATTTTCACCGAGTTTACAGGGGGTCTCAATGGATTGTATTCCTACGTTCTGTTGTCCAATTAAATGTATTGTCTCGGGCCTACTGTGAGTTGGATGCACGTCCACTAGAACTATAGGCCATTGCTCTACACCCACTGCAGCTAATGTTCACTGGCACAAAATATTTCCCAAGAAAAGTGTAGATTTGTATCTTGTTCGTTTGGTAAATAAAACGTACCTGTATCTTTTGTCGTCGACTGGTAAGAAATCCATTAGCAGCATGTAGTCTGCCATAGGATCCATTCCAAATAGTTTCACTTGAAACGTAGGAAACATTCGCCTGACAGAAAAAACACATGGATGTATTAAAATCAGTTTTCTTCGACTTGGCTCTATCATTGTATGGGCTGATCTGCAAGTGTTTGTCACTGGGGTTTACTAGCGATTTTGAGAAATTCCCATCAGGATATAAGCAATATGTTGTGATATGCTTTTTGATAACATATTGGTTTTTACAACAGTCGAAAATATTATTTCACCCGCAGCCACAACCGTATTGTTATGGTTTTTGGGGTTTGTTGTTGCAGTAGGCCTACATGATGTTATGACGCCTTCCTATTCAACAAAAAAGCAGGCCCGGGATTTTAGGCCTATACTGTGTATGACGCGATTTAATGGGTGGATAAACGACGTGATACATTTTTGGTTAACCCAAATTACGCTTAGCTTTATATAACACTGCACATCCACTTGCATTTCTCTTCTACCCTTTGATGGATTCCAGTCATTTATACGCACGAGGGGCTGTTCTTTTTTCCCGTCTCTTTATTAAATATGCCTACTTTCTCTCTCTCCTGCTCACACTCGCATGAGGGGTGTATCATACCGTAAAACGTTTTATTGTGTGTGGAGTAATCCGCCAAACCAGTGAAAGTGATCCTAAAATCACCGCTCAATTAACGTCAGAGTCTATTCAAGGCTGCAGTTGTGGATAGGTGAGGTTAAAGTAGCTTTTAAAGTACCCTCCCTCGGATCCTGTGTTGCTTAGTATCTCTGGAATGACAGATGCTTTTCTGCTGTCACCCTATAGGTAAACTGAGCCTGCGTAAATGCCATCTCTTATGGAGCTCAAATCCATAAAACACAACTGTAAATATTTAATTTAAAAAACGCAGTTATTAAAAGTTAACTGATATATGGCAAGTGGGCCTAGTCATACAGCGAATTAATCAATATGGTTTTTGACTATTACAATTACATCAAATATTGTGTTACTCTGTTGCCTATGAGACAGCATGTACATATAAAGTTATATTAGAGCAAGAAATAGGTTATAAACCTGTCATTTTACTATTATGTGGAATATTTACAGTAGGAAGTTATTTTTATGCGAAACATCGGCCTATTTCAAAACTTTCCCTAGCTTTTAAAAGCGCTAAATGCTGCATTTCAGGAGGGTACCAAGAGCAAAACGTAACCGTAAAATAACTATAGCACCAAAGGAACCTCGTTGCCCGAATAAATTCATTGCCCGAATAAAGTCGAATTCTGGACCGTTCTCTATCTGTTTGAACAATCTAATGTAGCATCCCCTAATTCACTGTAGTGAGACTCAGTGGAGTAATGTTTATGCTTGAGTGCCGCTGCTTTGTTGGTTAACGCATATACCCAAGGCCTACTGTGACCCTAATGGTCTTATAACGACCTGTGACATTGGCGCGTAAATCGGGGTTTAGGGTTCCAGAAATAAATGCCTTAGGTATGGTGTTATTACTCAGAATAGGAACGCTCAAGTTCACCGTTTGTGCGGTGGGCTTATGTCAAGGAAAGCACGGCCCATTTAGGGGGGAAACAGAAGGGCATTTACGCGTACAATTCTTCTCTAAAATGCATGCGTAAACTGTTGGATAAATATCGTAATTTTATTCAGTCGGAAATATTGAGCTTTCTCTGCGCAAGCATGTAGGCCGTTTTTGAATTTATTTGTGGGGAAATAGCATAGTCTTAATTGTATCTACTACTATAAATAAAAATGCTTAATTTAAGAGAATGCTTAACATACCAATAGGCTAATAGGCATATTTGATTCCGTTCCAATCTGTCTAGAAATTATATCAGGGGTCTGGCTGTCTATTGGCTAGTTATATCATAACACTACAGAATATTCCTTAAATAGTTTATTTGTGAATAGTTTGTCTAGGTAGTATGGTAAAATGTGACGAGCTATTAAAAAAGCATGAGCTGAAAGATGTTTTCAGTAGATCGAAAGCCTGTATATTGCTGCGTAATTTCCATTGCAGCATCACACCAACATCAATTTGTAATTGACTATACACACCGACTTTAAATATTATCTCCTAACATATCTCATGGTTTACGTTGTATGTGCGAGCTCTCGGGGGATGCATTTGAAATGGGCAACTAAATATTTGTTAATGTATAACACGAGCTCATATCTGGAGGCCCAATGCACCCTAACCCAGTGAAGCCTGCATGTATCATGGTGTAAATTCCACTCACCTTCCAGCCTTGGTAACGATCATCTCTGTTCCCAGCTGATTAAATTCATCCCATAAAGCTTTCATCTCCAACTGAACGTTAATGTTGGCCACCTTAGGGTTCTTTTTCACCAGAGACTTGCTGTTCGGCGTGGAGCTGGCGGACGATGAGGAACAGTTGGAAGTCCCGGTGTCGCTGTGTTGGGCCTGGGCCGGGTTCGACCCCGAGTAGTTGTAGCTGTGTTGAGCGGCCGGGCAGGGCTCAAAATGGGTTTCATGTTGGCTGTAGGGGTCCCCGGGGGACGGTGAGAGATGGTAACTTCCTGACGTGTTGAGGCTGCTTAGGCTGCTCGTTGTGAAGGCTGCAACATCGCAAAAATGGGACAGCTGCGTCAGCCACGGACTGGATATTGCTGAAATCATTCCAAAAGCTGGATTTTACTATATGCGTTGCACTTGTGGATAGAAATAAAACCCTGAAAAGCAGTTGTAGGCTCGAGTTATTTTCTTCAACGTCAAACTCCCTTTATAAATGTTCGAGTACAATGGTGTGTCTTAGTGTTTTCTGCGTTCATTAATCATCGCTGTTGCATCTGATGCTGTAATAAACCACAGCCTACATCCTACAATGTCTGTTGCAGTTACAGAATTCGATCGCAGCATTTCTCGCAAAACGTCCAAATAGTGAAAAAAAGTTGATTCAGAACTTTGTTTTTTCGGCGACCCTAATTATAATTCCCAACCCTGATCAAAAATGGTTTTGTAGAACTATAACCCTGTGCACACGCAAGTAGTTTTTTTTCGAGGGATTGTGTTCAAAAGTATTCCAGACGGCCTCTGCTCTGCTGCCCTACTGCAGTATGATACACTGCAATCCAGACTTCTTCTCTCTTATCTAGGGCCTCCCCTTCACGATAAAACCAGGTCTTATTTCTATTTAGATAAGGAACTGCAGGTAAAGTCCCTTTCCCCGCCTGCCTTGGGACGAGACTGATTGACAGTGAAGTGCGCCCCTTTTTAATGGGCTTTCCGGCACCCATTTACTTTTGGATAAGGGAATCGCCCACATCGTCTTCCCGTAACAATAGACGGGATAGCTGGCACAGTGGAGGGTAAACGTTTTTACAAGGTAAACAAACACTTATTTGCATGCACAAACAAACACATAAGGTTATTTCGAGGTGAATTGTATGTTACATTGTTTTGCCAAATGGAACTGGGATAAGGGACACATGCCAATGTGTTGGATATAGGCCTATCAACTGTTTTTTTTACCATTTAATACGAACTGGTGCCCCATGTAGGCTACCCCGGCCACTAACTTCTCGTTCCTTATTTCCAAAATGTGTTATCGTGCTCTTTTCTTCTCTGAAAGTAGTATTTACGAACTCACTGGGATTTGAAATGGAACTGAAATCCCTATTTTGACAAGATATGTCAGTTCTATGAAGATAGGCTACTTTGTGCCTATGATTACTGAGTGTTTTATAAGTTGTGATTCGTTTATTAGTTATAACTTCTTATCGTCATATGCATCATAATTCTCCCCGAACATTCCTATAGCCTACTGGAAGGGACTTTTCGGGAATATTTTCATAGAAGCCTACTTTTTTTTTTACATTCTACTCCAGTATCAACATTGCTTTAGTTATGCATTTCATATCTACACTAACGCAAACATGGTTGCTCAATTGTAGGATATTACGGGAACAAGATCACACCTACATGCAACAAGAACCTGAGGTGATCAACAAACAAACTTAACGCAAGCAAATATTTACACGGTTATTGTCAAGACCGCGCTCGTACCTTCCATTTCCCTGGTGACAGTGCTGTAGTGCATTTTCAATGAACTGTAACAGTCGTGCTGGTGTTGCTTGTCCAGGCCAGTGCCGTGTTTGTCAAATGTTGCGTTTCCTGCTTGCTCTGCAGCTGAAATCAGAGAGGCTATACTGAAAGCATTTGCCTTTGGAGAGAGGGGACCGCTGTCGTCCATAGGCGAGAAATGAAGTCGAGAAAATCCGTCTCTCCTCTGCTTCCTTTATGCTCTATTCCAGAAAGCAGGAGACAAGACACAATTCGCAGGAACATACGCTACAATAGTTATAGTTTTACATTTCGCCTCTAACATTCGTTTGTAGCCTATTCAGGGACCTTTCGGCGAAGTAGGCTATGGGTAACTCCGCTGTTTTCAAAGCCAAGTATTCCCACGGAATCTTTTTGAAGATTATAACAACTTTAAAAACTTTTCCCTTGCACGAATTCAATTGATATGCCCAAACACGTCCACTTCTATTAAAACATCGTTCATCCGCAGAGAGCTGTTCCCTTCTTCTCCCATTCGGTGGCTGGGTGATGTCATAAGAGTTCGCTAGTCTGCCTTTAGGAGAAGCTACTGCAGAGAGAGAGAATGTCAAAAGTGAGAGCTCCACGCCTCCCATGCAGGGCTCGAAAAAAAAGTGTGCACGCTTTGACGAAGTTTTATTTGAAAAAGACCTTGTCAATCAATGTGCCAAATGTTTTATTAATTTTGCAACCAAAAAAATTGAACGTCATTGCAGATGTCAGGCTTCAAAGTACTGCGATTGTACAGTGAATTATATGTTTAGGTCCTTTGGTTGTGCAAGGATAGCGCGCGTAATTTCCAAATAGTCTACTTTGGACATGTGGGCGTTGTTGTCCCCTGCTGTCTAATGAACTAGCCTATGCATTGTCGTGTTGTTATCCCTACTGTTATAGAGGTAGGAATACTGTATTCATTTCGGGTTATAGTCAGTTAATTCACTCCCACACACTCACTCACTCATGAATTGTACGCATTGCCTAGTTGGTGCAATGTCTGGCCAAACTAATAGGCCTAGATGATCTCACCATCAGACAATTTTAAGCAATATGGATAATATCATTATTATGTGTCCCCTAAATGTCTTCTTCTTTTTTTTTTTTTATCTCGCAACGCTTACAGATATACTCAAACGTAGGATAATGTAGTTTGTGTCTGGCCATGGTGGACTGTAAACAAAGTTCAGCGCAAGTGTTAATAAAGTCACGAGGGGCTTGAGCTGCTGTCCTAGGAGCCTGTCTGTAACGCAAGGAGAGCTGCCATCATCCGCGGTCCTAGGCACTTGACCATTATCTTGCGTTTACAGTAGGCCTATCGGTTTATCAGCTTATCAAGCTTCATAATTAATGAATAGTAACAAAAGTAATGTTTTGTTGAGCCTCTGCGATAGCAACTGGGGTTTAGTCTAATTTACACTTGGGCGATTGAATAATTTGCGGCCGCAGCGGGCTACTAATAGAATAACCTAGTTAGCGGCACCGCTGTTGTCTTTGCGGATCAGCCCTATTTGTTTTGGATGTTTGTCTTGGTGCTATCGAGCATAAATAAACTACTGTGGTAAACTGTTGTTTTTAAGTGTCGAATTTTATAGAACTATTTGGATCGTTAATATATTTAGCCAACATAATTAACAAATGCAAATAACCCTGGAAAGGGACACATTTATTTAACAGCCAGCAATCCCTGATTATTTTTCTATTTGTTTAATCACTACAGTATCTAAACATATAGGCCCTACACTTAAGAGGTATGTTGTTATACAGTAGCAGGCAGCTTAAAATGCATAACCATTTGATAGCCTAATAGACCTAAACCATTTCTAGATAGGATATAATACACAATTATATGTTTATATTGCTGTATTCCCATATAGTCTATAGGCCTATATGTTTACTATGCTATATTGATATTTCAAGAAAATGCAAGACTAACAACGTATCAAGTAGTCCACCTCAATACAACGCGGCCATTTCCTTATTCTTATCAGATGATGCCTTTGATACCAGCTCACTTCATCATTGCCAAGTCGGAAGCGTCCTTTGTAAATACCCAGGTGATAACAGACAAAGTACAGAACCTGATAAAATAGGAAGACTGTTTAGGAATTCGATTGAAGGCCTTGGCGCACTGGCGGGAGGAGAATGAAAACAGTAGACTTATTCATGCGTTTTGCATGAATACTTAAGACGAGTTAATAGATACATTTCCGAATTATTGAGAGAAATGGTTTATAATATTAAAACATATATTTTCATTCGGCTACCAGGACACTTGAATAGACATAGCCTAAACATCTTTCCTATTGAGCTTCCTGATGTTGAGCCTGTCAGAGTTTTATCTTCACTCACAAACTCAATTAGCCTATAAATGTTATAGCCTATAAACCTATAGGTAGGTTAGTTATATAGGACTACTTTCACATCGCGAATAAGAAACTAAATAGGTGTAACCCAAAGCATTAGTGCATAGGCTATACTGCACCAAACGCTTAACCCTTTTTAAATGTCCATATTAATTGTAATTACAATGGAAATGTTTCCTGAACATTTGAATCCCGTATTTTACATTTATTCAAAGCGTGGTTAGTTTCGCGGGACTCCACAGACCCGGCCATGTTTCCTGTTATGATTCCTGCTGGCTCCTCACTCTACACCAGGTGTGCCTGTTGCTTCTTCGCATAGCTTACCGTAGTACCTCTAAAGTTTTTGCAGTTCTGTTGTGCGCAGTGAGAAGCACCCCTTCGTTGTTACTAGTGTGTTATGGGAAGTAATTAGCATAGGTCTACATTAGCTCTCCAGTCTCTAGGTGCAGCAAGACATCCTCCATAGCCTATTCCGATTCACTTCATTGAGCACTTGGGGGCACGTGGCCTAACCGATTAACAGGCAGCTCAACCAATTTTAAATTCAATTAAACATATTAATTTTGTGAGGCATATTTTTTATCTCATCCAATGCTATTTAGTAAAAGGATCATGTGGTTTTCATTAGCGAACTCCTTTATTTTGTTAAAACACACATTCAAAGATGGTTGAAAGGAGGTGAATGTTGGAAGGTTAGCAAAACCTAACCTTGTTAATCACACATTTTCAGTAGGGTACTAATTGTGTGTAAAATGTTGTTGACCTCATTTTGTAATGATGAAATTCTAAAAATATTGTTTTATAATTTTCGGAACTCTTGAAAAATATGCTCTACCTGGCGGTTGAGTTGCCCATTAACGCAATGTTTAGTCAAAGCTAGCTATTATTGACAATAGAGAAATATTGTTATGTTATTTTTTGGTCTGTGCAAATAGAAAACATTTTCACATTTATATCAGTAGCTAATTTACTGTATGCCTGTTATGTTCAATATGTTTCACAATATTATTCAGTCGATGTCATTTTACAGGTATTATGAGCATATGAACCGTATACACATTAATTTACATATTTTTTGAATATTCATATTTTGGAACGCATGTAGGCCTATCATTTGATTCATATTTGATATCAGTCCTCATTTAACTAGGCCTGTCTTCATTATAAATCACTGAAGCAGACAATGTTAATGTATATTTTTTTTTGACGAAGTCTACCCTAATTGGGCAGTTAAACGGCTAGTTGAGATGTTTGCAATGCGTTAACTATCAAATGTTAAGTCATGAAAATACAAATTATTCATTTATGGCCTATATTAAGGCTAAATAGGCCTCCACATAGTTTTCAGAAATATTTTTTTATAGGCTATATATTTCTTGGTGTGCCACTTAAAGGGTTAATTTGTTGGTCGGCTACATTTAAATGATTCTATTGAGGTTATTTCAAACCCTATAATTTAGGCTACCTACTAGGTTATTACACCTTTGTTCGTTTATTTGTGAACGTATTCAGAAGTCTTCGTTTTAATAGATTACCCTGGTTTGTTTGCATGAATTATGCTGTTAAAATCGTGTTCTCATCATCCATCGTCAACAGATGTAGGCTATAACTTTATCAAACTTCTGGACTTGTCTTAAACAGGCGGCATGGATCAGTTAGCCTGCAAATGATCAACAAAAAAATAAAATAATAATTCTTTCTATGTTTTATATTTCAGTTATAGCAGACGAGATGTATCTGTCGTTATTCCGATGTAGGCTATAATCACCAATGAGGTATACCCATTTAACATTAGCCCAGCAATACTGATGTGGAGGCCTTACGCAGAATTATTGCCTGTTTTACTGTGCTTAAACTGTGTTTATTTATTTTACGAAGTATCGTAATGTAATTTATTTCGTCCTTCTGTATGTTGGTTATTAGTTGAGAAATACTAGATTCCCTAATTTGGATGTTGACGCATCGGAAGAGGCCTTAGTGGATATTGTCCAAATCCGGGGCGTCAGCCCCATCAGTAACGCAGATATTCCGCCTGGATAAAGAGCCGCGCACAGGGACAGCAGTGCCATTGACCTCCAACTGCAGGAAACCGGGGACAAAGGAAGTGGTGTTGAGCTAACCTATTTTACTCATCTCGCTGTTTGCAGTTCTCTTGGTTTGTATGTTGTTTCAAGAAGCATCCAGGCCTATTATTGTTCACACGTCTCAAGAGTGTAAATATCAAAAGCCAAATTGCAATTCTATGATCTAGGCCTATGTTTGATATACAACAGCATTCATATTGCCCTCCGTTTGCGATGGACCTTTTACACCAGTGATTTTACAAATATGTGAATCCATTCCTTTATCTTCTAATTTGTGCCCGATCTAATGCCATTTAAAAAAAAACTAACCCATCAAACTAGCCCTATAGGTAGGCCTAGTGATGTAATAATATTATATAACATAGCCTATATTATGTTTTATTTATTATTATACATTTTTGGAAGATTCGTTTTCAGGTGTGTTTCTTATTCTACGTAAAGCCGAACGCTTTTTCATTAAGTAGGCCCATAATAATTGCCCCGAAAAAAAATGTTGGGGGGCAAACCATGCCTCGAGGTTACACGCGCAATATGAACTGTGGCACAGGCCCCAGTGTATATCAGTGGTTTGCTCAAAGCATTTTAACGTGGCCAATCGAGCGCTTGGGGCTATAAGGTTCTACCTGCAAAAAGATGATTCTGAGATCATTGTCTTGAAGGTTCCATGGTTTGAATGGTGGCAGCAATTTTGATCTTGTATTCTTTTGAACTTAACAACATGAGTTGGGGGTATTGAGAGTACTATGTAGTTAGAGAGCCTTGTTTCGTTCAATGTTATGTCCATTACTACATTTGGACGAACATGCAGATAGAACGTTGTAGTCCCAAGCTCGCGCAATGATTTTACATTAGGAATTTAAAATGAGGATATGCACAGTTTTGCAACACATTATATTGTGTAGCCTACCAGCACATAGGCTTTAGAATTGTATGAGTTTTGTGTAGGGATATAGCCTATATTTATTTTGAACACTCGGGAGTTGTAATATAGACAACTCTTTTAATATCCAGTTGAACGATTTAGACACAGGCTTACATGACTTGTTTTCATTAGCCTATTATCGTAAAATAAATAATACATGAATATATTTGGCGAGTTGTCCCGTTCTCTGAACAGATAGCATAGCCTATTTGGTGAGGGTGAGGTGAATAAACCTGTGTCACACCATGGACGAAAAACGCTTTCAACACGTATTTCTCTCTTGTCTTAGTACCTCTTATCACTACTTTCTCCCATGTATGTAAAATGGTCTAGTGTCTGTCCTTGTGTGTTTCTCTAGGATACGTCATTTATGCTGGTCCCAGTAATATTTATATTCCACTGCCATTGTGCGTTAAGCATGTCTTGCGCAAGGTAGGCCGAATTTATATTGCTAACCATCGCTCGTTTATCATTTCCGTTTCCCCATAGTGCTGATGTATTGTTGTGTTGGATGTATACGTCTCTGCAACAACAAAAAAGAGGCATAGGTTATGTAGCCTGGTGTAGAGTTTGTTATTTTTTATTAGATCTTAAAACATCATTTATGAGTAGGCCTATAGTCTACCAGATTCGAATGAATTAGTCTATTAATGTTGTTTATGTGATTATTCAGCCCAGCCTCACATTCAATTCGCGCATATGATTATTATAGGCCTATTCATTCTTATCGCTGTTTGTTGACACCGTGGTGCATGTTGTTTTTGCCGCTGTCAAAAGTTTGAAGGTGCCGTAGTCTCCTGTTGATATATTTGCTAAGTCCTGTGTGGTCCAAAGCTATGTGCTAAATAGTCCTCTGTTGTGGTTACATGATATATCGCTAAAACAAGAGCTCCAGTCCATGCCTCATTAAATAACTTAGGACACACGGTATCGGTTTAGGCATGTTCTCTGCTATCTTTGTGTGTTATCAAACGTCTAGGTGCGATGCAGATTAGGTTTAGACACTTGGGCATGCTTGACTCAATACACGACTCGATTGCAGTTCTGGGTTAACTGATCCATGACTATGAAAATCATTGACTAATTCTAGAACACACCACGTGAGCGTTTTTTTTTGTGTTTGCTTTTTAGAATCTGGTTCGATTGAATTTAAAAACACATTTCATCATTTTGGACCATAATTCATCTTCAACGACTTTCCAGGAACTATTTTCTATACCTGCATAACCGCCGAGACAAAAAGGTTCGGTGTTAATTAGGACTTTAGATCAATTAACAGACGATAAATCAAGTGGTGTCCAAGGATCATAAAACAATAATTTTAACATTCATACAGCGTGACTGAAACTGTTGGGACTGACCCGGCGCGCTCCGTATATAAAAGTATATCTTATGTAAATATTGGTCTAAATCTTGGAATTGGACAGAGAGGAAGTCAGCTAGTTGACCGCTGACAGTTGACTTGCTGAATAGCTGCTGCCCAACCCGGTCGAGGTGTCCCGTCTTTCCACGAACATTTACAAGTAATAAACAGCCAATAGTGCACATATAACCAGTTTAATAAAAATTCATCAATATAAAATACGTTATTTGTTTAATTGTCTAAATAGGTCCACTGGTCATTATTGTCTATCAAATTATTGTCACCATACCCCTGTACGATTTTAATTCGAGAGATGTGATAGGCAAGAGTCAATTTCTATGTTTCTGTTTACATACAAACTAATTTCAACGTTGAATTAATAATAGCACCAGATTTTAATTCGTTGCCTATTCTGTTTCATGTAAAGGCTATTTCTGTTACTGGTCCCAAATGGGAGGGAAAAAAATTAAGCTGGGGATTCATGGACCTCTTTGTTTGATGTCTTTATACACGCATTGATAGATACAATACAACATTATCGAGGTTATGATTTACATGCCAACTGACAATCGGTGCAATCTGCTTTAGGCTACTCATTACTCAAAATATTTGCCTGTAAGAAATGATTGGCTTCTTCGTTAATAAGCCTATGTGGCGGACTACTCTCTGAATTCGATTAAATTCGTATGATGGGATGATTTAATTTAGAATTTCGTTACCCAGCCATCAGAAAACAAATGTGGATAATGTTTTAGTTATTTCGGTCGATCAATATGAGCTTTACATTACCACAATTATTCGATTTTCATTTACGTTAGTTCATAAGCTATTTGTTCAGATATCACAATAGGAAATAACCAGCGGTGTAAACTGAGATATCGAATAATTCGAAACGACATGCATCATTCATTTTGTGATGTGACAAGTTTTTTGTGTGTGGTGAAATATGAATAATTTCCCATCAAGATTATGCTATATATGCGCTGAATTTATATTGTCACACGCGATACATAAGGATAGTACCCCCCCCCCCCCCCATACACCCTCTTATCAGAAAAGTAGGCCTATTCATTTGACAAATGAGCACGAATTCGATAACGAACTAAAATGGTAGCTTACATAACCCCTGACTTTAGTTGGCAGGAAGCTTGCAGACACAAAAGGCGTAAAGAGCGAGCTGCTTTCTAGTCTTGTACCAGCTGCCCAACAGGTGTTTTTAAATCTATATGTGGGGATAACCTTACCAGTGGACACAGTACAGCATGGGACCATGATGACCAGCCACACACACAGGTGCTTTGTGTCACTGTAGACCCGGCAGGGATCATCTGTTTCAAAGGCACTTTGACTGCCGTGCACTTTATTTTAAATTCCATGCAAGATGTGAATTTATACTTCTGAGAGCCACTTTTTTTATCCCTTGGCTGAAGACTTAATGTCGTATATTTGTGATTGGTAAATTGTTGGAATATTTTTGCGATTAAATGAAAATTGCATGTGACCGAATATGTGACAAAAGTTGAAATCATAAAAGGAATGAATAGCTTCTGGAAAATGTACAGTGAAACACGTTTCCTTGTTGGCTTGAAAATCTACCTTTCCTGTTCAACCCTTTTGAGTTTGGTCATCTTTGAAAACGGACATGGATGGCCATAAAAACACAATGGACACGAACAAAATGGTGTCTGACCATCATCCCCTTGTGTCCAGACCAGGGCAAATTCCAACACACTAATAACTCAAATTTCTAATCACGAATCACAGCACGATTTTTAACCAGTGATTGCTTATTTATGGAGAGCGATGTGATGGGTTATTTATTGCCTATTACTATGTACGTGGTAGGCTAATATGTTTTTATTTTTTTATTTTAAACTTTTGCTAATTGAGTCTGAGTGTTTAATAGTTCTTTTAATATTTGTTAATAGGTTTTGCTGGTGTGTCCGTAAAATGATTCTCACACTCACAGGTTGACACGTGCTGTCGGTGGAGTTTGAATCTGGCAGGTTGGAAAGAGCAGGTGCTTTGTGGATGGAGAAGTGTTGAGGCCGTGATGAAAGAACCTCCTGGTGTATATATCTCCATTTACTGTATACAGGAATTGACCAAACATACGGCCTGTATTCTTGAATGTTTCCATTAATAGTGCTCTGTGCAGTCCATACAGGTTATGTAAGAAGTGAACACATGGTCACAAGCTTCATCCATATACATCCCTCTCTCGTCATCTGTGTTAGTCTGGGTTATAGTACACAGTGACGTGTTTGTGTAGAAATGGGGAATATGAATCACAGACATTGCTTGTCTTTTACAATCAAAATGTCAAAAATAAAACTACTACGGTGAACTACTATGAATAAATAGAGCCATAAAACCATTGTTTTGTATTTTCATACCTCCATTTAAAAAAAAAAGAAGCTGCATGATGACTGAAAGCTAATGATGTATCCCATCTTAGTGAGTTCAACCAACCTTGATGACATTAAGCCATCAAGACCCTGGTAAAAGCACCACAGTATCATTTAAAGTACATCAACTTAGACCAAATCACTTCCCCTACCTGCTTCCTCAACCTGGCTATTTCTTTCTTTTCCTTTCTCTCTTTCTCTCTTTCTTCCTTTCGAAGATGTGTGCCAACCCGGTTTGTTTATTTTGGGAAGGATGGTCTTCTCTCCACATGTCTTTACAGAGTTAACAAATATAGGCCTGACAGCTGCCAACTGTGCCCTTCAACACGTCTGAGCAGCCTGACCAGCCAGCCTAGTGCTCTCACCAGTCCCTATGCATCTCACCTCAGCTCTGATGCAGCCCTGCCTGCCAACCCCAAGGCACAGCCTGAGGTAGAACGATTGGGGCAGAGGCAGACTGAGTGGCAGCCATTAACCCCTCATTGATAGGCCTATCATGTTTGCCGATGCATGTGTTCAGAGAAAAGGTAGTACTGAGTTTAGTCTTTATGAATGTCATCGTGCGGTGCTTAAAGCAGATTTCTCAGAGAGAGAAAGAAAGAGAGCGAGAAGGAGAGTGCAGAAACAGCCTGGAATGTCTGGAGGAGAGGAGGGTAGAACCGATCCTTTTCAAAATCACTTCTTCTCTTTCCCCCCCACCTTTGTTTTAAAACTGGGAAGCTTTTAGCTTTTGAAAAGTATCCTTTTCCTATCTGTGGGGAAGCGGCCGGGACGTCATCACCTCTCCTCTCCCTGCCTCCAATTGAACTTCCCGTAAATAGCTTGCATTCCTGCCACAAAGAACCGATGATATGGAGCTGGGCCCTCGGTGATCTCCCAAATTAATTAAGGCCTTTCTTCCTCATGACCTGTGCTGAGCTGAACAGGATCTGGGGGTTTTTGTGTCTCTAATACGACTTAAGCTTGGTATTAAATGCAAGGGCAAGGTCTGTGCTCATTATGAATCTGTCACTGCCTGCTTTCTTCTTCTCAGCTAGCCCCATGAGCCTAAATAGGCTTTAATGTAGTAGAGAAGCCATCTTACTCCCCCTGTCACCCCCCTCGGTCCCCCCTCTCCCTGCCCATCCCTGTCACCCCCCTCGGTCCCCCCTCTCCCTGCCCATCCCTGCTACCCCCTTCGCTCAGTATTTATTTGAATATGAGAAGGCCTGATGTTGTTTCTGGCAGAGGGGGTCTTAGACACTATAGGAGCTCACCCCCCCCCCCCCCCAGCTCTCTGCTACCGCGGCCTGCTGCATGTTCACTCCTCACTAGTCATGGCCTTTACTTTCATCAACTTGAACCAGAGCCTTGTCTGCACAGACCCCAGTCAAAGGCCATTACAGACAGGCCCATGTTGAGTGTGTGTATCATTTATCAGCATGGTGTGTTTTCTTCCTTAGGAGCCCCTGCAGCATTTACATTTACATTTACATTTAAGTCATTTAGCAGACGCTCTTATCCAGAGCGACTTACAAATTGGTGCATTCACCTTATGATATCCAGTGGAACAACCACTTTACAATAGTGCATCTAACTCTTTTAAGGGGGGGGGGGGGGTTAGAAGGATTACTTTATCCTATCCTAGGTATTCCTTAAAGAGGTGGGGTTTCAGGTGTCTCCGAAAGGTGGTGATTGACTCCGCTGACCTGGCGTCGTGAGGGAGTTTGTTCCACCATTGGGGTGCCAGAGCAGCGAACAGTTTTGACTGGGCTGAGCGGGAACTGTACTTCAGCAGCGATTAATAATGCTGTTTAAATGGTGTCATGTCCAACTCAGTGCGGTTGCTAAATCCTGTTCCGCTGCGTTCCTGAATGTAGCTGAGTGACTACTTCCTTTTACGTCAGTCCAGTCTCTAAATGCACCTTTCAGGAGCTGGAACCCAATCACCGGTTCCTCCTTCTCTTCATCCTCCGGCCCACCGCCCGGCCCCATGACCGCTCGAAACCCCCTGAATGCGAAACACTGGATATTTTTTGTGGGAGTTTAACGTGCCGAATCGGTCTGTGACAGTGGGACGAGATCTCCACTCACCATGAGCAGGAAATGGATAACATGTCCATTTGGGGATTCCCCACCCCTGCACCCCACACGGAGCCCAGACAGTGATATTGGGGATCATAGGCGTAGAGATCCAGCCTCTGGAATGCTGATACCCACACCCCCACTCCCATGTCGGTAACACACTGTAGAGTTGAGAGCAGACAGGAAAATTAGCAACAATATGGCTTTTTGTTTATGCGTAACGGCAGTTTCGGGAAGGTTGGGTCGAGGCGAGAGAGAGAATGCTGCTTCCTGTGCTCCTCTTCCCCCTTGCTGCTGCCTTCCCCAGATGAAGAGCGGGAAATCACATGGTCCCTAAACAATGTGGAGAATGGGGGCCAATTCGATTCCGAAGCCCCAGGAATTCCCTTCCCTAACCCCATCAATTTGTTTCAGGGCCGGCCCATAATGGTTATGCCGGCGCCCACCACCACCACCAAAACATCTGCTTAAACTGGTACGTTTCCCATTTCTCCCTCTGCCATTTTCCCTTTACAACTGCTTGCATTCAGAGGCTCGGCAGAGTCGGCACCGTATACCTGTGGACAGCTCCACAGTAAAGAAGGGGGATATTTTATGTTAAGTAGCCGAGCCTTGCTCTGATCTGTTACCTCCCTAGTCTCGGATGGGGATCCAGGTCACAGATCCCACTGTGTGTAGCCTGTCACTCTGCAGGGAATCCGTCAAACCTCAGCTCGCCAAGCTCTGCCAATGGGAGAGCAGTGTGAGTCGCCTGATACTGATTACAGTCATTCATCATCCCAGGCCGTGCCCGCCACCACATGTTTGTTTTGATCTCTTCCCCACCAGCGTGGTGATAGTGAGAGATGAGGGGCCATGCAGCCAGGCCCGGGCCGGTCGGCACAGAGCCATGGAAACCTGCCTGTAACACCAGCAGCCCCATCTCTGAGCTCCATACCCACCCAGTGCCATGGGCCTCTACCCAAGGGCCGTATTCAGAAAGCGTCTCGGATTAGAAGTGCTGATCTAGGATCAGGTCCCCTGTCAATTCATTATAATCAGAAAGGCAAAACAGATCCTAGATCAGCACTCCTACTCTAAGACGCTTTATGGATAGGGGCCCAGAGCTTCATACCCAGACCCAGCTCCAGCCGTAGACCTATATCTCAGTGGGGTGTGGGTGGCTTAGGCCGGCTGGCTAATTGCAGGCCGGGTGCAGTGTAACATCAGGTGATGGGAGGATTATGGCATGTTGACTTGTGTTCACTGGGGGAGCTAAACTGACACTCTTTCATCCCTGACCGGACAGTTCTAGAGAACTCTAGTCGGGAGGGGGGGGTCTAGGGGTCTGGGTCAGATTAGGGGTTCACTACGTGGCCTGGTTGATGTCCCTAATGGCACCCAATTCCCTTTATAGTGCACTACTTTTGACCAGAGAGGGCCCAAAAGTAGGATGCCATTTGGGACACAACCTTGGTTAGGCAGGCAGAGGCAGACCACATGGCTGCATGGCTCCTAGCTCTAACACAAGCAGTACTGTTGTGTTCGTGATGTCAAACATTTCCTCCATTTGCATCCGTTAGCCCGTTGTTCGTGGAAGCGAGGAACATTTGAGCCCAGAAGGAAAACAAAGGATTACATGTCCTGTTTCTAATGAAAAGGTTTCCTCAGTTCGGCTCTTGGATTTACAAACGCCCAAAAATTCAGTTTCTGTATAAAAATTGGCTGTTAATTTAGTGGAAAGTAAATCAAGATTACAATTTAAAATATATTCAATACATTTTTTTAAGCAATATTTCATTATTTAGAAAACATGATTCATGAATTTATTTAACTTTATGTTTAATATTTTTCATCACTTTTATAAATACATTTTGTATGAGAACACAATTTAAAATCTATCCATAATTGATCAACAATGCTAATTTACTATATTTGTCATTCGTTAGTATCATCGAAACAGAAATGTGAGCTATAGGAAGTGCAACACTAATGTTATTTCAGCACACTACAATTACTTGGGTAATTTTCAATCACATTTATCATACATTAGAATCATTCCTTTCTTCTAATTATGCATTCACTTCATCATTTTAGGCATGAGGTTATGTATTATGTTGTCAACATTTATTATTTTTATTAAATGGAATAAATTCATTTACATTTGTGTCATACATTTAAAACATTTTTTTTTTTAACTCACTACAAAGATTTACTAATATTAGAGATTTTGGTTTAAACCACATGAAAAAGAGAATCACTTGTGACTCGTCCCAAAATGAATGAAGAGGATTACAAAATCTCTGCAATTACAGCATCTACTTAACATAAAATATTCCAGAGTGGTGCAGTGGTCTAAGGCACTGCATCTCAGTGCTTGAGGCGAACCTACAGACACCCTGGTTTGATTCCAGGCTGTATCACAACCGGCCGTGATTGGGAGTCCCATAGGGTGGCGCGCAATTGGCCCAGCATTGTCCTGGTATGGCATTGAAGGGCGACAATATGATTGTAAATAAGAATTTCTTCTTAACTGACACGCCTAGTTAAATAAAAGTACATTTTTTGGGGGGGGGAAGTCATTTAAATTTAATTAATTAATTGAATCTAAATTGGAAATGTACTTTCAGATATTAGTAACCTATGTATGATATATATATATTTATATTTTACTGTGGTATAGGCCCATATTGTGTGTTTCTCTGTAAGATCTTGGTATGGAAACTATTCATGTTCCATACATACATATTTCCATATAGGCTTCGATTTTTAAAAAACTTTTCCAAACCTTAATTTGATGAATGATACATAGAGAAAACAATCCATTTAGATCTTATTAGCTATACTGCAAATATTTACTCGGTTTGTGTTCATGTTTTATTCATTTGAAACACATTCATTCGGATTCATGATCATAAATATTAAATGTGTGAACTCTAAACTAAAATGAATTCTCTCAACTTCTCATAGTGTCGCTCTAATAACAAAATACCCGATAGGGTCCTTCTAGAAAACTCCTGTTGGACAACAGACAAGCTTGAATAAAAAATGTATTTAGGTATTGAGTGGGGGAATGATAGATAGTGTTGTGCTCAACTCTAGTCACGTGTGCGTTCTACCCTTTAAAAACAGTATTTGCGCCCTACTTTCAGTTCCTCCACCTATATTTCAGGAGCCCACATCACTCTTTACCCACACACACCCTGTAAAAGTATTGGTGGAATCTATGACAAACGAACAGAGACCCTCGGAAAACAAAAAAAATCCTTCTCAGTCACACATGGCTACAGAAGAAAAGGCCAAACACAGTAATTAATTTGAGAAAAAAATGGATGTTTGGACTTCTCAGTTCAATCGTCTTCATTCATCCAGTGTGTCTCAGAGGTTGGCATGGCCCAGAATGAATGTAATGGTATTTATTACAACATGCCGTAGCACGCAGAATATCTTTCTCTTACGTCATTGTCATGGCTACAGAGCTGTGTTTGACGAAGTGATTAACATGTTTTCAAAAAAACATATATTTTCCTATTCCTTTTTCTTTAACATCTCATATAGATCCGTTTGGATCTGTGAGCAGTTTATATCAGTAAATGTTACTTATATATTTTTGTATATTTAACTTTTGTATTGTTCAATGAAAACATGCCCCCATTCCTGTATTTACACCAATATTTACATGTAACCTTGAAATGAAGATGAGTTTCCTGGTAGTGACTGTATGCATATAATAATAATATTAATATGAATATGAATAATAATAAGACCTTTTATTTGGCAGATTCCTTTCAGAACACTCAAGGACATGTTACATTAAAAGTAGGCCTACATAAAATCTAGTGCAGTACATAAAATCATAAAATCAAGTTCAGTATGAATTGTATTGGTGTGGTTTATAAAAGTCATTTAGGTTTTGTGTCCTCCTCATGAATATTATTGGTGAAATGTGATTTCACCCATATTCATATTATTAACCTCTCCAATGGCACAATGAGAACATGTCACACATCGTGGAGAGTGAACATTTGGATCTTTCCTGCAAATGCATGTTCCAAACTCTGGTTTCTTGGATTGCAGCGTAGTGCTGGACAGATCTGATCCTGTCTTGTCTGTCTTGTCTGTCTTGTCTGTCTTGTCTGTCTGTCTGTCTGTCTGTCTGTCTGTCTGTCTGTCTGTCTGTCTTGTCTGTCTTGTCTGTCTTGTCTGTCTGTCTGTCTGCAGCAGGACTTGTAAAAAGCTGTAGCTCCCCTATGTGGTGCTGGAGTGTAAGAGCACCTGGTACCTCGAGATGGGAGAAGAAACATACACATACACGTACCCCCCCCCCCCCCCCCCCCCCACAAACACACGCACACACACGTTGAGAGGTATTCCCGCGTCATGCCCCATTGTCGATGGGCCTTTGAGGAAGCCACTCGCCTGTTTACTGATGCAAATTAGCTAGTGGCAAGCCTTCCAGAGGATCAGCGACCGTGGAATGCAGGGTGGGTGGTGGTCTCGGCTCTGCTGTTCCCCCACCAGTCCCCCAACATCGCCACTGACCAGCCCCTCGACTCCCACAGCAGGAATGCTCTCAGTGGGTCTCACTTGACAGGAGCGCTGGGTCAGAGTATCAGGTCGTCAGGCCACAGGGGTCTGACACTGATACACTGTGCTCTCAGGGCTGTGGAGGGTAGTGGAAAGCAGTGGGCTGTGGAGTGGAGGGTAGTGGGCCTCCGAGGTGTTGAAGCCTAGCCTCTAGTCTAAACTGTAGTCTTGGAGGGCTGAGGACCAGGGAATCAGAGCTGACATGAGTAGACCTTTTAGGAAGAAATACCTCACATAAGTTAATGTCTCAAGGGTCCTGAGGAAAGGATAGCCACCATGATATGCTAATCTGGGCTAATCTACAGTCGCATTTTAACAAGGTGCCTGAAATGTGCTAATATTGTGTATTATTTGTTATATGCTGTGTATTGGGCTGTTGTAATATTTGATATTTCCTGCCAAGGCAGTAAACATGATTAACTATTTTGATAGCCAACAACAAGTTGCGTTTGGTCCTCAATACATAAACGTGTAAATAAAGTTGTCCCATTGGGATTCCCGCTGTTTGTTGTTTCAGCGTTGAATGGTGAGAACGGCTGACTCCATGTTTTCCCACTTACTGACCCAAGGACAAAGTGGTGTTGAGCTGTGGGTGTGTGAGCTACGCACACTTCCCTCTGTAAGTGTGTGTGTGTGCGCGTGCGTGTGCTCATGTGTGCTCATGTGTGCGCATGCGTTCGTGTGTATGTGTGTGCGCAGATTTGTGTTCAGCAGTGAAGGGTCTGAAATGGCTGATGTATGATAGGCTTATCCTGGACCCCAAACAGAGAAACCCCCAGACCTCAAATGAGTGCGTCTGCTGAAAGGTTTTGGGGCCGTTTCTCACTAAGGCAACCACAGATACCAGGCTGCAAGCCTAGCAGACAGTTTTTGTGGGAGAGCGCACGCATGCACATACACACACACACACACGCACTCATGCACGAATGTGCACACACATTAACGCATACGCACACACACAGGGATCTGAAGGGCCGCTGTGATTTGGATAGGGGGGAGGCAGAGATTTTGGAGAGTAGGGGTGTGTTTTTTGGGGGTGGGGGATGTTTGCTTTGAAGAAGGGTCATTATTGGTGACGGGGATTATCGGTCCCCCCACCGCCCCCATCCTCCACACCCTCCTCCCGGGACAGCCGTCAGTGTCACTCACTGGCCATGGAGGTCCCGGCTCTAGCACATCTGCAGCTGCACAGAGCCATGCAGAAGAGTCTCGGCAAAGCCCGGATGGGGAGGACAGGGGGTGTTTGTGTTGGGATGTGCAGTGCAAACAAGACTCAGGTTACCTCAGGAGGGTTTCCAACTGGAAAGGGGTCAATATCACATGGAGGATAACATGCACGCGTAAAAGTGTTCTACATAAGAATAGATGCTAAGGTATCCAAAGTGTCATTCAGACAGACCATTCCACATTTATTTCGACATGGTGTGGTGTGCAGAAGGAAATCATTGACTCAGTATAATACTGTACACGCTTACTTCAGTACTTATTTAACAGCTGAATTATACTGTACATTTCTAGAAGCTCCTCTCTGCTCCCCCTCCCCCCCGATGTATCCCTGGTATCTGCTGTTTACCTAGAGAGCCCAGGTGTGCGTGGTAAACTCCCCTCGGGGGGGGGGGACATTCCAGGCCGCCTCCTCTCCTCTGCCCAGGGAAGTCCCGTTCTTCCTCATCAACCTCAGTCTCAGCCCCAGCTCCTTACAGCCATTTCACCAGCCCCTACTCATGCATCCCCCACCCCCAGCTTCTCCAACCTACAGTCCTAAATACCTGTATGTCAGCCCTAACCCTATCTATAATCCTAAAAAAACACCCAAACTCTGGCAATGCCCTTTACAAACACCAATACACCTTCCTCCCTTACTGAGGCTCATACTCAGCCCCCTACCCACCACAGGGGCCTCTATCAGGGCCACGAGACAGTAATCACCCCCAGCCTACCCAGGGCCTCAGAAGGGAGGGACCAGACCAGACACTTCCGATCAGCCGCCCCTCTCCAGCAGCCACACCCTCTCATGTTTGGCTGCCTGCCGCCTGCAGTGCTGTGGTGGTGAAACAGTCGGGCCTGAAGCACAAAGACAATATGTCAGTGCCTTGGCTGACGCACTTCAGCTGCAGCTGGTGCAGCCTACACAAGAGATTTGCACATGTCTGAACTCAAGACACTCAGACCCACTCAGTCAGACAGCCCTGTGAACTGAAGAGTGTTATCAGTTTATCAGTATAGCTCCCCCTGCTGAGTGGGGCATGGATAGTGGATGCAGCAGTGAGTGGGTGGTCCACTTGCTACTAGCTAGACTCTACTTGGTTCATCAATACCATATCCTTTCTCTACTATAGCAGCCCCTCCTCGTACAGAGACTTATTGTAGATACACACACAGACAGATAGACAGATAGACAGATAGACAGATAGACAGATAGACAGATAGACAGGCAGGCAGGCAGGCAGGCAGGCAGGCAGGCAGGCATGCAGGCAGGCAGGCAGGCAGGCAGGCAGGCAGACACAGACACACCCCTCGTGCTCTTCTCTGCCCTTCTGCTCTATGATTAGCAGCCCCTGACACCTGTGGGGTTTGGTGTGTGTTTGTGTGTATTCCAGGAGATGGGAGGTTAGAGGAGGTTACATTAGAGAGCTGGATTCCTCAGGTTTGTAGCGGGGACTGGGAAGCGCTCCTGGCCCATGCAGCTGTGCAGGACCCTTCATCTCACTGCCTGCCTCAGTGCTCCGAGGTGTAATTCCTGTAAATTGGCTTCCGACTTTTGTCTTGTGACCCCCCCTCCCTCCTCCACACCTCTAGGGCTTGGCCCTCTCCTTGCTGTGTAATATGCTTCCTTTCTTTAACTTCACACATTCCTGTGTGCAATGCAGGCAGGCAACAGAGGGATCTGGGGCCCGGTGGCATGCGGATGCGTCTGCAGAGAGAGAGAGAGCGAGCAAGAGAGTAAAAAGAGAGAGTGAAGGCGACTGCATGTGCTATTACATTTTTACGCATTCACAATATGTTATTGAGCAATACAACTGCTCAGACCTGCATTGAAGGGCAACAATATGAAAAGTATCTTTTTTTTCTTCTCTCCTCCTCCTTTTTTCTCTCCTCCTCTCTGTCTTGATTTATCCCCTGCTCTGTTTTCCCTGGCCCACATGGCCCGGGAGTTTGCGCTAGGCCCACTCAACCAGAACCGATGTCATTCAAATCCAGTGAAATAAATGGCCCTATAAATTTCCTCCAATAATAAGCCTGGGTGCTGGAGGAATGTGTGGCAGGGATGGAGAGAGGGGGAAGGGAGGGAGGGAGAATGAGAGGAGAGGGAGACCCAGACCCAGACAGCTAGGGCCTGTGCTGCAGTGTGAGAAAGGCAGGCTGCCGCTGTGTGCTGCTGCTGTGTGTTAGAGGGGAGGTCTCTCTCTGTCTGCCTTTCTCTCTCTCTGTCTCTCTCTCTCTGTCTCTGAAACAAGTTTACATTGCCGAAGCAAGTGAATTAGATAATACAAGTGAAATAAACAATCAGAAATTAACAGTAAACATTACAATCACAAAAGTTTAAAAGGAATAGAGAAATGTCAAATGTCATTATGTCTATATACAGTGTTGTAACGATGTGCAAATAGTTAAAGTACAAAAGGGAAAATAAATAAACATAAATATGCATTGTATTTACAATGGTGTTCGTTCTTCACTTGTTTACCTTGTGGCCACAGGTCACAAATCTTGCTGCTGGGATGGCACACTGTGGTATTTCACCTAATAGATATGGGAGTTTATCAAGATTGGATTTGTTTTCGGATTCTTTGTGGGTCTGTGTAATCTGAGGGAAATATGTGTCTCTAATAGGGTCAAACATTTGGCAGGAGGTTATAAAGTGCAGCTCAGTTTCCATCTCGTTTTGTTGTCCAGTGTGCACATAGCCTGTCTTCTCACGAGAGCCAGGTCTGCCTACGGCGGCCTATCTCAATAGCAAGGCTATGCTCACTGAGTCTGTACATAGTCCAAGCTTTCCTCAATTTTCAAATCAAATCAAATTATTTGTCACATACATATGGTTAGCAGATGTTAATGCGAGTGTAGCGAAATGCTTGTGCTTCTAGTTCCGGCCATGCAGTAATATCTAACAAGTAATCTAACAATTTCACAACAACTACTTTATACACACAAGTGTAAAGGAATGAATAAGAATATGTACATAACAATATATGGATGAGCGATGGCCGAACGGCATAGGCAAGATGCAGTAGATGGTATAGAGTACAGTATATACATATGAGATGAGTAATGAAGGGTATGTAAACATTATATAAAGTGGCATTGTTTAAAGTGGCTGGTGATACATTTATTACATCCAATTTGTATTACTAAAGTGGGTAGAGATGAGTCAGTATGTTGGCAGCAGCCACTCAATGTTAGTGATGGCTGTTTAACAGTCTGATGGCCTTGAGATAGAACCTGTTTTTCAGTCTCTCAGTCCCCGCTTTGATGCACCTGTACTGACCTCGCCTTCTGGATGATAGCGGGGTGAACAGGCAGTGGCTCGGGTGGTTGTTGTCCTTGATGATCTTTATGGTCTTCCTGTGACATCGGATGGTGTAGGTGTCCTGGAGGGCAGGTAGTTTGCCCCCGGTGATGCGTTGTGCAGACCTCACTACCCTCTGGAGTGCCTTACGATTGTGGGCGGAGCAGTTGCTGTACCAGGCGGTGATACAGCCTGACAGGATGCTCTCGATTGTGCATCTGTAAAAGTTTGTGAGTGCTTTTGGTGACAAGCCGAATTTCTTCAGCCTCCTGAGGTTGAAGAGGCGCTGCTGCGCCTTTTTCACCCTGCTGTCTGTGTGGGGGGACCAATTCAGTTTGTCCGTGATGTGTACGCCGAGGAACTTAAAACGTACTACCCTCTCCACTACTGTTCCGTCGATGTGGATAAGGGGCCGCTCCCTCTGCTGTTTCCTGAAGTCCACGATCATCTCCTTTGTTTTGTTGACATTGAGTGAGTGTGAGGTTATTTTCCTGACACCACACTCTGAGGGCCCTCACCTCCTCCCTGTAGGCCATCACGTCGTTGTTGGTAATCAAGCCTACCACTGTAGTGTCATCTGAAAACTTGATGATTGAGTTGGAGGTGTGCATGGCCACCCAGTCATGGGTGAACAGGGAGTACAGGAGAGGGCTGAGAACGCACCCTTGTGGGGCCCCAGTGTTGAGGATCAGCGGGGTGGAGATGTTGTTTCCTACCCTCACCACCTGGGGACGGCCCGTCAGGAAGTCCAGGACCCAGTTGCACAGGGTGGGGTCGAGACCCAGGGTGTTAAATGCTAAGCTGTAGTCGATGAACAGCATTCTTACATAGGTATTCCTCTTGTCCAGATGGGTTAGGGCAGTGTGCAGTGTGATTGCGATTGCGTCATCTGTGGACCTATTGGGGCGGTAAGCAAATTGGAGTGGGTCTAGGGTGTCAGGTAGGGTGGAGGTGATATGGTCCTTGAATAGTCTCTCAAAGCACTTCATGATGATGGAAGTGAGTGCTACAGGGCGATAGTCATTTAGCTCAGTTACCTTAGCTTTCTTGAGAACAAGAACAATGGTGGCCCTCTTGAAGCATGTGGGAACAGCAGACTGGGATAAGGATTGATTGAATATGTACGTATACACACCAGCCAGCTGGTCTGCACATGCTCTAAGGACGCGGCTAGGGATGCCTTCTGGGCCGGCAGCCTTGTGAGGGTTAACACGTTAAAATGTTTTACTCAAGTTGGCTAGAGTGAAGGAGAGCCCACAGGTTTTGGTAGCGAGCTGTGTCGGTGGCACTGCATTTTCCTCAAAGCGAGCAAAGAAGTTGTTTGGTTTGTCTGGGAGCAAGACATCGTGGTGCGCGACGGGGCTGGTTTTATTTTTGTAGTCCGTGATTGACTGTAGACCCTGCCACATACCTCTCATGTCTGAGCCGTTGAATTGCGACTCTACTTTGTCTCTATACTGACGCTTAGCTTATTTGATTGCCTTGTGGAGGGAATAGCTACCCTGTTTGTATTCGGTCATGTTTCTGGTCCCCTTGCCCTGATTAAAAGCAGTGGTTCGCGCTTTCAGTTTTGCGCGAATGCTGCCATCAATCCACGGTTTCTGGTTGGGGAAGGTTTTAATTGTCGCTGTGGGTACAACATCACCGATGCACTTGCTAATAAACTCGCTCACCAAATCAGCGTATTCATCAATGTTATTGTCTGACGCTATGTGGAACATATCCCAGTCCACGTGATCGAAGCAATTTTGAAGCGTGGAATCTGATTGGTCGGACCAGCGTTGAACAGACCTGAGCACGGGCGTTTCCTGTTTTCGTTTCTGTCTCTAGGCTGGGAGCAACAAAATGGAGGTATGGTCAGATTTTCTGAAAGGAGGGCGGGGGAGGGCTTTGTATGGAAGTTAGAATAACAATGATCCAGGGTTTTGCCAGCCTGAGTCGCACATTCGATATGCTGATAAAATTTAGGGAGCCTTGTTTTCAGATTAGCCTTGTTAAAATCCCCAGCTACAATAAATGCAGCCTCAGGATATGTGTTTTCCAGCTTACATAGAGTCCAATGAAGTTCTTTCAGGGCCGTCGATGTGTCTGCTTGAGGGGGGATATACACGACTGTGATTATAATCGAAGAGAATTCTCTTGGTAGATAATGTGGTCGGCATTTGATTTTAAGGAATTCTAGGTCAGTTGAACAAAAGGACTTGAGTTCCTGTATGTTGTTATGATCACACCATAAGGCATACACCCCCGCCCTTCTTCTTACCAGAGAGATGTTTGTTTCTGTCGGCGCGATGCGTGAAGAAACCAGGTGGCTGTACTGAATCTGATAACGTATCACGAGTGAGCCATGTTTCCATGAAACAAAGAACGTTACAATCTCTGATGTCTCTCTGGAAGGCAACCCTTGCTTGGATTTCGTCTACCTTGTTGTCAAGAGACTGGACATTGGCGAGTAGTATGCTCGGGAGCGGTGCGTGATGTGCCCGTCTACGGAGCCTGACAAGAAGACCGCTCCATCTTCCCCTTCTGCGGCGCCGTTGTTTTGGGTCGCCGGCTGGGATCCGATCCATTGTCCTGGGTGGTGGACCAAACAGAGGATCCGCTTCGGGAAAGTCGTATTCCTGGTCGTAATGTTGGTGAGTTGACGTTGCTCTTATATCCAATAGTTCCTCCCGGCTGTATGAAAAAAAACATACGATTTCCTGGGGTAACAGTGTAAGAAATAATACATAAAAAAACAAAATATTGCATAGTTTCCTAGGAACGCGAAGCGAGGCGGCCATCTCTGTCGGCGCTGGAAGTCCACATTTTGGGTCAGTCATAGTGCTCAGGTATTCTTCCAGTTAGCTCAGTTTTTTTGCTAATTCTTTCCAACGTGTCAAGTAATTATCTTTTTGTTCTCTCATGATTTGGTTGGATCTAATTGTGTTGCTGTTCTGGGGCTCTGTGGGGTCTGTTTGTGAACAGAGCCCCATGATCAGCTTGCTTAGGGGACACTTCTCTTGGTTAATCTCTCTGTCTGTGATGGCTTTGTTATGGATTGTTTGGGAATCGCTTCCTCTTAGGTTGAATTTAGGCTCTTTTGGGGATTTTGATAATTAGCAGGTATTGTACTAATTCTGCTCTGCATGCATTATTTGGTGTTTTACGTTGTACATGGAGGATGTTTTTGCAGAATTCTGCATGCAGAGTGTCAATTTGGTGTTGTCCCATTTTGTGAATTCTTGGTTGGTGAGCAGACCCCAGACCTCACAACCATAAAGGGCAATGGGTACTATAACTAATTAAAATATTTTTGCTAGATCCTAACTGGGATGTTGAATTTTACGTTTCTTTTGATGGCGTAGAAGGCCCTTCAGATCATTCACAGCTTTGTAGAAGTTACTTCTGATGCTGACTTTTAGACTGAGGTATGTATATATTTTTTTGTGTGGTCAAGGGCAACGATGTCTAGATGGAGTTTCTATTTGTGGTCCTGGCAACTGGACCTTTTCTGGAACATCATTATTTTTGTCTTACTGAGATTTACTGTCACGGCCCAGGTCTGACTTAATCTGTCCAGAAGATCTAGGTGCTGCTGTAGGCCCTCCTTTGTTTGGGACAGAAGCACCAGATCATCTGCAAACAGTAGACATTTGACTTCACATTCTAGTAGGGTGAGACAGACTGTTCTAGTGCCCTTGCCAATTCGTTGATATATATGCTGAAGAGGGTGCGGCTCAAGCTGCATCCCTGTCTCACCCCATGGCCTGGTGGAAAGAAATGTGTGTGTTTTTTTGACAAATTTTAACCACACACTTGTTGTTTGTGTACATGTATTTTATAACGTTGTATGTTTCCCCCCCAATACCGCTTTCCATCAATTTGTATAGCAGACCTTCATGCCAAAGTGAGTCAAAAGTTTTTTTGAAATCAACAAAGCATGAGAAGACTTTGCCTTTGCCTTTGTTTTGTTTGTTTTTTTGTCAATTAGGGTGTGCAGGGTGAATACGTGGTCTGTTGTACGGTAATTTAGTTCAAATCCAATTTGACATTTGCTCAGTACATTGTTTTCACTGAGGAAATGTACAAGTTTGCTGTTAATGATAATGCAGAGCATTTTCACAAGGTTGCTGTTGACGCATATCCCACGCTAGTTATTGGGGTCAAATTTGTCTCCAATTTTGTGGATTGGGGTGATCAGTCCTTGGTTCCAAATATTGGGGAAGATGCCAAAGCTGAGGATGATGTTAAAGAGTTAATGTATAGTCCACAGGTGTCAAACTCATTCCACGGGGGGCCGAGTGTCTGCGGGTTTTCGCTCCTCCCTTGTACTTGATTGATGAATTAACATCACTAATTAGTTAGGAACTCCCCACACCTGGTTGTCTAGGGCTTTATTGAAAGGAAAAAACAAAAACCTGCAGACACTAGGCCCTCCGTGGAATGAGTTTGACACCCCTGGTATAGTCAGTTGGTTTTGTGGTATTTTGTCATTTAAATTAGGATTCCATCAACACCACTGGCCTTTTTGGGTTGGAGTGTTTGTATGTTGTCCTGTAGAATCCAGTGAGTTTTGCTAGTGTTTAATAGCTCATTCTAAGATTTGTAATTGATCACGTATATGTTCTTGCTGTTTATTCTTTATTATGGAGACAAAAAGATTAGAGAAGTGGTTTATTCATATATCTTCGTTTTGGATAGATAACTCTTTGTGTTAACTCTACGCCTTCACTGTTCCTTCTTTTTCCGTAGTGTATTTCTTTATTGTTTAAGTGATTGACCATAGTGAAGGCGTAGGCTTAGGTTTTCTGGGTCTGTTTTTTGTTGGATAGGTTTCTCCATTTCTTTCTTAGGTTTTTGCTTTCTTCATCAAACAATTTGTCATTGTTGTTCATTTTATTTGGCTGTCTGCTTGACAATTTTAGATTTGATAGGGAAGCTGAAAGGTAAATAAACTGTTTAGGCTCTCTACTGCCAAGTTAACACCTTCACTATTACAGTGAAATCTCTCTCTTTCTCTCTCTCTCTCTGTCTCTGTCTCTGTGTCCCGCCTGCTCCCTTCCTGGAATTAGACCTCAGGGACACTTTAAGTCAGCCCACTCAGAGATAGCCAGCTACGGCTATTAATCTTCAGGACCCTGTGAGAACCACAGCGGTGTCTGTCTGAAACGCTGCTCTATGTAGGTGAATTGTATCAGGAACATTGTGTTGGTAGGATTAATAGAACATCATTAACATATCATATGTAATATCCTTCCATAGCCTCAGTCTTCCTCAGTGGCCTTGATTACCCTGCGTAGGCTTATGATCAGAACCACAACTGCAACAGTTCCATCCAATTGTCTTTTGAAATAGTTGTTACTTGCTGTTGTTTATTGTTGAAACACATCACAACCTGCATCACGTGACCGTCCCTCCTTTACCCCTGTAAGCTAACCCATGAACCACAAACTGTTCCACATTCCACATCCACAGGTGGATCTAAGGCAGTGGCGGTCAGTGCCGTTTTAAGATGAGGGAGGACTATTAATACTTTTTTGAAGCATGGCCTTATTTTGATTACAGCATGTTGGATGACTGTCATTCATTCATATTCCATTCAACCAGCTCAATGTAACATAGATAGGTTTAGGCTACTACATGGTACTTGAATTTTCCCTATACCCATCATGAGGTTGCTACAGTCAAGCCCATGAATTAAAGTTTACAATGTAGGTGCACAGGTCGAGAGAAAAATGTGAGTAGTCAAGGTGACAGATAGTGACACATTCAATACCGCCTTGCACACTCTTGCCTGCATCTAGCTGATCTGTGGTGTAATCCGTAGTCCAACAGTTGCAAACGAGAGTTTCCATTCGACAAATTCAGGTATGTTTATCCCCGTTTTGTAACGCTTGCTTACGTTTAAGAAACCTTTTTCAACAGAATCGGCGGAATGAATACACCCCTGTTCACACGCAAACACAGTTCACTTTCATTGCAGTCACATACAAACAGCATGATCACTTTACTCATTGTATAATTTCTTCTCGCAGCTACACTCTCCTCCTCTCACTTTTTCCCTTCCCTTGTGGACTTCAGTGCAACACATTGGTTGTCTGTGACCAGGCAAAAAAACCTTTCTAAGCCAAACCTTCATATCATAACTGCTAACCTCTACACACAGCCTACATCGTTATCACCATAATAGCTAACGTCATAGTCAACATAGCTAATAGAAAGTGTTAGTAAACCCGCTACATTCATGCAGTACAGTGTAAAGTCAGCTAGCAGTTTAGCAGTTACACCGGCAAGCCCCAGTGGCAATAAATTAATAAAACCAAAAGCTTACTTTGACTTGGAAGAGTTCCAGTGTTGCATAGCCATAGCCTGCTAGCTAACATAGCATCCCTCTCTGTTTGAGCTGGGTGTTTGAGTAGGCTAAACTAGCTAGCTCCATTCGCTAGCTAAGTAAGTGAAAGTGAAAAAAATGCAAGGAAATATAGCTAACTCTCTCTCTCTTGCTTCTACATTGTTTTATAAATTAATTTAAAACTGTTCAACTATTGTTTTTCTCTCTCTTTGACTCAACTACTCACCACATTTTATGCACTGCAGTGCTAGCTAGCTGTATCTTATGGTTTCAGTACTAGATTCATTACCAGATCCTTTGATTGAGTGGATAACGTGTCAGTTCATGCTGCAAGAGCTCTGATAGGTTGGAGGACGTCCTCTGGAAGTTTTCATAATTACTGTGTAAGTCTACGGAAGGGGGTGAGAACCATGAGCCTCCTAGGTTTTGTATTGAAGTCAATGTACCGAAAGGAGGACGGAAACTAGCTGTCCTCTGGCTACACCACGGTGCTACCCTAGTTCTGTTGAGGCTACTGTAGACATTCATTGCAAAACAGTGTGTTTTAATTAATTATTTGGTGATGTGAATATATTTAGTATAGTTTTATGTTTCACTATTTTTATTTGTATGACTTTTCACCAAGGGGGATGGTCCTCCGTTTCCTCCTCTGAGGAGCCTCCACTGATGTAAGGAGCAGACTCCTGAGCGGAGCAAGATTTTTGGGGGGCTCGTTGGTTTGTACGGTCAGTCGGTCGGTGTGTTTACCCTGAAGCAGATTTATCGGTAGTTCCGCAGTAGCTGGGTCGGCTGGCAGAGCATGAGAAAGCAAGCGCCCGGCAGGCCCCCACACCATCTCAGCCAGACAGTTACACTCTGTGGGAAACAGGAAAGGCCAATATTATTCCTGCTACCACACAGGGATGCTCTAACACGACTCTGCTTCGGAGTGATGGATCGAGACGGGGGCGTCACGTTGTGTAAGTGTCTCATTCACACCACGGTTCAGTGGCAACCATGACAGAGAAGAGCCGCTAGGGCACATCAAAGCCCCCCACAATGCCTTCTGGGAAACGGTGGCATGCAGGGGCCACGGCCCGCTACGGTACGCATTGTAAACGCTGCATGCTTCCTAAATGACATTACCTGGCACTATAAAACAAACACACACTGCCCTGCCACGCTTTGAATTGAGGGGCTTTGTTTGAGCCGGCAACCCCAGGGGGGCCATGGTCCAGGAAGAGTAGGAGAGGGTGACCCAGCCCCCCCCACCCCTCCTTCACCCCTGAGCTGAGTGACTGAGCCACTGTGCGATGCCAGTGACCCACAGCCTGTTTTCTGCCTTAAATCGTTTCTCACCCCCTTCACCCCCCTCGCCGCCCTCCTCCTCAGGAGAAAGAAAAATCATCCAGAGCTCCTTGAAATGGGTCTGGGACAGGGTGAGCCAGGGCTAGGGCTGGGTAACTCCCTGCAGCCTGCCTGGTTAGAGGAGGCATCATTTCTTATGCAGCAGAGAGTGAGAGAGTGGAACAGGTCAGACCTAGCTCAGCCTGACCCATAGAGAACCACTCAGTGGACTAGAGAGTCTCTGTATAACTATTACGTGTATCTAACGTTGGAAAATAAACTGTGTGTAAGGCGAACGCTGACGGAGTGGCTGACGATATGAAAGGCTGGGATAATTAATGGTGGCCACGGACAATGAAATGAAAAATAAGTGGTTATTAATCATGAGGAGAAAAATAAAATGGATACTGTGTGTGCGTGTGTGTGTGTACGTGCATGTACAGTGGGGAGAACAAGTATTTGATACACTGCCGATTTTGCAGGTTTTCCTACTTACAAAGCATGTAGAGGTCTGTCATTTTTATCATAGGTACACTTCAACTGTGAGAGACGGAATCTAAAACAAAAATCCAGAAAATCACATTGTAGGATTTTTAAGTAATTAATTTGCATTTTATTGCATGACATAAGTATTTGATCACCTACCAACCAGTAAGAATTCCGGCTCTCACAGACCTGTTAGTTTTTCTTTAAGAAGCCCTCCTGTTCTCCACTCATTACCTGTATTAACTGCACCTGTTTGAACTCGTTACCTGTATAAAAGACACCTGTCCACACACTCAATCAAACAGACTCCAACCTCTCCACAATGGCCAAGACCAGAGAGCTGTGTAAGGACATCAGGGATAAATTGTAGACCTGTACAAGGCTGGGATGGGATACAGGACAATAGCCAAGCAGCTTGGTGAGAAGGCAACAACTGTTGGCACAATTATTAGAAAATGGAAGAAGTTCAAGATGACGGTCAATCACCCTCGGTCTGGGGCTCCATGCAAGATCTCACCTCGTGGGGCATCAATGATCATGAGGAAGGTGAGGGATCAGCCCAGAACTACACGGCAGGACCTGGTCAATGACCTGAAGAGAGCTGGGACCACAGTCTCAAAGAAAACCATTAGTAACACACTACGCCGTCATGGATTAAAATCCTGCAGCGCACGCAAGGTCCCCCTGCTCAAGCCAGCGCATGTCCAGGCCCGTCTGAAGTTTGCCAATGACCATCTGGATGATCCAGAGGAGGAATGGGAGAAGGTCATGTGGTCTGATGAGACAAAAATAGAGCTTTTTGCTCTAAACTCCACTCGCCGTGTTTGGAGGAATAGAAGGATGAGTACAACCCCAAGAACACCATCCCAACCGTGAAGCATGGAGGTGGAAACATCATTCTTTGGGGATGCTTTTCTGCAAAGGGGACAGGACGACTGCACCGTATTGAGGGGAGGATGGATGGGGCCATGTATCGCGAGATCTTGACCAACAACCTCCTTCCCTCAGTAAGAGCATTGAAGATGGGTCGTGGCTGGGTCTTCCAGCATGACAACGACCCGAAACACACAGCCAGGGCAACTAAGGAGTGGCTCCGTAAGAAGCATCTCAAGGTCCTGGAGTGGCCTAGCCAGTCTCCAGACCTGAACCCAATAGAAAATCTTTGGAGGGAGCCGAAAGTCCGTATTGCCCAGCGACAGCCCCGAAACCTGAAGGATCTGGAGAAGGTCTGTATGGAGGAGTGGGCCAAAATCCCTGCTGCAGTGTGTGCAAACCTGGTCAAGAACTACAGGAAACGTATGATCTCTGTAATTGCAAACTAAGGTTTCTGTACCAAATATTCAGTTCTGCTTTTCTGATGTATCAAATACTTATGTCATGCAATAAAATGCAAATTAATTACTTAAAAATCATACAATGTGATTTTCTGGATTTTTGTTTTAGATTCCTTCTCTCACAGTTGAAGTGTACCTATGATAAAAATTACAGACCTCTACATGCTTTGAAAGTAGGAAAACCTGCAAAATTGTCAGTGTATCAAATACTTGTTCTCCCCACTGTATGTGTGTCTGCTGCTCTGCATATTTGTCTGCATCGATGTCTTTGTGTGCGTATGGGTGTCTGCATTTGTCCGACTGTGTATGTATGGGGTGTGTAAGTGTACATATACGAGTCTGGCTAACATTTACAGCGGCTCAATGTGTATCTATCATTTCCTCTGCGCTTACTTGCCACTTCAGTCGCTGTACACCCAGTGTAAACAACATTTATCATGACATGCAAATTAGTGTCTTTACCTCCAGCCCCAACAAAGAGGACCATTGAAGGCAGCCTGGGCATTTACAACCATGTTGAATTTGATACTCCAGATTATAGGCTTATTCCAGATATTGTGTAGTGGTTTTCTGTCACTCACACTCAGTAAACGCTCCCCGTTACAAATAGCTTGGGCATCCTGGACCCATCATTAAGGTTATGACCAATATGCACTCCTATAAACTGACAGGCCCAGCCGCCCGGCTGCAGCAGAAACGATTTATCTCTCTCTCTTTATCTCTCTGTCACTCTCTCTCTGCACCCCCCCCCCCCTCTCACCCTTTCTCCCTCACTATCCCTCCCTCTCTCTCCATTTCTCTCTCTCACTACCTCCCCCCTCTCTTTCACTCTCTCTCCACCCCCCGTCTCTCTCCCTTTCTCTCTCTCTCTCTCACTACCCCCCCCCCCCCCCCACCTCTCTCTCTGGGAGGTGGTATGTGTCTGTGTGTGCTGCTGATTGTAGTAATTTTGCGGTGGGAGGCTGAGAGGCACCTCTGGGTACAGTACATCAGCCCTGGCCCGCAGCTCCAATGTGGCTGTGAAATATGACAAGAGGCCCCCAGTGGGAGAGCAAAGATCTATGTGGCACTAATAAGCACTATCTCTCAAGGAAATCACACTCACAGACAGACCCAACACAGCATGTCCTCTATAGCAGCCAAGCTGGCTGAGCAAAACCACCGTCTCCCAAAAGCCTTTTGACTCTCTCTTTCTCTCTCTCGCTCTCCAGCAATGTGGGTTAAGACATGTTCTCTGTGCTGCTTCAAGTGCGGCAGGCTTTGGGTTTGACATGAGCTGCCTTCTATTAAGACATGCCCGTGACAAGGCAACAATACCGTCAGGTCTGTGCCAATAAACGTCAGCTCTTTCACACAAAAGAGGCAGAAAGCCACAATAAGACATGGATCTTACCTTCTCTGGCGGGGCGGGCTGTATGTGTTGTGGTGTTGGTGTGTGTGTTCACCTGCGACAGGGCCTGTTGTCAAGGAGTAAGGAGGGATGAGCTCATGAATGCTGGGCCAGGGACAGATTGAGGAGCATGTTTAATACAGAGACAAACTGGTGTGGCCTGTCTCAAATCCTGGCTTTATCCTACCCTTTGACTGGGAAAGTCAAGACCTCTGCTCGATGGGAGAGAGTGAGGCAAAAAGAGAGAATGACAGAGGAGAGAGAAAGGGGAAAGAGATGGAGGGAGAACGCAAGAGAGAGGATCCAGATGGGGCCCTTTGAACAAGTATTGAATGAGAGACTCATTAAGACCACTCTGCCTTGTAACGACAGGGGGGAATGAGGGAACATACAAACTACAGGTGCGCCCCCCTCTCGCCGCACACACACTAACATGCTAACCACACCGCCTGCATTGCGTGCGTGAGCATCGCAAAATATATTTGACACACGTTAGTCAATAAATTCATCCCAACTGCAACTCGCGTCTGGTGTGGATAGACAAGATCAACATGCGCAAGATGGTGCACGTGGACGCATGGATGTGCCCGGTAAGAAAGTGTAACATCCAACACATACACAGACACACACGTCTACATTGAACAAAAATATAAACACAACATGTGTAAAGTGTTGTTTCCATGTTTCATGAGCTGAAATAAAAGATCACAGACATTTTCCATATGCACAAAATGCTTATTTCTCTAAAATGTAGTGAACAAATGTTTACATCCTTGTTAGTGAGCATTTCTCCTTTGCCAAGATAATCCATCCACCTGACAGATGTGGCATATCAAGAAGCTGATTAAACAGCATGATCATTGCACAGGTGCACCTTGTGCCTGGGACAATAAAAGGCCACTCTAAAATGTGCAATTTTGTCACACAACACAATGCCACAAATGTCTCAAGTTTTGAGGGAGCGTGCAATTGGCATTGCTGACTGCATGAATGTCCACCAGAGCTGTTGCCAGAGAATTGAATGTTCATTTCTCTACCATAAGCCACCTCCAACGTCGTTTTAAGGAATTCAGCAGTACGTCCAACCGGCTTCACAACCGACTGGTATTCTGATCCACGCCCCTACTTTCTTTTGAAAGGTATGTATGACCAAAAAATGCATATCTGTATTCCCAGTCATGTGAAATCCATAGATTAGGGCCAAGTTTATTTATTTCAATTGACTGATTTCCTTTTATGAACTGTAACCTAGTGAAACCTTTGAAATTGTTGTATGTTGCGTTTTATATTTTTGTATAGAGTGTAGATTAATCTTCTTGGCGGCATGGGCAGCTGCAGCCATTTCCCAGCAAGCCCATTCGATGTGAGGTGGGTTTATTCATATCTCCATGGGTTTAGTGGTCTTTATGAGGGCAGATCCTCTGTGTGTGCCTCCCTGCCCTGGCACAGCTGACACGGCAATAAACACGCCTTGCAGCCACCATGTAGACAGTGCCACATAGTGAGGGGATTAGGGGAGTGAAAGTCTCACAGACACACACTTACCACACACACACACACACACACACACACACACACACACACACACACACACACACACACACACACACACACACACACACACACACACACACACACACACACACACACACATATATTCAGGAACACACACACACATATATTCAGGAACACACACAGATACACTAACTTAAAAGTGTGAAAATCCATTGAAGATGATGAAATCAGGGAAATATGTTTCCATGACTACTAATAACTCTGTCTCTCTCTCCTTCTCTCCCCTGTTGCTGATTTATGGTTTTATAGTGTTTTGTCAGCAGAGAATTCCACAGGAAACCGTTGTGATTAAGAAATATAGATGTTGAATACATCTATTTACTTTCCCAAAAAGTATCATTAGTGAGGTTCTGGTTGTTTCATTTGTCTCTGACTGGGAGTTTGGCATGGAACACATATGCAGGCCCTGGGCCTATCCTATGATCCCTTATGCAGTGCCCCAAATGGGACCCTATTCCCTATATAATGCACAAAAGTAGTGCACTGTAAAAGGAATAGGGTGCCATTTGGGACGCCCCCTTAGTGTGATGACTTCATTAGGACTTCATTTGCCTCTCTGTAAACACACTGGTCTCCGTGAGATATGAACTCATAATGATACAACCTGGCCTCATTGATCTCATACAAGTGTTCTGAAGCACACTGAACGAAACGAGCAAAAAATAAATCAACGAGCATCAATAAAGGTGTTAGTGATTGGAGGAAAGCCTTTGAGGTTAAATGCTGCTGTATAGAGCTACGAAACCAGAACTGATGCGGGGAAAAAACCGGAATAAGAGAGTTTAAAGTGTGCAGTTCACTCCATACTGAGCCTACTGTGAGATTTAATGTGAGAGAGGGGAGTGTGTGAGTTTTGAGGGGTTCGACGTTGATCAGTGAATGTAATGGGGCTCTAATGTCCACTGCTCTGCTCCCAGTGTGCGGTGGGTCAGGGAGAGTTTGATATATGCTCCTGGTTCTGTGTGTGTGTGTGTGTGTGTGTGCAGTGATTCATGAGTAGGCCTCTCTCCCTGGCTGCAATGTTGAGCACTCGGCCCCGGCCTGTCAACCACACTAGGCCTCACAATAAATGAGTGATCATTTGAAGTGACATTAGTGAGCCTGCACGTTGTCGCTGTGTGTAAGTTCATGCGTGTGTTAGGCCTGCCTGGTTTAGAGAGAGTGATTTACGAAGCGCCTGTAGCACATCATTTATCCAGCGTTTCGAGGACAGTTTGCTAATACCCTGCGAGTCCTCCAGGTTTTCACTACGAAATGAGCCATTGTCAGTTATTTCATCCAATCAAAATCTGAAGTCAGTGTGTTCCATAAACAGGACTATGATGTTTGCCAAGGTTTTTATGCAAATATTATTCAAAGCAGTATTAATCTCTTGACACAATTAATAAAATCTCTTTTCCAGGCTGTGCTGCTGACATGCCTGGGGGAGATATCTATGCTTGATCATTTAGTAAGTAACTTTACAGCATGTTCTCTTTGTGTACTAAAATCACCTCCCTGTTTTCCCCTCAGTTAATGAAAAGAGAGAGCGCTTGTCTACGCTTGCTCAAACACGCAGCATTTCAATAAAAGGAAGAGTCAATTAAAAACTGGTTTCCTGGAGAAATCCCACAGAGATGTTACAGAGTACCACCTACTGTGGGCGTGTCTGTGTCAGGTATGTCAACCACATCACCTGGGAGAAGGAGGAGGAAGAATGAATCATGTGTAGTCTAACCTCTTTATGAGAATACTAACCTGGTACCAGATCTGTTTGTGCTGTCTTGTCAAAACACATCGGGGACCAGGCTAAGGGAATACTGGTTGCCATTAAGACTGGTGGTCCTGCCTGCCCTGTTGGCCCTACTGGCTTTAGTTTGTCAGTCCCAGTTCCAACAGTTCTCAGTCAAGGGGGAACGTGTCCTGTGAGGCCCCAAAGGATGCTGGGTAGGATTAGTCGGAGAGGGGTCGGGTGTCCGTTGACGCCGACCCCCTGCTCTCCTGGAGGGAAAGGGAAAGCCACACTGTGGTGTGTTTCAGAGCACTGTGTCTCTCAGGTGCCTGACCAGCCCTGGTAACTTCTCAAAGGCGTCCTTCTTTCCCCTCCAACTCTGGGAGTGGAGTCGGGAGCCAACCCCCAACATTAATGCAAAGACAATCCCTAATTGCAGGATCACATTACAAGCAAATTCTTCTAAGGCCCATTAACAATTGTACTTAATTACAAGGTATAGGAGGGGGGAGGGAGAGAGATCTTAGGTTACATCTCACACACATACACACAATAGGTGGTAGACCTCCCAGTCCCAGGCTAAAGCTTTCATTCATTGCTGTCTTTGTGCGGTGGGGATTTGGTTGAATTAAACAGAGGATCAGAAGAGAGACTCGCACATTGTCAGTGTCACAGGCAGCTATTCCAATATTACACTAAGTCTATAGTGTGAAGTTGTCAAGAAGACATCTGTATATTCCAATTATAATTTGACAGCTGAATGCGCATCATTCTAAAAATAAAGACAGTGCTACAAAGTAACCAGGCATGAGCTCTAAGTCCCTTATAAACTATCATAATACCCAGGCAGATGTTTCCATTGACAATGGGATGTTCAATTAGTGACACATCCATGGTTTACACTTGTTTTTATCCTGAAATCAAGACCAGGATATAGGTTAGTCACGTCATCTTTCTCAATGCTGTCGAGACAGATTGACAGGTTACATATACTGCCAATGCCCCATAACTGTTTCCATTCACCAACAAGCCCCAGCAGAGACATGAGCTGAATCCCAAATGGCACCCTATTCCTTATATAGTGCACCACTTTTGACCAGAGCCCTATTGGTCACAAAGTAGTGCACTAGATAGGGAATAGGGTGCCATTTGGGACACAGCCATGCACTGAAATGTACTTGAGCTGCTGCTGCTAGATTCATTTGATCGCCGTCTATTTATGCTGAAGAGGCATCCATTGTGTGCCTTCAGTTTCCTGGGCTTGTGCTATGCTCCCTATACCCAGAGCCGCCTCTTCCTACAGGTGACTACACACCGTGTTTTCTAACTCTACTGTTGTGAGTTAGAAAAGTAGAATACACAAGGTGCCATTTCGAAATTTGGTAGTGCATTAGATTTATTGTTCTATTGCTAGGTAAGTTAGCCTAGCCAGCTATCCAACCCTTGTAGTGTAGGCCTAATCGTCACCAAATGACAGAGCAGGCACGCAGGGCCTGTTCTCCGTGGCTCTGACCTCCAGGGGGCCCACATTGATTTTGTTAGTCACTCTCATACATATATCATATGAGCATGGCATAAGTCATGGCAAACTGTATAAAATTGCAGGAAATTAGATTTAAAACTGCTACATTTTCTTTGCATCATGGCAAAATGTAAGGAATTGCAGAAAATGTGCTTTAAAACGGCAACACTTTCTCTTCACCCCATGGCAAAATGTGTAGAACTGAAGAAATGAACTTTGACACTGCAAAATAAATGATCCACTGCCAAGAGGGGAGTTTTGCCCTTCAGTGGGGTATGCCTACTAGCTGCTCCCTGTTGGATCGGTTCTTTAGAGCCTGCCTTTGTCCTGACTCCCGTGCCCTCCAAGCTGTCCAAACACACAGCACCTGAGAGAGGATTATGGGAGTCTGGTGGCTGGGAGGAGCACTCCCGCCCTGTGTGCAAGGAGGAGAGGAGAGAAGGGGACACGTAGAGGAGGGGAGGAGGTGTGGAGGCGGTTCCCGCGCCCGTCAGACCCGGTGCACTAAGCCTGCCTTATTGAATTGTCTGTTGCCTTTATGAAGAGGGGCCAACAGGTGTCAGTCTCAGCAGGGTAAGGTGGTAGACTTAGAATGTCCACTTTGACCCCAGCAGTAACTTGGACAGCTGTGGTGGTGGCTGTAGGAAAAACGGGTGAGGTAGGGGGTGATATAATGCATCCACATTAAATGTAAAATGAAATTTAACAGAATGAAAGGTTTTGCATTTATTCCTTGGTAAAGAAATTGAATGTGCTCAAGCCATGATTTTTATTCCAGTGGGTTCAAATTATGTTGGTCAAAATGATACCTGTCACTTTGTGTATGGTGTCATATGAGTACTGTAGTTAGAGAGCAAAATGGCTGCAGTGTGAGAAACAATGAATCAAGGAAGTGTTTGTTTGAAAACTTTGAAATGAAATAGTTCTGTAATTGTTTCCTTTGATTATCTGCCTGGAAAACAAAGTTCGCTGAACTACTATCACAAAATAACTTAATATCATCAGCAAGGAAGGGCAGATTCTTCCTTTGTTGATTGACTCCACTGCATTTACTATGGGATTATGATTTATCTTCTTGTGGATACACATCTGTTCAGGAAGGACAGGTGATTGTTAGAAGCAACAACTACTACTGTACCTTTTATTATCTAGGCTTGATGTGTGCTGCTTTTTGAATTGAAAACCTTAGGCCTATTTTCACAGGAACCTCCAAACCATACCAGATCTGGTGATGAGATCAGACTGCTCTCCCTGACCGTAGCTGACACCAAGTCATTCTCAGTGATACTCAAGGTCAATCTAGCCACCCCGGAGGCAGCGTCACGTGCCTAGATGTGTTTATTAAGGCTCCCTTGGTAACAGCAAAGCAAATTGCTGGCTCTGGGTTTGTTGCTTTTGGCTCCATTTGGCTCTCTCCCTCTCTCCATCTCTCTTGCCCCATCTTCTTCAACCCCCCTCTCTCTCCTGCCCTGTCTCTATTCCAGCTGCAGACAGGACCAGGGAAACCCCAAGTCAGACAGCCAGTCAACCAGTCAGTCAATCAGCTCTATAGAGGGTCCTGCTAATCAGAACCCTGCAACAATGATGTTATCCTGGCCAGGCTGAAGTCCCAACGACTCAACCCCAATGACATGATGTAGCGAACTCAACTCAGCGAACCGCATTAATGCATTATATTGTAATATATAGTATGCGTTGTTTAATGTTCATCCGTGGATTATATTTCACACAATGATACAGATGAGGTTAGACATGGTGTATGAAAAAGAATGACATTTATATAGTGTAATGTATACTGAAACAGGTGTTAAAATGAATCTGCCATGTCTATAAACCATTTGATATCCACAGCCAAGATCAGACCAGAAATTGGATCAGTCATTCTGATATATCACCCTCTTTACCTTGAGAGAATCCCTAGTGTGTGGTTCTGTGCTGTGTATTTAAGTTAAATATGTTTATTCTTGTTAACATTCTCAATGGTCCAGAACAAAAGTTCTGACTAGTCGCTGCATGTGTTGAAGAGCGTGAGACATTTGTTTGCCCAGCATTAAAATGGTTTCCATTGTAATGATCTGCGTGGCTCTGTTCTTTCAAATGTTGTACTAACTGGGGAATGTTTAAGGCAGCAGAGCATTTGTGATGTGTGAAATAGACAGATGACTCTAAATCTGATGATTAGTTGAGTAAACTCAGAGATGTGTCACTTGTGCACAGACGAGGGTTGAAATCCAGCAGGAATTCTGGCTGTGAATGTGTCATACCTGAATGCATTCTGACACACAACAAGAGATTAGTTGTTGACTTCCCAGCAGTTCTTTACACTTCCAACAGTCCAACACATACCCGCGGCTTATGAGGCGATAGTTTTGAGACATAAACAATAGTACAAGAGTTTTGGAAGAGTTTAGAGAATTGTTATCATACCAGCTTCTCAGGATAGACTGGTTATGTCATGTCGACTGGTACTGCAAATGTAGATAACTTATGAACCCAGAATGGAGGACCTTGTTTTCATTGAGGTGGTGTAGTAGTGTGTCTTATTCTAAACCACCCAAAGATATGACTGAGGTATTGAATACACTTCCATATCTGAAGTAATTACAAGATACAGTGGAATGTCTTCTGGCAGACACTTCAACGTATGATTGGCCTCCCTCACCATTCAGACACCTGTCTGAGTGATAACAGCAAAGCCAATTTGTTTGCCGCTTGATGAGGCTGTAAAGTAAACGACACTGGGAGAAAGTGTAACAGCGAGTAATTTATCCTCTCTCTCTTTCTCTCTCACTCTCTCTCTCTCACTCTCTCAGTATGAAAAGTAATGCAGTATGAAAGTAATGTAGTCAAGATAGATTACGTGTCTCCTTAAAATGTTAGTGTCTTGCCAACTGGTGTAAAAATATGGGGAGAAAAAGTCCTGATAATAAAAAGCTTTGTAAAGACATCGATATGACGTTAAATATCATCCCCCTAAGAACAAAAACTTTGGACTGTGAATGTTATTTTATAGCGATGACAAATTGCAGGTATCTCTTGTGGCTTTCTGTGAGCTTTCAGGGCGGCTTGCCAACGGGCTCGTTGCGAGCTGTGTATGACTGACTGCTACACCTGACCGTGCACAATCCTCTGTGACTCCCAATCATCAGTATGTCCCAGAGCTGACGGTGGCCCTCCAATGAGCATGGACTTACTATTAGCATGGCCCCCCAACTCTGTCTAATGAGGTAGCCTATCCAGTGAGCATATTCCACCCCCTTATCATGTCCCTTCTGAGTATGTAACAAACTTGAACCTGTCGCCTGCTGGTAGCCCCTGTCATCCTCATGCTATACATAACGTCAGAGTTCGGGGCCTCCACTTCACAGCGCTGTATGGGTTTGACTGACAGCCGTTATAAACTTGAGCACCGAGTGCGACAAGAAGCTGCCTCCATCCCTCCCGCTAAGTGGGCTACTTTTGCTCATTTGTTGTTGTTTGCGTGAGGGAAATGCTGTAAATTGAGAAGTGTCAATGGGTTATGAAAGATAAGACGTTGAGGATTGAAAATCTACACGGCTTTGATGCCGTACAAGCAAACCACACACGAGTCCAAATGTGCGCTTCACATTTCCATATTTGAAAACTCGTATCATTTACAGTATCAACATTTATGATCGATATGTTTGATTCACAGTTACAAGAATAACATGCAATATACCCTGGCTTGGCCTGAACAGGATGAGCCTGTTTGTCTTATTGTGATGAAAATTATTCCGTGGAACACGCACTTGAATACACTCATGACTCCATTCTATGCGCACCAAAATTACAGTCTATGTGCCTTGTGAAAGCCTAACCCTGTAAGATCATATTTTATAACTTAGCTAACCATGTTGGCAATAGAATACGCTTTCAAATGATACTCACCTAACCCAGATTGTGATTTATAATGGAGCGTTTTTGGATTGCGTAAGCAACAACACTAATTGTGTGATGGTGGGGACACAGGGTTGTTCCAAACACAAAACTACAAGATTGCTTGCTTCAGTTCCTCAACGGCAAAGCCAGGAGAGCTAAAAACAAAAAAGCGCCTTACAGTTGAGGGCTCTTTCCTTGAGTCATAAAACTGCGGCCAGTTAGCCACCTGTTAAACCTCTCACTCACCCTTGTAATTGTTTTCTCTTATCTTCTACCCGCTCCAACGTGTCAATTCATATTTTTATTATGTTACTGAATGTATCTAGAGTATCTTCAGATTTCATTTTGAGATGAAGGAACTAACTGTAAGTTGCTCTGGATAAGAGCGTCTGCTAAATGACTCAAATGTCATGTAAATGTAAAAATGTTATTGACAAATGCTGTGAAGATCTACAGTAAATGTAAAATGTACACAAAGTCAACAGCCTACTGTTTGGATTCAGTCTTCTGTCAGATGAACTGTTGTGTCCTCACCTTTGGTCTGATCATTTCTCCATGATCTCCAAACGGTTCTCTTTCAATTGCTGCTATGGTCATGCGTATGCTTGTTATGGTTCTTGTGTAAGAAACATTTCACTTTGGCCCTACCCATGTAGGCCAATTCCCACTAGTGTAAGGGGTTAAAAACCTCTGGGGTCAATACCCATCTGAGAGTATTATAATTAAGTGATAATGCCCACAAGCAAGTGTTTGGAGGATATCTTGGTACGGGTGTTGTTAGGCCCGAGACGAAGTCGAGAAACACCAGCTTGGGAAATGATCAGACCAAAGGTGAGGACACAACAGTTCACATGACAGAAGACTGAATCCAAACAGTAGGCAAATGATTTTATGTGCATTTTACATTGTTTTCTTCCTAAATAGTTCTACTATACAACTCACAGTTAGGCTTTGAAAGCACAATACATCTGCTGTGGTGTAGGCCTACGTTTGTGTCTCCTTGTGTGAAATTGCAGTTTTGAAACTCTTACGATAAACACACCTGTAACGATGTGCGCTGAGAGTCGGGAAGCAAGTTCAGGAAGTGAGTGTTTAAGTAAAATAAACGGTACAGAATACAAAACAAGATACACTAACAGCACACAGACATGAAACAGAAACAATGACGCCTGGGGAAGGAACCAACGGGTGGGACATATACAGTTGAAGTCGGAAGTTTACATACACTTAGGTTGGAGTCATTAAAACTCGTTTTTCAACCACTCCACAAATTTCTTGTTAACAAACTATAGTTTTGGCAAGTCGGTTAGGACATCTACTTTGTGCATGACACAAGTAATTTTTCCAACAATTGTTTACAGACATATTATTTCATTTATAATTCACTGTATCACAATTCCAGTGGGTCAGAAGTTTACATACACTAAGTTGACTGTGCCTTTAAACAGCTTGGAAAATTCCAGAAAATTATGTCAGGGCTTTAGAAGCTTCTGATAGGCTAATTGACATCATTTGAGTCAATTGGAGGTGTACCTGTGGATGTATTTCAAGGCTTACCTTCAAACCCAGTGCCTCTTTGCTTGACATCATTGGAAAATCAAAAGATCTCAGCCAAGACTTCAGAATTTGTTTTGTAGACCTCCACAAGTCTGGTTCATCCTTGGGAGGAATTTCCAAATGCCTGAAGGTACCACGTTCATCTGTACAAACAATAGTACGCAAGTATAAAGACCATGGAACCACGCAGCCGTCATACCGCTCAGGAAGGAGACGTGTTCTTTGGTGCGAAAAGTGCAAATCAATCCCAGAACAACAGCAAAGGACCTTGTGAAGATGCTGGAGGAAACAGGTACAAAAGTATCTATATCCACAGTAAAATAAGTCCAATATCGACATAACCTGAAAGGCCGCTCAGCAAGGAAGAAGCCACTGCTCCAAAACCGGCATAAAAAAGCCAGACTACGGTTTGGGATTGTACTTTTCGGACTTTTTGGAGAAATGTCCTCAAGTCTGATGAAACAAAAATAGAACTGTTTGGCCATAATGACCATTGTTATGTTTGGAGGAAAAAGGGGGAGCCTTGCAAGCCGAAGAACACCATCCCAACCGTGAAGCACGGGGGTGGCAGCATCATGTTGTGGAGGTGCTTTGCTGCAGGAGGGACTGGTGTATTTCACAAAATAGACCACATCATGAGAAAGGAAATGTGGATATGTTATGTGGATATATTGAAGCAACATCTCAAGACATCAGTCAGGAAGTTAAAGCTTGGTCGCAAATGGTTCTTCCAAATGGACAATGACCCCAAGCATACTTCCAAAGTTGTGGCAAAATGGCTTAAGGACAACAAAGTCAAGGTATTGGAGTGGCCATCACAAAGCCCTGACCTCAATCCTATAGAAAATGTGTGGGCAGAACTGAAAAAGCACGTGCGAGCAAGGAGGCCTACCAACCTGACTCAGTTGCATCAGCTCTGTCAGGAGGAATGGGCCAAAATTCACCCAACTTATTGTGGAAGGCTACCCAAATCGTTTGACCCAAGTTAAACAATTTAAAGGCAATGCTACCAAATACTAATTGAGGGTATGTAAACTTCTGACCCACTGGGAATTTGATGAAATAAAAGCTGAAATAAATAATTCTCTCTACTATTATTCTGACATTTCACATTCTTAAAATGAAGTGGTGATCCTAACTGACCTAAGACAGGTAAGTTTTACTAGGATTAAATGTCAGGAATTGTGAAAAACAGAGTTTAAATGTATTTGGCTAAGGTGTATGTAAACTTCCGACCTCAACTGTATAGGGAAGGTAATCAGGGAAGTGAAGGAGTCCAGGTGAGTCTGATGACGCGCAGGTGCGCGTAACGATGGTGACAGGTGTGCGCCATAACAAGCAGCCTGGTGACCTAGAGGCCGGAGAGGAAGCACACGTGACAACACCGGTCACGAACAACATCTGAATTGATCTCCACTTGGCATAAATGTGCTAATTTCCCATTAATGTATCCTAATAAATAATAATAATAATAAACCCTATTTTAAAGCAGCTTTGTGTTCAATATGGAACGAGGAGGATAAGACAGCAAGAAATGAACCCTAGTTTACTGATTAAGCAAGAACTCTTCAAACAAACACAATAGCTACTGTGGGAGTAACGCTTCCTTTCTCTTCATTTGACTTTAAACTCCCTCATTTGGAACAAAACCCAGATCCCTCTTATCTTACCCTGTTCTGGCTCGCCGTTCAAAATAATTTGCTAAGAGCAGGTGGATATGTACTCAGACCTGGGTTCAAATACTACTTGTTTTCTTCCAAATATCTTAACTGCACTTGATTGAGCTTGCCTGACGCAATTGAACCAATGAAATAGTCCCAGAAGCGCAAACCCCACCCATCTAGGCTCAATCAAACCCTCTCAAAAAGAAAACACATGTTATTTGAACCCAGGTGTAATGTAACAGTGTAATCCACAGCAGGGCTCACCAGCACAGAGATCTCCTCACACTGTTTAGCTTTTCTGAGAAGCGCCTAACTAAGAATGAAGCTTGAGAGACGTCTTGAGGCCAGCTGTGAGTAATGTGTACAGCAGAGATGTTCAGTCTGCTCCTCATGCTAATTGCCTGTAGGGCCTCAGCTTCACGCTGCCATCAATAGACCACCCATGGAGAGGCCGCTGCTTTTATCTTGATTTCAAGCGTATAATTACGTTGTTGGCTTACGTCTGTGTTATCTGTGTAGGTCTATTGATACTGCTAAAACATAAATGCTGTAATTACATTTAATATGGATTTTGATGTAACTCAATTGATGTCGTTTACTTAATTGAGCGTACCATACGCTGGCATATCTGTTAGTTTGAGACAATGACTTATTGAGAGCTGGATTGGTTGTGCTATATGTTCCTCTCAACATTACCTTTTTGGATATTTGATACAGAACACTTTGTTATTTCTGGTCTTGGCAGTTAGTTGCTCTGCAGGTGGAGAGAGAGTTTGGAGAAACGCATGAGCTGGAATGGTTGGCAGCAGGGTATATTTTGATGCTCAGTGCTGCACAGGCAGACCTCTCTCTCTTTCCTATAACAAAATCCTCTTTGGCGACGCACTCGGAGAGTCTCTCCTCTCTGCCAACGCCTGCTGTGAGGGGTCTGAGCTAAACCAACAACTGTGCTGCATGATGAAAGGGTGAGCAGTAGGGGTCTCGCAATGAACTCTGGGTCATCCCACTGCCATGATGACTCTATCCCCGCTTCCCCTTTCACTACCACATACACTACAGTACAGTGAAATACCTTTCACTACCACATACACTACAGTGCAGTGATATACCTTTCACTACCACATACACTACAGTACAGTGAAATACCTTTCACTACCACATACACTACAGTGCAGTGATATACCTTTCACTACCACATACACTACAGTGCAGTGATATACCTTTCACTACCACATACACTACAGTACAGTGAAATACCTTTCACTACCACATACACTACAGTGCAGTGATATACCTTTCACTACCACATACACTACAGTACAGTGATATACCTTTCACTACCACATACACTACAGTACAGTAATATACCTTTCCCTACCACATACACTACAGTACAGTGATATACCTTTCACTACCACATACACTACAGTACAGTAATATACCTTTCACTACCACATACACTACAGTGCAGTGATATACCTTTCACTACCACATACACTACAGTGCAGTGATATACCTTTCACTACCACATACACTACAGTGCAGTGATATACCTTTCACTACCACATACACTACAGTACAGTAATATACCTTTCACTACCACATACACTACAGTACAGTAATATACCTTTCACTACCACATACACTACAGTACAGTAATATACCTTTCAGTACCATATTCACAACAGTACAGTAATATACTTTTCACTTCCACATACACTACAGTACAGTAATATACCCTTCACTACCACATACACTACAGTGCAGTAATATACCTTTCAGTACCATATTCTCAACAGTACAGTGATATACCTTTCACTACCACATACACTACAGTACAGTAATATACCTTTCACTACCACATACACTACAGTGCAGTGATATACCTTTCACTACCACATACACTACAGTACAGTGAAATACCTTTCACTACCACATACACTACAGTGCAGTGATATACCTTTCACTACCACATACACTACAGTACAGTAATATACCTTTCACTACCACATACACTACAGTACAGTAATATACCTTTCACTACCACATACACTACAGTACAGTAATATACCTTTCACTACCACATACACTACAGTACAGTAATATACCTTTCACTACCACATACACTACAGTACAGTAATATACCTTTCAGTACCATATTCACAACAGTACAGTAATATACTTTTCACTTCCACATACACTACAGTACAGTAATATACCTTTCACTACCACATACACTACAGTGCAGTAATATACCTTTCAGTACCATATTCACAACAGTACAGTAATATACTTTTCACTTCCACATACAGTACAGTAATATACCTTTCACTACCACATACACAACAGTACAGTAATATACCTTTCACTACCACATACACTACAGTACAGTAATATACCTTTCACTACCACAGTACAGTCATATTCACCTTACAATCTCTCCCAACTGGGATATCCTTATTGGGATTGTGATTAGGGCATCTTTGGGTCAGGAGATCCACATTTGTGGCCCACAAGGGACCTCATGCTACTCCCTCAGTTCATTACACTGGTGTCAGAAGTGGGATAGTGCTTGTTGGCAGTTGAGAGTATTTGCTGTACTTATGTATGCCTATATTCTAGTAGTATTTACCAAGGATCCACTCCAGGAAGGTTTAAACTCCTCTTCATATATCTATACTCTCATGAATCCACAAGTTCTGTGCTCCTCCCTCCTCCCAGATTTAAAAGGAGCCTTTGACTCCTCTTTTAGTGGAACTCTTGTTTGCCTAGTTTTCGACCATGACATTTTGAAAGAGGGTAGACGGATGTGTACCCAAAAGTCTTCCCTGTCATTTCCTCAGCGAAGCGCCGCTGGCCCAGAACTCGACTGTCAACTGTGAAAATAGGGCGGGGTTGTTGGAGATGGAAATGGCTTTGTTTAGCAGTTACAGTAAGACACGCGCGTGTTTGTCTCAGCTCTGCAGGGAAGCTCTGTAGGAGTAACAAAAGCACACGGGCTCTTGTCAACTTCCACCCTGAACTTCAGCTCAAGCAGCACCGTTGCAACGTGAGCGCGGCACATTCACCCGTTACGACTGCAGAGGTTATTTTGGACCGTTCTACTGGAGTGGTGGAGAATCCGGGTTTTTTTGTTGACAGGTTCCTGTTTCAAGCTGGATCCCTTCCTGAAGATAAGACAAAGTGACTTGCTCCGTAAAAGAGAAATAAATCGTGAAAAAAAACGACATCTTTAGCAGCACAGCATGCAGGGCTAAATCTAACCTTCAGGGGTGTATTTTTTTCTCGTGCGATTCCAATGAAAGCAGCAGAAACAAACACAGCCTCATACCAGGGCATGCTATTTGTTTTCCTTCAGGCGCTCGATATTTGCGTTGCTTTACAGTATGTGAGGCGTGACAGAAAATACATCTGATTTTATTTCTCCAATGGGAAGCTCTGCGTTTTTTGCATATGGAGCTCATCACAGACAAACGACTTGTTAATGCCAGGTTACTTCAGCTGGAAAGCTGTTTTCAAGCGCCAGGCCAAGCTATTGAAGAAACACATGTAATGAAACACCAGCCACGAAGCCCCAATACTCCCCACTCCTGTGATTCTGCTGCACTCCCCATAACAAAGAACTCAATCTTTAAAGAGCTTTTACTTGTGGAGCGAAGCAAAGCTTCCATCTAGGGCCTGACCAAATCATTATTGCACAGATAAGGATCAGAACTGAGGCAGATGTCTGCTGGCTTTACAATATGTGCATGGAGATGACCTGCAAGGCCACTGCCAGCGTACAGTGCTGAGGCGTCTCAGTTTGCTTTCTCTCAGACATGTTGAAGCTAGCTGGAATCCACTGGGGTTGCAATGCAGCTAGGTGGTCTTGATTTTGCCTCAGGAGGCTAATGTGCGTGCCAAATGGCATCTTATTCCTATATAGAGTGCTACAGGACTTTTGAGCAGAGCCCTATGGGCCCTGGTCAAAAGTAGTGCACTATATATGGAATAGGGTGTCATTTGAGACACTATCTGTGGTGGTCAACTGAGTCACATTGTTCTTGGGACTGGAAGTGGAGTGTTATGTTTTTCCCCATTGATGCCCAGAGCAGCTGTCTCAATGAAACACTTACAGTACAGTTGATTTGTTAAGAAGGAAACATTAGGAGGGGGAGTGTGTTTGCACAGGATTATGGTTATTTTAGAAGTATTGGTGTTGGTGGGGAAGTACAGAGAAAGTAAAAACACTGAGCATGTGTCCAGCTGCTTCCTGGTAACGTTCACCACTGACCACACCTGGGTTCAAATACTATTTGATATAATTTCAAATACTTTAGCAGGGTTTGATTGAGCTTGCCTGGCACAATGGAACCAATAGAATAGTCAAAAAAAAATCCCAACTGGGACTCTAGGCAGGCTAGAGGAAATGTTCAAAGTATTTAAACGATTCCAAGTAGTATTTGAACCCAGGTCTACCTATTCAAGAAGGTGTGAAGGTTATCTTTAGAGCTAATAGTTTGTAGGGATAATATGATACTCTGTTGACAGAGGATGAGTCAGTGTGACCTGCTGTGAATACAAAGCGCCCATGAAGTGCATTTTCTCTCTATAGACACGCGTGCACACACTCATTCACACACACACACACACACACGCACGCAGTCACGACTTCCGCCGAAGTCGGCTCCTCTCCTTGTTCGGGCGGCGTTCGGCGTCACCGGCTTTCTAGCCATCGTCGCTCCATTTTCTCATTGTTCCCTGCACACCTGGTTTGCATTCCCTAATCACACTGCATGTATTTATTCCTCTGTTTCCTTGTTTTGTTACGTGATTAGTGTGATGCGCCAGACTGTTTGTCTCCCCCGGGTATCGTATTTTGACCCGTTGTATGTATTTTTCATACATTTGTATATTTGTGAGTGTTTTCGCGCTTATTGACTTTTACCTGTGGCTGGAGGATTTTGGACGCAGTTGCGTCTGTCTTTTGTGCTGTTGCCAAATAAAAGTGCGCCTGATCACAACTCACTGCTCTCCTGCACCTGACTTCGTACCAGTAGCGCACAACCTTGACACACGCACGCACGCGTTCACACGCACGCACACACACGTTTGTTTTACTATCCTTGTGGGGACCAAACAATTGATTCCCATTCAAAATCCTATTTTCCCTAACCTTAATCCCAAACCCCTAACCATAATTCTAACCCTAAACTTAACCGGTAAGCCTAAAATTGCCTTTTTCCTTGTAGGGACTGGGGAAATGTCCCCAAAAAGATAACAAAACACACACACACACACACACACACACACACACACACACACACACACACACACACACACACACACACACACACACACACACACACACACACACACACACACACACACACACACACACACACTAGGGAAGCCATTACAATTGGGAATGTTATGTTTTGTATGTAAACGTCACTCTGAACATTTCTGATCCCTAAATGCTTAACCTCAGTAAAGGTTTGAGCTTAGTATATTTTGGAGTAAAATGGAGGGAACCCCCTACTAGGAAAGAGCAGCTGAGTTAGGTCAGTGATTCCCAGATCACATTACATTCCACCGCTCCACTACAGTAGCCACTTCCAGAGAGCGCTCCACCCATAACTGCAGGAGACAAAGTAAACACCCCTGAATGACATTTTTCTGGCTGCTGTCACTCTGTTGTCTGCAGTGCTTTGGCAAACATGGGAACACACCTAACACGATGGCTTATTCCTCGTCATTGTGTGCAGTTTGGAAAATGTTAGATCTTCATTTCAAGATGAAAGTTAAACATGTACACTATGTTGAGACACATGCAGTATTTGTAGCTGTGGGCTTTGTGTGGTGTGATGAGGAATCCCATTTGAGCTGAGTACTTTGCCAATCAAAACACAGTATTAATAGCTGACTGGAGTTTCCATGAGATGTATATAAACATGTGTAATATATCAGTAGAGAGACATTCATGTTATAATCATCAAAGCTGATAACTGAGATTGCATTAACTTTGAAATATCACAGTGCTATTTTCCAACATGACACTTTGCACTGCACGTCTTCTGCTTCCGTGGAGAGAGAGGACTAGAGACAGTTGTGCCTGAGGATCAGTCCAAATGGTCTCCTTCTTTTGTTTTTCTCTATTTCTCCGCTGAGCACACCTCGTCATTTCAATGTGGATAACTGGGTAATATTTGGTTGAGACGTTGACCATTGAGATTACAACCTATATTCACCCAATCAAAAAGACAGCCAAAAGTTAGTTACATTTCCAATGTGTTATCACTATGCTTCCAACCATCTAAAAGCACAACCAAATTCCAGTGGAAAAACAATATCTGATTTTCGGTTTAGTTGTCACCCAAATGTCTATCATTGCACTTTCAACCATTTAAAAGTACAACAAAGTTAAAATGGGAATATAATGTCAGATATTTAGTTTATTTATACAACAGTGTTATCACTGTGCTTAATCTAATAGCATAATCAAATTACCTGGTTGAGATTATATTAAAACTACATTGTGCAAGTGATCAATGCCATTTGAGATTCTGCACAGATTATTACAGCTATTGTGAAGATCTCCACAGACCTGCGACGACCGATGCACGCTGTCTTGAACATGCAGCTTTATATGATTACATAAGAAGAAATGTATAGTTGCAGTAACCTCAAAATGTGTTACTCATGTTAAGGTTGAACATCACATTAGTAAGATATCCTTAACTTTAGGCTATTTACTGTATTCCAAACATGATATTTTTTTATTGAACTAGGCAAGTCAGTTTAGAACAAATTCTTATTTTCAATGACTGCCTAGGAACAGTGGGTTAACTGCCTTGTTCAGTGGCAGAACAACAGATTTTTACCTTGTCAGCTCAGGGATTCGATCTTGCAACCTATCGGTTACTAGTCCAGCACTCTAACCACTAGGCTACCTGCCGCCCCATATTGAATTGTGTTTGGTTGACAATGTAACCAAATATCAACATTTAAAGGAGATGTATTTACTGCTTGATATTTCCATCTGAGTCACTGGCTTAATCCCACTCTTTAACTTTTATTTTCGGTTGAGTTGGAGACGTGAATCCAACATATCATTTGTTAACTTGTCGAGAACTTAATAGGCTAGTTATTGTATTTCAAAAGTGATACTGAATTGTGTTTGGTTGTCAAAAAAAACAAATATCAACATTTGAAGCAGATTTATCTCCTGCTTGGATGGTTCCATCTGTGCCACTTCCTTCTGACTTTAATTCCAGTTAGTCTATACATTAATAATTTATATGTTGGATTCTTGTCTCTATATGAACCACTAATCTAAATGAAAGAATATATCACAATTACATCCTATTGCAGTTGAAATAAAGTTTTGATTTGATTACATTTTTGAGACAACATATCAATCACTAAATGTGGTATCAATTATTTAAGGTAGACGTAACAAAATTAAGATACTGAGATGAGCGAGATGCAACACTTGGCTCTCACACAGTCACACACAGTATCTGCGCATGTGCACTGGTTCGTAAATTCTACTCCGATTTCAGAGCGCTCTCGTCTGAGTGTGCCACAGCGCAGAATAACTGATGAATTTACGAACTCGCAACACCCGTTAAATATGACCGGTGTCAGTAAACGTCAGCAAAAAAATATTATTAAATGAGTGCCAGCAGCACAGTTGCAGTCACTAACTCTCTAGATAACATGAAAACAGCCTAACACACTGGAGGCAATTTACTAAGTCAGTGGCACAGATGGAACTACCCGAGCGAAAGATACGTCTCCTTCAAATGTTGATAATTGGTTGTGTTGACAACCAAACACAATTCAATATCACTAAATATCATTACATTTGAAATCAACCAGAACTTGAAACCCTAGGCCAATTGTATTGTCTACTTTTTTGTTTAGTTGAATTCTGGGTTGAATTGAAAAACATTTGCTCTGTTAAACCTACCTTTGGAAAGACTTCGATAGCAGCTGTGAATCCATATCGTTTTTAAGTAGACGTATCTCAACATTTATTCTCACGATAGCACATTGGTAATAGTCAGTGATAAATGCCATAGCTATGCAGGGCTGGGCTTGGTTGCAACCCTAGATGGGAGACCAAAGGGTAGCTATAGATAGATACATTCTCCAGTAGGAGGTGCTGCCTAGCCTATAGCTTTTTTTCTGATTGTGGACATTAAGTTGAAGATCTGACGTTGTTTTAAAGGTACACATTCAACATGGTTTGTCTGTGTTGCAATGTGGTTACCATGATGACATAATCCTGTGGTTGAAATTTTACCCTTAAAACAACAGTTCATGATTTTTTTACAAATCCAATGTATTTTCCACGCAGATTCCACGCCACAAATGACATTTGAAACAATGTGCATTAGTGTTGTGCCCAGTGGGTCCTCTCTGTGGGCTCACTTGCCTGTTTGGAGCTTGAGTCACGATGACACTGACTGCTGTGTTCTCATTCATGTTCGTTCAGAACGTTTTATAGCATAAATCCCATGTAGAGGTGAGTGACAGCTCCTCTTGCTAGGCCTATAATTAATCAGAGCCTCTGACTACTTACCCAACCCCTTCTATGCTACTGACAGCCGTGATGGATTGTGGAAGTTGCTCAAGCTTGCAGGGACAGTTTGTCAGTCTTAAAGCTCTGTCATTCTGCTGTCATTCAGAATGAATGGAATGGTCCTGACAATGCAGTTGAGGAATTGATGTTAACCATAAAAAAATGGCAGTTTGTTGTCTGGTTGGTGAAGTATTAGCCGTAAACGTGGTGATTTATGTCATAGCTTCTCTGCCTTGACGTTGAGTTCGTTCATTGCTGTCATTTGTGAGGAAAGGGTCATTTACTTTTAAGTACAGTAGTACGCCTTTACGGGCTTACTTTGGTTTCAAATTCTCCTGGCATCTATGAATCACATGATGAATGTTATACAATATTCAATACATCATTCTGTGAGCTCGGCAGTGTAATCGGTATTTATTCATCACTTCACATGTGATTACACTGAGATTATATTGTAATGTAAAAAGATAAATTGAGCTGTAAACACACAAGCTGTAAGGAGTCAACACTTTACCCGCACAGATTGAGAAATCACTACCACCTAACCCTCTCCACCCTACCCCACCCTAGAGCCCTGGTCAAAAGTAGGGCACTAAATAGGGAACAAGGTGCCATTGGGGTCGCAGTCCCAGAGAGGGCTCTGTGCTGTGGTCCCCTGCCAAAGCTAATAAGGACTGGGGCTCTGCTGAGCTATCACACCATCTGTCTGTGACTCATGCTTCTGGAGAGCTGCCAGTCTGAACCAGCGGTAGGCAGCCAGCCCAGGATTTACCTGACAGATAATGGGACAGCCAACGCTCACAGGGATCCTCTTCCCAGCAGGCAACTCATAATTAGGAGCACTACTGAATGACTTCAGATAGATAAAGAAATCAGAAGAACACAGTCCGAGATACTGACTCAAATATGATAATGTGCTATAAGCCCAGTGGTGGAAAAAGTACCCAATTTTCATACTTGAGTAAAAGTAAAGATACCTTCATAGAAAATGACTCAAGTGAAAGACACCCAGTTAAATATTACTTGAGTAAAAGTCTAAAAGTATTTGGTTTTAAATATACAGTACCAGTCAAAAGTTTGGACACACTGAGGTAGTCACCTGGAATGTATTTCAATTAGCAGTTATTCCTTGTAAAAATAATTTGAAATTTCTTTCCTACTTAATGCATTTGAGCCGGTTGTGTTATGACAAGGTAGGGGTGGTATACAGAAGATAGCCCTGTTTAGTTAAAGACCAAGTCCATATTATGGCAAGAACATCTCAAATAAGCAAAGAGAAATGACAGTCCATCATTATTTTAAGACATGAAGGTCAGTCAATACGGAAAATTTTAAAAACCTTGAAAATTTCTTCAAGTGCAGTCTCAAAACCATCAAGCGCTATGATGTAACTGGCTCTCATGAGGACAGCCACAGGAAAGGATGACACAGAGTTACCTCTGTTGCAGAAGATAAGTTCATTAGAGTTAACTGCACCTCAGATTGCAGCCCAAATAAATGCTTCACAGAGTTCAAGCAACAGACACATCTCAACATCAACTGTTCAGAGGAGACCGCATCAATCAGGTCTTCATGGTCGAATTGCTGAAAAGAAACCACTACTAAAGGCCACCAATAAGAAGAGACTTGCTTGGTCCAAGAAACACGAGCAATGGACATTAGACCAGTGGAAATCTGTCCTTTGGTCTGATGAGTCCAAATTTGCGATTTTGGTTCCAACAGCAGTGTCTTTGTGAGACACAGAGTAGGTGAACGGACGATCTCTGCGTGTGTGGTTCCCACAGTAAAGCATGGAGGAGGAGGTGTGATGGGGTGCATTGCGATACGCCATCCCATCTGGTTTGCGCTTAGTGGGACTATCATTTGTTTTTCAACAGGACAATGACCCAACACACCTCCAGGCTGTGTAAGGGCTATTTGACCAAGAAGGAGAGTGATGGAGTGTTGCATCAGATGACCTGGCCTCCACAATCACCCAACCTTAACCCAAATATGATGGTTTGGGATGAGTTGGACCGCAGAGTGAAGGGAAAAGCAGCCAACAAGTGCTGAGCATATGTGGGAACTCCTTCAAGTCTGTTGGAAAAGCATTCCAGGTGAAGGTGGTTGAGAGAATGCCAAGAGTGTGCAAAGCTGTCATCAAGGCAAAGGGTGGCTAGTTTGAAGAATCTCAAATATAAAATATATTTTGATTTGTTTAACACTTTTTTGGTTACTACATGATTCCATATGTTAATTCATAGTTTTGATGTCTTCACTATTATTATACAATGTAGAAAACAGTAAAAATTAAGATAAACCCTTAAATGAGTAGAAAGCGTCCAAACTTTTGACTGGTACTGTACCTAGGTATCAAAAGAAAATGTAATTGCTAAAATATACTTAAGTATCCAAAGAAAAAGTATAAATCATTTAATATTCCTTATATTAAGCAAAGCAGATGGCATAATTGTCTTGTTTTTAACATTTACGGATAGCCAGAGGCACACTCCAACATTTACATACAATGCATTTGTGTTTAGTGAGTCTGCCAGATCAGAGGCAGTAGGGATAACCACGTGTTGTCTTGATAAGTGCATGACCATTTTCCTGTCCTGCTAAACATAAAAAATGTAACAAGGGCCAAAATTCACCCAACTTATTATGGGAAGCTTGTGGAAGGCTACCTGAAATGTTTTGCCCAAGTTAAACAATTTAAAGGCAATGCTACCAAATACTAATTGAGGGTATGTAAACTTCTGACCGACTGGGAATGTGATGAAAGAAAGAAAAGCTGAAATAAATCATTCTCTCTAGTATTATTCTGACATTTCACATTCTTAAAATAAAGTGGTGATCCTAACTGACCTAAGACAGGGAAGTTTTACTAGGATTAAATGTCAGGAATTGTGAAAAACAGAGTTTAAATGTATTTGGCGAAGGTGTATGTAAACTTCCGACTTCAACTGTATACCCCCAAAAAACGTCTTAAGTAGTACTTTCAAGTATTTTTACTTAAGTACTTTACACCACTGTATAAGCCACATGAGAAAACAAGTTTTCAATGTGTTTTTTCCAGGGTCAGTGTTTGGATCACTTGACTGCAACCACAGCATGGGGATGTAGTCCTAATGTTGAATATGACCTCAACAGTGTGATTACTGTCATCCTCTCCTCCCAGCTCCTCAGAGCCTCACCTGACTGGCTGACCTGATTGGCTGACAGAGTTATAAAGTGTAATAGAATGTAGGAGCAGCAGTAGAGAGGCTGGCTAAACGGCTCAGTGTGTGAGTCATAGATGGATCCAGGTGGTTTGTTTTATTCTCCTCCCCTCCTCCCCCGCTATATCCATGAATCTTAACTGCCCACTCATGACCTGCAAAGCTCGCTGGGAGAGATAAACTTGGTTGTTCGGACAGGAGCACAAATTGGCTTGAAATGTAACCGACCATTCATGAAAGGGGACCTTTTCTGCCGTGCAAGTTCAGTCGGCCCCTGCTTAGCTGGTCCATCAGTATCATCATTTCAGTACTGTACTGTAGTTAATGACTAAACCACCCCCCGTCCAGATCACCCACCGTCACCTCCTCTCCCTCCCCGAAGAGTGATGATGCCCAACATGAAAGCTATGGTCTATAGACTCTGTATGACAGTACATATGCTCCTGCTGCAAGGACCTCTTTGTTCTCCTTTACCCTTCTCCAATCCTTCAACCCATTGGCTGTCAATGGACGGGTCAGTGGGTGACCTCACTGTGAAGCCACAGGGTTTATAAATGGACGTGTGGGCCAAGAAGACTTAGCCGAGAGGGCCAGGGTCGCCATGGGACTGCACGGCTCGGAGATAAACCGTGTCTGAACATTCTGAGAATGATCAAGGTTACTGGTGTAGATAATGAATGATTTTGCTTTTTTTCCACGTTTTCCGCGACTGGAAAGAGCTGAGCTGCAGCTGACCAACATTAGTAATAAATTCCTCATGCTTTGACAACATGTTGGGTGGACTTTCTGACTGCCTGGGATTAGGATAGCTCTGAAGACCCCTTATTGCCCCATACAGATGTAGGATCTTAATTTGATCACCCTGTTGCAGGTGAACCTTCCTGCAATACAGGGCATTTAAAACCTTTAGTGTATTTGAGGTTTAAAAAAGCTTCTGAAATTTGTATTTTCCACTTTGAAGTTTCAGACTTGATTTTCCCTCACGAGAAATGTATCAATCCCTACAAAAATGTCCATTAATTACAATACACATTTCCTGTTGCTGCAGGATTATTTTCCTACTGTAGCAAACTAGCTCAAATTAAGATCCTTCATCTGTAGGTTTTACATTACACTGAAGATTGGATAAGTCCCAGATAGTACAAGTGTCCAACACACAAAAAGTATATATTTACTCTCTCAGACTCTCTCACACACTGTGTTAAGATACCTTCCCACAAATCCAGCCCATTATGACATTAGATATGGGATACTTCCAAGGATGTTATGTTTGTTGGTCCAAATGCAGACGCAGGGTTTCCTCCACTGAGTAGGGAGGTTGTCCCTCACAATTACAAAGGACTTACAGTAATCTTATTTTGTGCCCTCTTAAGAAATAAATACAAATGTTTTTTCCATTTTCCGTGACATTAAAATCTATAAGTAGCAGCCCTATGTCATTCTCCTTGAGGCGATCAACGTTAGCGTGAGAGGACTTATTGGAGGTAGGAGCAGAGAGCGTTTGGGCGGCAGAGAAAGCCTGGGATCAGTTGGATCAGTCAGAGTTTGGGGCAGTGGATTTTGGTACACAGTGGATACTCAGGCGACCCGGATTTTTCTGAGAGACTCACAGGGGTCTCCACTGGTCATGGCAGAGCTATACATCTGGCTCTGGGTTGTGGTGGTAGACAGACAGCATTACGTCCATAACAATATCCCCAGCATGACTGTCATATCACAACTATAGTACCAAAGTGGCCTGTATGTCCTGATTCTCTGCGATCTCTGGAATGAAACCAACGTGTTTCCCTGGTGTCAATTGCTAGATTGTGTGATCTGTATCATTGTGGAATTTCACTACAGCCATTTACTTTATCGATACAACAACTTTCAAATGTAGCAGCATCTTTGGGAATAAATATTTGAATTAGTATAGCCAATAGTCCCAAATGGCTCTAGAACATTTGAGCCCAATACTTTAGTCTTGAAAAAGCCCCTCTGATCCCAGCCAGACCATTTGTGGAACTTACATGCACTCTCCCCAGACAGACTCATCTGCACCATCTGGATTGAGGTGGATTTTTGCTACAGATCCCATTACAGTGAGTGACGAAGCTGTGGGAATATCCATCAGTGTCTTCAGTCTGCCTCTGCTTCAGTCCTCAGACTAGGCCCACTCTGCCATGGGGGTCTGTGGTGTGGAGGGGTTCTTCTCTGTCCCTGCTCCCCAGCTAGTAGAGCCCTTCTCGGGCAGGGCTGGGTGAGAGCTGCCCCCTGTGTGCCCATCAACGCACTGGTGACTTCGGCAGTGTCAGGCAGAGCTAAGAGGCTGCACCTGCTCTCTGTGTAAATAACTGTCTGAGTGGAAAGACACGATGCTGGAAGGAGTCTATAGTGTCAGTGTCAACTATGTTGTGTTGTGTTATGCAATTTTGTGTCCTTTTGCATTATTGGTGTTGTAATTTTGATTATTATTATTTAATAATTTGTTATTGCCCCCCCCCCCTCGTTGGAAGACAAAAGTAACTCTGTTAAAAATACATTTTTGTTACAAATACATTTTTTACATGCATGGTACTTTTATATAGAATATCACATAACAGCATTATTTTGATATACACATTACATTACATTTGGATTAATAGTGCTTAGACATGATATACACTGCTCAAAAAAATAAAGGGAACACTTAAACAACACAATGTAACTCCAAGTCAATCACACTTCTGTGAAATCAAACTGTCCACTTAGGAAGCAACACTGATTGACAATAAATTTCACATGCTGTTGTGCAAATGGAATAGACAAAAGGTGGAAATTATAGGCAATTAGCAAGACACCCCCAAAAAAGGAGTGATTCTGCAGGTGGTGACCACAGACCACTTCTCAGTTCCTATGCTTCCTGGCTGATGTTTTGGTCACTTTTGAATGCTGGCGGTGCTCTCACTCTAGTGGTAGCATGAGACGGAGTCTACAACCCACACAAGTGGCTCAGGTAGTGCAGTTCATCCAGGATGGCACATCAATGCGAGCTGTGGCAAAAAGGTTTGCTGTGTCTGTCAGCGTAGTGTCCAGAGCATGGAGGCGCTACCAGGAGACAGGCCAGTACATCAGGAGACGTGGAGGAGGCCGTAGGAGGGCAACAACCCAGCAGCAGGACCGCTACCTCCGCCTTTGTGCAAGGAGGTGCACTGCCAGAGCCCTGCAAAATGACCTCCAGCAGGCCACAAATGTGCATGTGTCAGCATATGGTCTCACAAGGGGTCTGAGGATCTCATCTCGGTACCTAATGGCAGTCAGGCTACCTCTGGCGAGCACATGGAGGGCTGTGCGGCCCCACAAAGAAATGCCACCCCACACCATGACTGACCCATCACCAAACCGGTCATGCTGGAGGATGTTGCAGGCAGCAGAACGTTCTCCACGGCGTCTCCAGACTCTGTCACGTCTGTCACATGTGCTCATGTGCTCAGTGTGAACCTGCTTTCATCTGTGAAGAGCACAGGGCGCCAGTGGCGAATTTGCCGATCTTGGTGTTCTCTGGCAAATGCCAAACGTCCTGCACGGTGTTGGGCTGTAAGCACAACCCCCACCTGTGGACGTCGGGCCCTCATACCACCCTCATGGAGTCTGTTTATGACCGTTTGAGCAGACACATGCACATTTGTGGCCTGCTGGAGGTCACACAGCAAACCTTTTTGCCACAGCTCGCATTGATGTGCCGTCCTGGATGAACTGCACTACCTGAGCCACTTGTGTGGGTTGTAGACTCCGTCTCATGCTACCACTAGAGTGAGAGCACCGCCAGCATTCAAAAGTGACCAAAACATCAGCCAGGAAGCATAGGAACTGAGAAGTGGTCTGTGGTCACCACCTGCAGAATCACTCCTTTTTTGGGGGTGTCTTGCTAATTGCCTATAATTTCCACCTTTTGTCTATTCCATTTGCACAACAGCATGTGAAATTTATTGTCAATCAGTGTTGCTTCCTAAGTGGACAGTTTGATTTCACAGAAGTGTGATTGACTTGGAGTTACATTGTGTTGTTTAAGTGTTCCCTTTATTTTTTTGAGCAGTGTATATTATTTTCAGTCCCAACTACTACAGATTAAATCCACCCCTCAGCTTCTCTCAGCCCATCCCACCTATATCCATAGACCCCCCCTCTCTTGATTTCCTTGTGCCATATATATTTTTTCTACTGTGCTGTGATGTCTTGCATGGATTCTGAACCTTCAGTTTGTCAGTGTGAACCATGAACTATGATGTGTTGTGTTGTGCCATTCTGTGTGCTGTTGCTTTATTACATTTTGATTTGTTTGATTATTTGGATCACTTCCGCTGTGCTAGGGTATGTGGACATGCATGTGCACGCGACAAGAGCATGCATTGTTTACATTGTGTGTCATTTAAAAATAACCTCCCATTTTACATTCAAGTAAGAGGTAAACCTGTTTCCACGAAGAGGAGGTTTATGGGACTGCTTTGTAAATGAGCATGCTGTCTGACTGTGGTCCTAGCTCACGAGCCTCCTTGTCATTAGCATGGAGTAAGGTGGAGCACTACAGATGATCTCTATCATCACACCTACCTAGCAGCTACAAGCTGTCTATCGACACCTGGCTGAAGAGAGGCAGGAAGTAGTGCATCCTCCTGCGGGGAGGGAGAGAGGGAGGGAGCCTTCTCTCTCTTTCTCGCGCCTGGCCCACTGCCACCACCACACCATTCGTTCGCACTACTGCTGTGAATGGTAATAGCCGAACTGGAGCAACTGTAATCCTAGTTAAATCACTGATCACGCACCAGGATATCCAAGCGATTCAGTTAGTATGGTGTGACGTAATGAGGGGATGTTGCGGGTTGGTTTTGACCATGCAGAATCGCATCAGCTATTCTGATGTGTGTTGTAGGTGTATTACCACTGTCATGTGATGCGGGGTTGGTTTCACCTTAAGGTCTAACCATAGAAATAGAATTACTAGAATGTGAATCCGAATCCCCGTTCAAGTCAATGGGTCTGTGATGGGCGGATGGCCATTCTAGTGGTTCTATTTCTATGGGTCTCACAAACACTATCCACATTCACTTCCAGCCAGTTTTTCACTTAGCCTGTCATTGTGGGTTCCCAGGTAGCCTAGCTAGTATACTGCAGCTTTGTGGCAGAAGCTGTTAACCGATACGGTTTGTTTGACTCCTTAGGGTAAAGATCAAAATCTTCCATTTCCCCATTCCCATATCATCATTTAGGAGATTATGGTTTCTCAAATGAACCATTTTGCCAATGAGTGTTACCTTTATGCACCCCAGAGGACTAAAGACTACAGAGCTATTGACTTCACTGCTGCAGCGTAAAAAAGAGAAGGAAAGAAGAAGAACATCTTGTTTGTGTTGTTGTGTTCCATGAGTAAGTGTGAGTTGTCTGGGAGGTGGATGAGGTAGGATATTTATACGTGTCTCCTTCATACCGCAGAGATGCACATCAGGTTAGAAAAATAACTGCTTTCACTTTTATTTGATTGATTGCTAAAAGGAGCTTCTGCTGTTTCAGTCAAAACAGTCCTAAATCAAACTTGTCACAAAGTTCCGGATTTAACAAGGCATCACATACTAGGAGAGGGGAGAAACAAACGTTTATTATGGAGCACGGTTACATACACACCATTTTTTTTGAAGTGTTGGTGAAGTAAAAGTCTTTGATAAACATCTAAGAATAATTATTGAGTTATCGGCTTGGGTTGTGTGCTTATGTACACACAGTATATCTTTCAATTACAGAGGGCTCCTATGAGACAAAGTGGCGATAGAAAAATATGTTGAAACCATTATCTTCAGAACGTACATATATTTTATCTGTATATTTTCGCAGTTTCAGATTTAAAAATCCAATTTTTATATGAATTAATTGAGCCAAAGTTTCCAAGGTATGTTGGTGAAATCTGCTGATAGTAAAGAAACTTTGTTAGAAGTTACAAATGTGTGGAGTTTTATAAGTTGTCAGGAATCAGGTCACAGTGTTCCTGCAGTGGCTCATGGTCCAGATGGGGTCCTGCCTGTCCCTGATGTCCATAGAACCCTTTCCACACAGTTCTACCCACATTTTATTTTGTAAATCTACTGTTTTAACTGGACCATGCGGCACGACCTATGACCCATGACTTGTGTAAATGTACTTTTGACGATAAAATGTTTTATCATTTTATTTATAGTATTATACATTGTTAAACATTTGTTAGATATATCAAAAAGCCATATCTCTGTGTTTGCAGTTTCTCCTCTGTGTTGTGTGCATCCCAAATGACACCATATTCACTATATTGAGCATGCCTTTTGACCAGACAGCTATGGTCAGTGCGTTATGGGGAATTTGGGACACAGGCTAGGAGTGGACGGTTCCACCTGGACCCCATCATAGCTGCTGTGCCGTGGTGAGCTGAAGTCTGGGACATCGGACACCCTGTCCTGGCTGATGATGCTGATGAATCTGCCTACCCCTTGCCCTGTGGCCTCTACCAGATCCATCCTGCAGGGAAACAAGTGTGTCTGTCTCTCTCTAGGCTGTGTCCCAAATGGTGCCCTATTCCCTATATCGTGCCCTACTTGGGACCAGAGCGTAGTGGGCCCTGGTGAAAAGTAGTGCACTAGAGAATAGGGTACCATTCGGGACGTGTGCTCTGTCGGTGTATCCCAGACCAAACACATAGAGGAGATCCACACTGCTCTCTGAACTATTAATACCAATTGGCCTCTCTTGATAGTTACAGATATTTTCCCACATGCTTTTGGCATCCTCAAAGATCATTTAGAGACCTATCACCACAACAGAAGGACAATATTCCCCACTAAGAGAGGCTGAAAAACCACAGGGTACTCTGTCTGATATTTATGAACATGATTTGTGAAACTTGTCTGACCACAAGGAGAGGTATGTATGCTGGGTGTAGGAAAGAGAGGTCTGATATATATCACAAGCACATTTAATGGTTCCTTTTATTGTGTCTAGAAACACAGCCCTCAGGGACTTCTGTTTAAGGTTGTTATACATTCTGTTGCATGCCAGTCTGACACACAACAAGACAGGCATTATTTTTCTCCCTTTCGTAGAACTTTTCAAAATACTTGGGGAGGAGTGTTTGCACTCTACACATCAACAAGCAGGATTCCTGAAGGGCATATCCAATCACCATAAAGAGATCTTCAACTCGCAACAGGAAGTACCCTTCTCAGTTGAACCCAATGATATTACATAACAGTGTCCACTGAACGGTGACATCCTTGCTATAGGATGTTTTCTGCCAAATGTATTCAGTCGCATATTTCCTGAGGTGAGCGTGCTGACTTGCTAGAACTAAGAGCAACTTAAAGTGTAGTAGTTGATCTGGTTTTTCATCCGGTTACCGTGTGTTTTATGGTCTAGCCAGGCCCATGCAGAGCAGCCACACCCTGCCTAGGTTCCTGACCATGTCATGTCTCTAGAGCCAGGCTGTTCTGTTGAGCAGTGCTCTGGCCTCAGGCTTGGATCGTCAGTACAGTAAGCGGGACGGGAAGCCCTGATGCCAGTGTGTTGTGTTTACTTTTCACTCAGCGTATTAGATATGTCACTTCACTGTACCCTGATGCTGGTATCAGCTGTGTGTAAGTGCATGCATAAGATGTGTGTGTGCCCTTGTCCAATTCTTCATTCCATCCCTCCACAGGCACACCAGGGAGACCAGACTTTGATCGGTTTATCAGTCAGGAATCTCATCCCCACCCTTCTCTCCTCTTTACACCCTTCCCCCTTTACACTATGACCATATTTATCCCCCGAGGACTATCTAACACTGTGGAAATGCATGAACCAAAACGACAACACTGACAACGATCAATGGCTCTGTGCAGTACGTGTGAAAGGGGAGATTGGGACCAGTGGATACATGGCAGTTATTCCATGATCAAGAGGATAGGGATGGGCCCGGGGGTGGGGCTGGAGATGGGCCTGAGGATGTGACTGGAGGTATGGGACTGGGTTCGGGATGGGTCTATGAATGGGGATAGGTATGGGACTGGGGGGGATAAGCCAAGAGATGTGGCTGGGGCTTGCAGCTGGTGATGGGTTTTTAGCAATGGACCTGGGGTTAGGGGTAGAGCTGGCGATGTGGCTGGGGCTGGTGGATAGGTCTGGTGGCTGGGGGTGGGGGGCGGGGGCGGGGGGGGGGGGGGGGTCTTGGCCTGCTTGAACGACAGGGTGGTGGGCAGCTGGATCCTGTTTTCCAGTCTGATTGGGGAGCTAGCGTAGCGGGGCTGAGGCATGGACAGCTCGAGCACTAGCTGCATCTGTGGGCCCTATGTTCATTAGTGGAGCAGCACTGTGGCCTGTTCACAAGCGTATCAAGTTAAAAAGGAATGCCTGGCCACAGAGGGATTTTCCTGATGGAACAGGGAGGAGGGGAGAGGAGGGGATAAAAGGATGGTAAACTTGAATTGGAAACTACAACCGTGAGACACTTGAAAGTCATCTCTGATCACCCTGTTTTTATTCCAGGCTGCGTTTCTTCCTTTTCCCTTCTTTTCCCTTCCCTCCATTACACAAAGCACGCTCAGGCATTTGTGTCTTTTGTTTTTGCATGGTATTTAAAATCAAATTAAAATATCTCTTTCTTTTCTGTCTCTGGCCTGCTCATCTTGTGATTATTTGGAGACCTGGTTCCTTTCGTTCTGTGTTTATCACTGTTTTCTCCAGGCTGTACTGCTCCGCCTGCGTCCCCGCCTGCTTCCCACTGGCCTGGTCCATGAAGAATGCCTGTTGATCAGGTTTCAGTCTGCTTGTGTTTGCTGTCTGTGACTGGACTGGCAGAAACCAATAAACACTACACCCCCCCGTTAAGGAACCATTCTTGCCGAGCCGAAATACACGAGGCACTCATGTTGGCCTATAAGGGAATTGGCTCTTTCCCCCCATTCCCCTCCACTTCCAACTCCAACGTTTGCCCCCTTTTTTCTTCTGCCCTCTTTGTCTAAATTCCTTAAATACCTGGAGATATGCCGCATGCAACCTCACCAATACAGCCAATTAGAAGCTGGCCTGAGCTCTGACACTCCTGGGAGAGAAAGATTGAATTATTTAGTGTATCACTGTAACTGAATCTATTTTTCTATGACGCTGTGGACCCCGGCACTCCATTTGTCTCCTGTTCTGGGGGTAGAGACCACAGGGTTCTGTTGGGGTGGTCCTTTATGTTTGGAATCTGGTCCGCCTAGCTGCCCTGCTTCCAAATGTTTGAATTTTTCTGCCATATCTGGATTGAATTTATCGCCTCCACCTTCTTCTGTTTCATGTAGTTTGTAGTTGCAGCAGGACTCATGTGGTTTGTATTGTCAAACAGACTGTTGGCGCTCCACCGTCCTCATTACAGAAGAAGATACCTACTTTGATAATACTTTTTTTATGGGACATACTGTGTCATTATTTTGACAAACTCACATGGTTCAGACACAAGATTGTCATCGGCGTATATTGAAAGATGCATTTGTTATGGTCTTGAACTGAGGCACGTGTTACGGTCTTGAACTGAGGCATTTGTTAAAGTTCTAAGCTGTAAGGAATTCCATTGGCTGAGAAAGGCATTATCATAGGCCTTATCTCTTCAAACAGGATCATAGGCTTTATCTCTTCAAACATTATCATAGGCTTTATCTTTGCAAACAATACACCAGCATATGTCCATAACGGCATTCACAAGAGACGTCAGTGTTTTGAGAATATATAGACTGGAGACAAATTGTGTACACACACATGCACACACAAGGACATATATATACAGCGCATTTGGAAAAGTGTTCAGACCCCTTGACTTTTTCCACATTTTCTTACATTACAGCCTTATTCTAAAATTGATTAAATCGTTTTTTTTCTTCATCAATTTACACACAAAATGTCTACCTTATTAATGACAAAGAAAAAACAGGTTTATAGACATTTTTGCAAGTTTATTAAAAATAAAAAAACAGAAAAATCACATTTACATAACAATTCAGACCCTTTACTCAGTATTTTGTGAAGCACCTTTTGCAGCGATTACAGCCTCGAGACTTCGTTGGAATGACGCTACAAGCTTGGCACACCTGTATATGGGGAGCTTCTCCCATTCTTCTCTGCAGATCCTCTCAAGCTCTGTCAGGTCAAATGGGGAGCGTCGCTGCACAACTATTTTCAGGTCTCTCCAGAGTTGTTCGATTGGGCCACTCAAAGATATTCAGAGACTTGTCCTCAAGCCACTCCTGTGCTGTCTTGGTTGTGTGCTTAGGGTTGTTGTCCTGTTGGAAGGTGAACTTTTGCCCCAGTCTGAGCTCCTGAGCGCTCTGGAGCAGGTTTTCATCTGTACTTTGCTCCGTTCATCCTTCCCTCGATCCTGACTAGTCTCCCAGTCACTGCCACTGAAAAACATCCCCACAGCATGATGCTGCCCCCACCATGCTTCACCGTAGGGATGGTGCCAGGTTTCCTCCAGAAGTGACGCTTGGCATTTAGGCCAAAGAATTCAATCTTGGTTTCATCAGACTAGAGAATCTTGTTTCTCATGGTCTGAGAGTCTTTACAGTAGGTGCCATTTGGCAAATTCCAAGCGAGCTATCATGTGCCTTTTACTAAGGAGTGGTTTCTGTCTGGCCACTCTACCATAAAGGCCTGATCTATGAAGTGCTGCGGAGATGGTTGTCCTTCTGGAAGGTTCTCCCATCTCCACAGAGAAACTCTGGAGGTCTGTCAGTGTGACCATCGCGTTCTTGATAACCTCCCTGACAAAGGGTCTTCTCCCCTGATGGCTCAGTTTGGCCGGGCGGCCAGCTCTAGGAAGAGTCTTGCTGGCTCCAAACTTCTTCCATTTAAGAATGATGGAGGCCACTGTGTCCTTGGGGACCTTCAATGCTGCAGACATTTTTTGATACCCTTTCCCAGATCTGTGCCTCAGCACAATCCTGTCTCGGAGCTCTACGGACAATTCCTTCGACCTCATGGCTTGGTTTTTGCTCTGACATGCACTGTCAACTGTGAGACCTTACATAGACAGGCATGTGCCTTTCCAAATCATGTCAAATCAATTGAATTTACCACAAGTGGACTCCAATCAAGTTGTAAAAACATCTCAAGGATGATCAATGGAAACAGGATGCACCGGAGCTCAATTTTGAGTGTCATAGCAAAGGGTCTAAATACTTACGGAAATAAGGTATTTCAGTTTTTTATTTTTAATAAATGTGCTTTGCCATTATGGGTTATTGAGTGTAGATCGATGAGGGAAAAAAATATTTAATCCCTTTTAGAATGAGGCTGTAATGTAAAGAAATATAGAAAAAGTCAAGGGGTCTGAATACTTTCAGAATGCCCCTTATATATATATATATACATACATACACACACACACGCACACGCACACACATGCACACTCGCTTGCTCGCTCCTATTCCTGTTGGACGGCATGTCATGTTCTTCATAAGTCTGAAAGCAATAGTCCTGTCAGAGCAAGACGGAGGTATATCCTGGACAGTCTGGCACACAGCCTCTCTATGTGACAGCATGTAAGCAATGTTTATCTTCCTCCTACGCATTTACTGACTGGCATTCTCCTCCTTTTAGACGTCTTCATGGTTGAACATATACAGTGCCTTGACAAAGTATTCATACCCCTTGACTTACTGTACACTTTGCTGTTTTACAGCCTGAATTCAAAATGTTCTAAATATATTTTTTCTCACCCATCTACACACAATACCCTGTAATGAAAAGGTGAAAACCTGTTTTTAGAAATGTTTGCAAATTTATTGAGTATGAAATATAGAAATATCTCATTTCAAATCAAATTATATTGGTTGCATACACACATTTAGCAGATGTTATTGCTGTTATTACATAAGCATTGCCATCACTCAGTCATTTTAGAATTACATTAGTCAGCGATTGCAGCTGTGAGTCTTTGTGGGTCAGTCTCTGAGAGCTTTGCACACCTGTATTGTGCAATATTTCACATTGTTCTTTTAAAAATTCTTCAAGTTCTGTCATTGGTTGTTGATCATTGCTAGACAGCCATTTTCAAGTCTTGCCATAGATTTTCAAGACAATTTAAGTCAAAACTGTAACTAGGCCACTCAGGAATGTTGTCTTGGTTAGCAACTCCAGTGTATATTTGGCCCTGTGTTTTAGATTACTGTCCTGCTGAAATGTGAATTTGTCTCACAGTGTCTGTTGGAAAGCAGACTGAACCAAGTTTTCCTCTAGGATTTTGCCTGTGCTTAGCTCTATTCCATTTATTTTTGGCCAAAAAAACTCCCTAGTTCTCCCTAGATTTTTCCCAAACATAACTCTTTGTATTCAGGACAAAAAGTTTATTTCTTTGCCACATTGTTTGCAGTTTTACTCAAGCGTCTTATTGCAAACAGGATGCATGTTTTGGAATATTTTTATTCTACAAAGGCTTCCTTCTTTTCACTCATTTACTGTCGGTTAGCATTGTTGAGTAACTACAATGTTGTTGATCCATCCTCAGTTTTCTCCTATCACAGCCATTAAACTCTGTAACTGTTTTAAAGTCACCATTGGCCACATGGTAAAATCCCTGAGAGGTTTCCTTCCTCTTCGGCAACTGAGTTAGGAAGGACGCCTGTATCTTTGTAGTGACTGGGTGTATTGATACACCATAAAAAATGTATAACTTCACCATGCTCAAAGGGATATTCAATGTCTGCTTTTTATTTTTACCCATCTACCAATAGGTGCCCTTCTTTGCGTAACATTGGAAAACCTCCCTGGTCTTTATGGTTGAATCAGTGTTTGAAATTCACTGCTCGACTGAGGGAACTTACAGATAATTGTATTTGTGGGGGTACAGAGATGGGGTAGTCATTTAAAAATCATGTTAAACAGTATAGTCCAGGTAACTCATTACGTGACTTGTTAAGCACATTCTTTACTCGTATTTAGGCTTGCCATAACAAAGGGGCTGAATACGTATTGACTCAAGACATTTCAGCTTTTCATTTTTCATGAATTAGTAAAAATGTCAAAAAACATAATTCCACTTTGACATTATGGGGTATTGTGTGTAGGCCAGTGACACAAAATCTCAATTGAATCAATGTAAAATGCAGGCCGTAGCCCCCCAAAAATGTGGAAAAAGTGAAGGGGTGTGAATACTTTCTGAAGGCACTGTAGATATAATCTGAGAAGTATTTCTGATGAATGGTTCTTGACTGAAATAGAACAGACATTGGAGAAAGATGATGGAACATTGAACAGTAAAGTATTATACTTTGGTGCAAGATCAACAAAACACATAAATAAAGCTACATTTAGTCATCTATTAACAAGGCTCTCTGTCTTTTAAAGTAGGCCTAATCATTTTTTATAATGTATTTTTAAACACAAATAATTACACTAATCTTAATAAACATATAACTTTCATGAATGACTTATAATGAACTAACATATTGTCTTGGTATCCTGAATTACACTAATCTTAATAAACATATAACTTTCATGAATGACTTATAATGAACTAACATATTGTCTTGGTATCCTGAGCTGTAGTCACCCAAAAAGTGTCCGAAGTTCATTCGGCTTCAAACCGTAAGCCGTTTTACGCTCCCTCTCCATACATCACCATAAATCATTTTCCTGTAAACAGTAGTGACATGGAGCCTCATGTGTATTTCCATATACATTTAGGAGACCTCAAGCACTGAAACACGAGCTCTGCTCTGTTTAGGAGACAACTGTAGAGACGTTAAGCTCACATGTGTTTTGGTGGTAGCTCATTCCTGTGTGTGCGAGTTTCTCCTTTTTGAGACGTAAGCAGTAAGCACATGTTGTACACAGATGCTAATTTATTCTTATTGATACAAATCAAGTTGTCGCGCTTAAGCATGGTAATGCTACCAGTAACAATAACACAGACACAGACTCACACTCTTTGTAGGCAGCTGTGTGTCGCCACCATAGAGTAGGCCTGCCTGGGGAGTCACCGTGTGGGGTTGCTACATGTCTGTAAACAGAGACTGGTTGGAATAATTAATGTTGCAGTATATGGGGACACCTTTGGCTCATTTGTGTTTCAAGGACAGAGACCCACTTTATTGGACTTTACAATCCTTTAAAAAAAAATACTCCTAAAAACACAACATGAATTTCAGAGTTTTAACTCTATATTATAAGTCCTTCTGCGGGATTACAAGGTTGGACATAGTAATTATGGATGTTAGCTGTTCCATTGTTAGTTTGCTGCTCTCGTCATAACTCCTGTGTGTGGGTCTGTCTGTGTGAGCTGTGTTCTCCCTCCCAGCAGCTTTTCATCAGGGCCTGGTCCCGCGTTAGGCTCTCAACACCGGATGACAACTGGCAGCCTCAGCTCCTGAAACCCAGGAGAAGCGATGAAAAACGCCCCTGATTACGGTCCATTATTAATTGTGAAAGCAACAAGCAGGAACCACAGCGATCATTTTTCTGGGGCCTGGCGGTCTGTGTCCGATGAGCCTAACCTTGGTCCTTCTCTTATCTCTCTAATCCCAAGCTCATCCCTTTCCTGTCCGCACCGGCTCAATATTCTGGCTCTGGGGCTGACCCAGTACGGAAGAGTGCTGGGAGGGACCTAACTGGGGGTGAGTTAATGGGCTGGGGACAGATTGAGGGCGTAAGGATAACATGGGGCGCACACGCACGCACGTACTCACACACACCCAGCAGTGCCTCGATACTCCAGTCCAGAGGACCACTCTGAGGTCCAGGTGCAGGGTCTTAATGAACCGGGGAATGAGGGGGTGAGGCAGGGGGAGAGGCGGGTGTTGTGTTCTCCCAGGCCCATGTGAAGTCTCACTCATCACCGCGCCCCTCTTTGACCCTGGATTAGTTTCCTCTTCCAGGTTTAGTGGCAGGATGCTGGCCCTCAGCCTGGGCCTTTTCCCACTACCTGAACACTGTGAGATAGCCTTTGTTTCCCAGGGGAAGGATATTACTGTTGCGCCTGTTGCCTGGAGTTGACTCTGTAAAGCCAGCTTGGCGTTCTCACAACAGAAGTGGTGGTGCCCGTCTGGCGTAGCGGACAGGACTCTTTGTTCCCTGTCCGTATGAATCCATCCTGTTATGCTTGTGTTGTGATATACCTATTGCATAAAGAGTTTGCCTTATTGTTTGGGTGATATGCTAAGAGGACATGTGTCTTTTTCATTTTAATTAAGGGGGTGTCTTTTTGTGTCTTTTTATTGTTGTAGGGATAAATACCAAAGGAACTCTTCCCTGAAGGTAGTGATCACCCCTCATTGTGTGCCATTCATCCTATATGCATTGAGAACCCTCTTTTCTAAACCAGAAGCATATCCTGTCCTTTAGACAGACAATGTCGTGTGATCCTAATACATGACAAATAGACAGGGGAACGAACTGACAAAATGGCTGCATTGTACATACCCTGTACAAAGTATCATTGCATTTTTACTAAGGGCGCGGAAGTGTATTCAAATGCGTCTCATTGCTAATCTAGGATCAGATCCCCCCCTGTCCAAATAATCTTATTCACTAGCTGTATCCAATATCAACACTCCTGTGAATATGGTTCCAGATCAGCTCTTATAATGAAGTTGTATGGAGAGAGTTTATGTGTATATGGATTTTCAGAAGCACCCACCCCAGGAATGTATTTGTCCTGGAAGCCTATGTGTTGGTTTTGGTAGGAAATGTGATTGGGAAATGGAAGGGTACATGTCTTCAATACATCTTCTTACTTTAGATGGATCGATAGATAGGTGGGAGGAGAGGAGAAGAACGTGTGAGGTTAGAGGAACGAGTGCCTTCATCAGGTTCAAGTGGTAAAAAGGGTTTTGGCATGTCTTGTGAATGTGGTATGCATAAACATAAACATCGCTTATTCCTAGAACCGGCCACACGCACACGTGCGCGCGCAGACAGACAGACAGACAGACAGACAGACAGACAGACAGACAGACAGACAGACAGACAGACAGACAGACAGACAGACAGACAGACAGACAGACAGACAGACAGACAGACAGACAGACAGACAGACAGACAGACAGACAGACAGACAGACAGACAGACAGACAGACAGACAGAGTCTTGTACAGCTAACCTTGTGGGGACACACAATTCAGTCCCATTCAAAAACCTATTTTCCCTAATACTAACCATAGCTCCTAACCCTGCACCTAATTCTAACCTTAACCCTAAATCCCTAGAAATAGCATTTTAACTTGTGGGGACCAACAAAATATCGCCAGTTGGTCAAATTTTTGTTTGATTACTATTCTTGAATAGTTAATCACGTCCACACGCACACGCACACGCACATGCACACGCTTTGTCTGCATTCTCTCCATGGCCTTTCATGCAGCCTGTGTTATCTTCCCTCATATATTCATTGACTTCCTCACACCTGCTGATAAAAGACATCCTCACTGGAAACCAAATGCCTGTCAGCACTCCTACCAATCCTGGGTCTGCTCCTCAGAAGTGCCCAAAATATATATATATATATCCCTCCCTCCCTCCCTCCCTCCCTCCCTCCCTCCCTCCCTCCCTCCCTCCCTCCCTCCCTCCCTCCCTCCCTCCCTCCCTCCCTCCCTCCCTCCCTCCCTCCCTCCCTCCCTCCCTCCCTCAGACACACTCACCTCTACCTCCACTTCCTTTTGAAACGTGTTGAAGAAGAAGAAGAGGTGAAAGAGCTCATCAGATCCCCAGATTGTCCCTTTGTTGAAGTATTGTTTAGTGGGAGTAGAGGTTGGCAGTGCTGTGTAGTAGAGATCCTCTGGGCTGCCTGGCTGAGTCTACCTCGAGGTGAATGGAGGTGGCAGGGTGTTGATAACCGAGAGGCAGGGAGGTTACAATATGTGTTAATAGACGTCTTCCTAAAGAGGGGATCACAATACAACCTAAAGCTTTGTACCGCTCGTATTTAACGTGTCTAAGTTAAGCCCTTTGTGTGTCTTATCTAAACACTTGAATATGTTAGGGTTGGTATGGATATGCAGTTGTATTTCAGGTTTGTGATTTTGCTTCAGGGCCATTTACTTTAAAGGTTAACACAATAATACCTCCTATTCAATAGATGACAGAGACCTGTATTCAGACAGCATGTAGGCCATTATAGCCGGACAATTTGGCACTAGAAAAGATTGAAGTAATGCATGTTATCTCCTGAACTACGGTATCTTATAACATGCCTTGTGTAACCAGCTGGCTTGCTGTGTGTGTGTGTATTTGTGTGTGTAGGCATCTCTCTCTTTTCCTTTCCAAGCCTACCTACAGAGGTGGCCTAACTAACTGACATCCCATGCAGCCTGTGGGGCCTGACAATTGGACAAGCCTGAAGATGAATGAAGCACAATTACTGAGGAGGGTAACAAATGTTCCTAATGATTTATACCCAGATCGGGTTGCTTTATTTTCGCCCGGCAACTATTTATCCAGGAAGACAGTGGTGGAGCAACCCTTGCTCTAGGCACCATACGATGATGGTCTCACACTCTACTGCAGACATTGACTAATGGGCTATTTGAGACCACCGCCATTGATATTTAGCTCATTTTCTTTGCTCTAGATTCCATAACAGCACTGGGGCATTGTCAGGTTTGAGGTTACCCATCTATTTAGTTATTTTCTCTAGCTGGAGGTGATGGGGGTTAGAGGTCCCCTCTCACTCGTCCTATACGTTTTGGGTCGTTTTCGGGCCCCAGGTGGTGGAGGGAGAGTGAGGGCAGGTCAAACAGTCACCCTGGAGCGCGTAGAGAGAGAGACACGAACCCAGCCCTTCTTCTATGTTTTCATTTGTCTGGCTCTCCCAAGCCGTCACCTTAAGACACTCCCTGTCTATGTTGAGGGATAACACACGAGAATGTTGTTGCTTTTAGTGAAATCTAAGGCATTCTCTATTCTGAAGTCCAAGTTCAATATAGAATCAAGTGGTGTACAGAACTGACTTGAAGGCTCAGCGTGGCTTTGATGCAATGCATATCTTTTAGAGGCATGATGTCATTACATTTACCGTAGCGACAATCTCCAAACATGCGCTCTATAAATGTAAGAATGTACTGGGTGCGTTTCACAAACCAAAGAGCATGCGATTGATTTCAAAGGCAAAAGGTGTCCGTCAAGCGCTCTCATATCAAAGACCTAAATATTTCCATATCCCTTGTATTGTATAGGCTGTCTGAAGCGCTGATCTACCATCATGTAATCAGTTTGGGCACAGTTCCTCCTCCGTGTTCATAAAAGTGTGTTGTGTGTACTCTCCCTAAGAGTTTGTGTACTCACTCCCTTTGGAAACACTACAAAGGAGCTCTGCCATTCGATGTCTGTTGAGATAAAAATCAGCAGAAAGACACAACACTGTTAGTTTTACCCGCATTAAAATTTAGAATAGTCAACCTAGGCCCATTTGGAATGGTTCTAACCATGCCCTACTGTGGATGTACAGTTGAAGTCAGAAGTTTACATACACCTTAGCCAAATACATTTAAACTCAGTTTTTCACAATTCCTGACATTTAATCCTAGTAAAAATTCCATCTTTAGGTCAGTTAGATCACCACTTTATTTTAAGAATGTGAAATGTTAGAATAATAGCAGAGAGAATGATTTGTTTCAGCTTTTATTTCTTTCATCACATTCCCAGTGGGTCAGAAGTTTACATGCACTCAATTAGTATTTGGAAGCATTGCCTTTAAATTGTTTAACTTGGGTCAAACGTTTCAGGTAGCCTTCCACAAGCTTCCCACAATAAGTTGGGTGAATTTTGGCCCATTCCTCCTGACAGAGCTGGTGTAACTGAGTCAGGTTTGTAGGCCTCCTTGCTCGCACACACTTTTTCAGTTCTGCTCACAAATTTTCTATAGGATTGAGGTCAGGGCTTTGTGACGGCCACTCCAATACCTTGACTTTGTTGTCCTTAAGCCATTTTGCCACAACTTTGGAAGCAAGCATGGTATCCAAGATGGCGTAGCAGTCGGACGTGTGTTTTGTCTTGTCCCGTGTAAATAATCGTTTTCCTCGTTTTTCCCGTTTATATTTTAATCTCACTTTCCATCTACGGACTGAATATACTCTCCTGCAACCCCCAACACCCAATGTGGTACGGATCTGCTATTTTTATACTTTAGAACCGGAACCCCCATCAGAAGCTAGCCAGCTAACTAACTACTAGCTAGTTATCAGTTAGTCACTGCTAGTGGTCTTTACCGTTAACTCGGACACCAGCCAGCCTCAGCTTGGTCAATACATGCCAGTCTGCACAGCGCGATATCAACCCAGAGAATATCGGACTGCTTTTTCTCTACCAAATCTCCAGATTACTACCGCAAGCTCTGGACCTTTACACCGGATCAGATAGCTAGCTGCAATCTGAGTGGCTACTCCTGGCTAACGTCTCTGTCCCGAAGCAAGCAACAGTTAGCCTTGAGCTAGCCTCGAGCTAGGCCAATCTCCCGGCTAGCCGAAGAGGTCCTCCGGCTAATTCTTGTGCTACAATACATATTTTGCCAATTGGCCTGGACCTTTTTTGCCGACACAGAGCCCTGCCAATCCATCACAACTGGTCTAAATCAGCTACAAGCTAATTTAGCCATTTTTTGCCGCTGCTAGCAGCTTTTACCTTCTGCACAGACACCAGCCCTGTTATTAGCCTGGATATTACTCACCAATTTACCAGCATCGGACTGTCTCTCGACAACAACGCCGGATTCCTGCCGTAATCCCTGAGCCACTACTTCTGATCCTCACAGCTAGCTTGCAGCTAGCGCAGCTAGCGCCACTGCCACGAAGCTAGCACCAGTTAGCAAACACAATTCTACAATTCACAACCTCTCTTTCGCCATCGCCATCCGGCTTGGATTCTCTGTCGACACGACCACGTCTGAGCAGACCCCCTCCATCTGAGCAGACCACCCCCCGGGCTACTAACTTTAAACGCCGCGTGCTAGCTTAGTGGAGGCCTCCCTGCTCCATCTACGGCTGCCCCCTGGACACTATGATCACTTGGCTACATAGCTGATGCCTGCTTGACTGTCCATTAATTCACGGTACTCCATTCTGTTTATTTGTGTTTTATCTGTCGGCTCTGTGCTTTAACTCAGGATCTGTGTGTAGTTAATCCGACCCTCTCTGCCTAGTCGTCGCCATTTTTACCTGTTGTTGCTGTGTTAGACTAGCACCCTGTTATTGCTGCTGTTATCTTACCTGTTGTTTTAGCTAGCTCTCCCAATCAAGACCTGCAATCACTTTATGCCTTATTGTATGTCTCTCTCAAATATCAATATGCCTTGCATACTGTTGTTCAGGCTAGTTATCATTATCATTGTTTTGGTTTGCAATGGACCCCGTAGTTCCACTCTCCGTACCTCTGATACCTCCTTTGTCCCACCCCCCACACATGCGGTGACCTCACCCATTGAGACCAGCATGTCCAGAGATACAACCTCTCTTATCATCACCCAGTGCCTGGGCTTGCCTCCGCTGTACCCGTGCCCCACCATACCCCTGTCTGCACATTATGCCCAGAATCTATTCTACCACGCCCATAAATCTGCTCCTTTTATTCTTTGTCCCCAACGCTCTAGGCGACCAGTTTTGATAGCCTTTAGCCGCACCCTCATCCTACTACTCCTCTGTTCCTCGGGTGATGTGGAGGTAAACCCAGGCCCTGCATGTCCCCAGTCACCCTCATTTGTTGACTTCTGTGATCGAAAAAGCCTTGGCCTCATGCATGTCAACATCAGAAGCCTCCTCCCTAAGTTTGCCTTACTCACCGCTTTAGCACACTCTGCCAACCCTGATGTCCTTGCCGTGTCCGAATCCTGGCTTAGGAAGGCCACCAAAAATTCTGGGATTTCCATACCCAACTATAACACTTTCCGTCAAGATAGAACTGCCAAAGGGGGAGGAGTTGCAATCTACTGCAGAGATAGCCTGCAAAGTTCTGTCATACTTTCCAGGTCTATGCCCAAACAGTTCGAACTTCTAATTTTAAAAATTAATCTCTCCAGAAATAAGTCTCTCACTGTTGCCGCCTGCTACCGACCCCCCTCAGCTCCCAGCTGTGCCCTGGACACCATCTGTGAATTGATCGCTCCCCATCTAGCTTCAGAGTTTGTTCTGTTAGGTGACCTAAACTGGGATATGCTTAACACCCCGGCAGTCCTACAATCCAAGCTTGATGCCCTCAATCTCACACAAATCATCAAGGAACCCACCAGGTACAACCCTAAATCCGTAAACATGGGCACCCTAATAGACATTATCCTGACCAACCTGCCCTCCAAATACACCTCTGCTGTCTTCAATCAAGATCTCAGCGATCACTGCCTCATTGCCTGTATCCGCCACGGGTCCGCGGTCAAACGACCACCCCTCATCACTGTCAAACGCTCCCTAAAACACTTCTGCGAGCAGGCCTTTCTAATCGACCTGGGTACCCTGGAAGGATATTGACCTCATCCCGTCAGTTGAGGATGCCTGGTCATTCTTTAAAAGTTACTTCCTCACCATATTAGACAAGCATGCTCCGTTCAAAAAATGCAGAACCAAGAACAGATATAGCCCTTGGTTCACTCCAGACCTGACTGCCCTCGACCAGCACAAAAACATCCTGTGGCGAACTGCAATAGCATCGAAGAGCCCCCGCGATATGCAACTGTTCAGGGAAGTCAGGAACCAATACACGCAGTCAGTCAGGAAAGCAAAGGCCAGCTTTTTCAAGCAGAAATTTGCATCCTGTAGCTCTAACTCCAAAAAGTTCTGGGATACTGTAAAGTCCATGGAAAACAAGAGCACCTCCTCCCAGCTGCCCACTGCACTGAGGCTAGGTAACACGGTCACCACTGATAAGTCCGTGATAATCGAAAACTTCAACAAACATTTCTCAATGGCTGGCCATGCCTTCCTCCTGGCGACTCCAACCTTGGCCAACAGCCCCGCCCCCCCCGCTGCTACTCGCCCAAGCCTCCCCAGCTTCTCCTTTACCCATATCCAGATAGCAGATGTTCTGAAAGAGCTGGAAAACCTGGACCCATACAAATCAGCTGGGCTTGACAATCTGGACCCCCTATTTCTGAAACTGTCCGCCGCCATTGTCGCACCCCCTATTACCAGCCTGTTCAACCTCTCCTTCGTATCATCTGAGATCCCCAAGGATTGGAAAGCTGCCGCGGTCATCCCCCTCTTCAAAGGGGGAGACACCCTGGACCCAAACTGTTACAGATCTATATCCATCCTGCCCTGCCTATCTAAGGTCTTCGAAAGCCAAGTCAACAAACAGATCACTGACCATCTCGAATCCCACCGTACCTTCTCCGCTGTGCAATCCGGTTTCCGAGCCGGTCACGGGTGCACCTCAGCCACGCTCAAGGTACTAAACGATATCATAACCGCCATCGATAAAAGACATTACTGTGCAGCCGTCTTCATCGACCTGGCCAAGGCTTTCGACTCTGTCAATCACCATATTCTTATCGGCAGACTCAGTAGCCTCGGTTTTTCTAATGACTGCCTTGCCTGGTTCACCAACTACTTTGCAGACAGAGTTCAGTGTGTCAAATCGGAGGGCATGTTGTCCGGTCCTCTGGCAGTCTCTATGGGGGTACCACAGGGTTCAATTCTCGGGCCGACTCTTTTCTCTGTATACATCAATGATGTTGCTCTTGCTGCGGGCGATTCCCTGATCTACCTCTACGCAGACGACACCATTCTATATACTTCCGGCCCTTCCTTGGACACTGTGCTATCTAACCTCCAAACGAGCTTCAATGCCATACAACACTCCTTCCGTGGCCTCCAACTGCTCTTAAACGCTAGTAAAACCAAATGCATGCTTTTCAACCGTTCGCTGCCTGCACCCGCACGCCCGACTAGCATCACCACCCTGGACGGTTCCGACCTAGAATATGTGGACATCTATAAGTACCTAGGTGTCTGGCTAGACTGCAAACTCTCCTTCCAGACTCATATCAAACATCTCCAATCCAAAATCAAATCAAGAATCGGCTTTCTATTCCGCAACAAAGCCTCCTTCACTCACGCCGCCAAACTTACCCTAGTAAAACTGACTATCCTACCGATCCTCGACTTCGGCGATGTCATCTACAAAATAGCTTCCAATACTCTACTCAGCAAACTGGATGCAGTTTATCACAGTGCCATTAGTTTTGTTACTAAAGCACCTTATACGACCCACCACTGCGACCTGTATGCCCTAGTCGGCTGGCCCTCGCTACATGTTCGTCGTCAGACCCACTGGCTCCAGGTCATCTACAAGGCTATGCTAGGTAAAGTGCCGCCTTATCTCAGTTCACTGGTCACGATGGCTACACCCACCCGCAGCACGCGCTCCAGCAGGTGTATCTCACTGATCATCCCTAAAGCCAAAACCTCATTTGGACGCCTTTCCTTCCAGTTCTCTGCTGCCTGCGACTGGAACGAATTGCAAAAATCTCTGAAGTTGGAGACTTTTATCTCCCTCAACAACTTTAAAAATCTGCTATCCGAGCAGCTAACCGATCGCTGCAGCTGTACATAGTCCATCTGTAAACTACCCACCCAATTTACCTACCTCACCCCCCATACTGCTTTTATTTATTTACTTTTCTGCTCTTTTGCACACCAGTATCTCTTCTTGCACATGATCATCTGATGATTTATCACTCCAGTGTTAATCTGCTAAATTGTAATTATTCGATTTATTGCCTACCTCATGCCTTTTGCACACATTGTATATAGATTCTCTTTTTTTTCTACCATGTTATTGACTTGTTTATTGTTTACTCCATGTGTAACTCTGTGTTGTCTGTTCACACTGCTATGCTTTATCTTGGCCAGGTCGCAGTTGCAAATGAGAACTTGTTCTCAACTAGCCTACCTGGTTAAATAAAGGTGAAATAAAAAAATAAAAATAAATGCTTGGGGTCATTGTCCATTTGGAAGACCCATTTGCAACCAAGCTTTAACTTCCTGACTGATGTCTCGAGATGTTGCTTCAATATATCCAAGTTATTTTCCTACCTCATGATGCCATCTATTTTGTGAAGTGCACCAGTCCCTCCTGCAGCAAAGCGCCCCCACAACATGATGCTTCCACCCCTGTGCTTCACAGTTGGGATGGTGTTCTTCGGCTTGCAAGCCTCCCCCTTTTTCCTCCAGACATAACAATATTATGGCCAAACAGTTATATTTTTGTTTCATCAGACCAGAGGACATTTCTCCAAAAAGTACGACTTTGTCCCCATGTGCAGTTGCAAACCGTAGTCTGGCTATTTTTATGGTGGTTTTGGAGCAGTGGCATCTTCCTTGCTGAGTGGCCTTTCTGGTTATGTCGATATAGGACTCGTTTTACTGTGGATATAGATACTTTTGTACCTGCTTCCTCTAGCATCTTCACAGGGTCCTTTGCTGTTGTTCTGGGATTGATTTGCACTTTTCGCACCAAAGTACGTTCATCTCTAGGAGACAGAACGCATCTCCTTCCTGAGCGGTATGATGGCTGCATGGTCCCATGGTGTTTATACTTGCGTACTATTGTTTGTACAGATGAACGTGGTACCTTCAGGCATTTGGAAATTGCTCCCAAGGATGAACCAGACTTGAGGTCTACAATTTTTTGTAGGTCTTGGCTGATGGCTGATTTCTTTTGATTTTCCCATGATGTCAAGCAAAGAGGCACTGAGTTTGAAGGTAAGCCTTGAAATACATCCACAGGTACACCTCCAATTGACTCAAATTATGTCAATTAGAATATCAGAAGCTTCTAAAGCCATGACATAATTTTCTGAAATTTTCCGAGCTGTTTAAAGGCACAGTCAACTTAGTGTATGTAAACTTCTGACCCACTGGAATTGTGATACAGTGAAGTATAAGTGAAATAATCTGTCTGTAAACAATTGTTGGAAAAATGACTGGTGTCATGCACAAAGTAGATGTCCTAACCGACTTGCAAAAACTATAGTTTGTTAACAAGAAATTTGTGGAGTGGTTGAAAAACGAGTTTTAATGACTCCAACCTAAGTGTATGTAAACTTCCGACTTCAACTGTATATTATGCTTTACTTTCATATCTTGGCACGTTATATGGAAGAGGAATGAAGTTGATAACATTACATTTAAAAACGATGTAACCCATTGAATTAGCTGTTAGGGGGTCAAAGGTTAGGGGAGGTGGGATGACCAAAATATTCTGCTTTTACAAAATCATATGCTGTTTTCAAATGAAACAAAATACCTTGCACTTCAAGCTTTTAGAATTCATTTGTTTGTTTCTCTCTCTCCTTCTCTCTCTCTTTCTTAAGACCTTACTGTACCATACAATGACGTTGGAAACTCTCCCTAATTACAGAATTTTCAGTCCAACAGGTGGTCTACCTTAGACCCCCAACACAAACCTAACCTTGATCATGAATAATATTCCTACTACATATTTACAGTGGAAAAGAACCCTCCCCTCCCTCCCCACTACTGGAAACAAGCTCTTAGCGTGTAAGAAATCAATCAGTATCTTATTCAGTAGGAAACACTGTAAGCATGTTCTGTGGTGTAGGGGTGCGGGGCTACAGCATTACAGCATGGAAGCGCTTAAAAAGCAAAGGCTAATTTGGGTGTCAGTTCTAATCAGCCCAATGAATCTCGTAATTGCCACTTAAACTGTGCCATTAAGACCTAAGAGTGTATGGGGGCGATGGCAAAATAAAATAGTAACGCATTACTCTGGGTTGAAACCATGAACAACCATGGGTAGTGCATTCTGATGATATAAACCATAAGAGAAACCCAAACAACTGAGGTTAAATGGGATGTTGTGTCCCTGATTGTTTTTCACTGTCGTTGAGATTTCTTTTGCAATGACACAATCGTAGCCTATAGTTACGTTTCATTTGATATTCGTCAACAAAGTGACTGATGAATGAATGAAGTATGGTGTGCTCTAGGAAGCTCTGAAATGCTGAACATACGAATTAAACATTGATCAGGTCCTTCTCTGTTTACTGTTCAGTGCATTCCTCTTCTGAAAATATTGTACAGTAAACGTATGGAACCAGAACCACCAGTGCATGAATAAACTCGGTGATGACTGAAGACTTGCCTCTTGCCTCAGGCATTCCTCCATTACAGTACGCACGCACGCACGCACGCACGCACCCCCGCACACACGCACACTCACACACACACACACACACACACACACACACACACACACACACACACACACACACACACACACACACACACACACACACACACACACACACACACACACACACACACGACCCAAATATTCTAGACGTCATACAGATGCTGGCACTTAAAACACACACATTCCCTGGTCTTGGTTGTGGCGTGTGTCAGCCACAGGCCCTGTGAGAGTTATTCAGGTGGACCGACTGATGGGAAGACCTGCACACGGGCTGTGGAGGCTGCCTTTCATCTGAGGTCCTGTTCATCCTCATTCCTCGTGGCGTGCCGTCGCCCAGAGATATAACTGTCACAAATTCCTCACCTGCCCGTCACACCCAGTGATACACACAGCCAAGGGCTTCTCCATAGACAGACAGGCAGAACGTATGGGACACTCAGGCTGCGCCCCACATGGCACCCTATTCCCTATATAGTGCACTACTTTAGACCAAGGCCCATAGGGCATTATATAGGGAATAGGGTGACATTTGGCAAGAAGTCTAACTCTACCTCAGTACTTCTGACATCTGGACAGCAGAGCCTGCTAGGAAATATGGAGGATATATGGTCCCCATCATTATTCACCAAGCACCTAGCTTACAGTAACAGACCAGAACAGTTGGGTACAGCTTCAGATGTAGATTCACACTAACTGATAATATAGTAATAATAATTCCGATGCATACGCTGGCTGTAACTGACCCATCTGAGGTGTATCAGAGTGTATAACAACCCAAGAGAAGTATGAGACGCGCTCTCTCTCTCTCTCTCTCTCTGAATGGGTTTAATGGGGAGCACAGTGAATAAGGAGAGACCTTGACCTCTGTAAAACCACATGGAGTGATAAAACCATGTATGGGTTCAGCTGATGCTTGCATGTCAGGCTTTGTGTTTGCATTCAAAATACCAGGCCCCAGGCAGAAAACTAACCATTGTTTTGTACTGTATCTAAATATTTACTGTGCAGTACGAGTAAAAGTGTGGGTTAAATGGTCCATAAAAGTGTCCAAGGCACAGTGTAGGGAGTCTCCTCCCTTGAGAGCCAGAAACTGTTCAAATTAATCCACGTGGCAGACGTCAGGGAGAATTACCAAAACATGGCTCCAAACGTATTATTTTGGTAGAGGGTTATTTTTGTTCAGTTTGCCATGCATTCTGAAAATAACCATTTTTCATGTTTTTCTTTCCCTCTACTACAACAACAGAGACACTCATAGCCAAAAACAGCTCTTTGCCCCGAAGGAAAATGTCTCAGTTCCTGTGCAAATAAAAAACAGAACACAGCTAGGCATGGCAAAACAGCAATTATCCATATGGGGGAGAAAGACAAGTTACTCCAGTTCACAATCATGTTTTCAGGTTCCCTCATAGGAGGATCTCCTTTTCTTGTAGGACAAATGTACTCTCTTTCACAATAAAAACAATTTGGGTCAAATAGTTATTATGGATAGTCTTTAAATATGCTCACACATGGGTCTTTCTAGAAATAATGGGGCCAATGTGTAACACCGGCGTCAACATTTCAAAATGGGTTGAAACATAATAATGCAGTTCCAAGGGGGGAATTAGAGGAATAACAATGAATATATGCAAATTGCCCCATAACTCCACCTATACATCAACATAGGACTGTACATCCTTTAAGCAGGTCTCCTAAAAAACCCCATTGGCAAGTCAAATTCAAGGACTTTCATGGGACTTTCAGCACTTCACTGTAATTTTCAAGGACCTCAATGTTATGCAATTGTATAATTTCTATAAAAGTGTTGGGTGTTGCACGATAGTCTATCCCATTGAGCACCGTAGACTGAGTGTCCAATCCGAGGCACAAAAACATATGAAAACATCAGTGGTGGGAAAAGTACTCAAAAGTCAGACTTGAGTAAAAGTAAAGATACCTTAATAGAAAATGACTCAAGTGAAAGACATCCAGTAAAATACTACTTGAGTAAAAGTCTAAAAGTATTTGGTTTTAAATATACTTAAGTATCAGAAGTAAATGGAATTTCCAAAATGTACTAGTATTCAAAGTATTATTATTTCAAATTCATTATATTATGCAAACCAGACAGCAGAATTTTTAATTTTTAATTTACGGATAGCCAGGTGTACACTACAACACTCTGACATTAATTTACAAACAAAGCATGTGTGTTTAGTGAGTACGCCAGATCAGAGGCAATACGGATGACCAGGGATGTTCTCTTGATAAGTGTGTGAATTGGACCATTTTCCTGTCAAAATGTAACAATTACTTTTTGGTGTCAGGGAAAATGTATGGAGTAAAAAGTACATTATTTTCTTTAGGAATGTAGTGATGTGTTACAGCTCTCGTTTGTAGAAGGAAGAGTGGACCAAGGCGCAGCGTGGTAAGTGTTCATGATTCTTTTATTTCAAAAACACTCAAACAAAATAACAAACGTGAAAACGAAAGAGCACAGTTCTGTCAGGCAGAAACACTAAACAGAAAACAAGATCCAACAACCTAATGGTGGGAAAAAGGGCTGCCTAAGTATGATCCCCAATCTAAGACAAAGATAGACAGCTGCCTCTGATTGGGAACCACACTCGGCCAAAAACAAAGAAACAGAAAACATAGCATGCCCACCCAAATCACACCCTGACCTAACCAAATAGAGAAATAAAAAGGCTCTCTAAGGTCAGGGCGTGACATGATGTAAAAGTTGTCAAAAATATAAATAAAAGTAAAGTAAAGTACAGATACCCCAAAAAACGACTTAAGTAGTACTTGAAAGTATTTTTACTTAAGCACTTTACACCACTGGAAAACACGAACTCAATGCCTTAATGCTTTCTCTTTTAAATCTAATGAGACCCTGCTGTAAATCACGCAGACAACAACAAATGATCAACATCAATTCGCTAGGGATATTAGATCCAAGGTGGATCCAGGCACAACTGTCTTCACCTGCGTAATGAATGAGACACCAAAATATTCTTGACATTCCTCGTGAACACGCTTTTTTCCCAGCTCTTGGGCTGTTGTTGCATAGAATGTACTGTCACAACAGCTGAAATCTCTATACAAAAAACTGTCCAACAGCTAGATCCAGGATTCTTACACTGTTCAAGTTCAATGTCTAATTTAACTGATTAATGCTTAATATATCATATAAAGACAACTTACACTGCCATAAATGCAAGGACAGACAAGTAATGTTTTATGTCACATGATTTTGGACAAACCCGTCAAGACACCAACCATGATAAAGGGTTAAACATTGGTTTTAAATCAACTTGTGAATTTGATTGAATATAGCTAAGATCGCCCCTTATATTTTCATGTAATGACATAAACATTTAAATGTAAGATTATTGTCAATGTAACAAGCTGTCCAGTGTAGGAAATCCTCACTGGTACCCTAGTTTATAGAAAGACCCATATACTTTGTCATGAGATACAGAGATACAGGAAGCAGCAGTTCCTGTCGGATTCTTTATTATTCAAACTGGAACTGGAGTTGATTTTAGGCTCTGTTGTGCTTACTCATCCTTGCTCTAAAACGAGGCCTTAGTGTCTGTTTGAAGCTCTCTCATCTACAGTGGTCCTTGTGCAAATGCAGACATGTCCGCTTACAAATTTGAGTCTGTGTATAAACTGCTTCCTAAGCCTGGCTGACAGGAGAATTTGATTTTTTAAGACGCCTCGCATAGAAGCTTTTCCACCCTTTGTTAAGTAATAAGAGATTACAGGTAATCTCCAGGTAATGGCAAGCTGGCATTCCTCCGCAGTGAGGGATTCTGGGAGCTGGGGGACATGTTGGTTTTGACCTAAAAGGTTTTTTAATCCTGTCTCCACATATTAATTGGTTTTACTGATCGGCATGAAATGAGGGCCTTTTAAAAACTCCACTGGTTCCTGCGGAAGGTTTGAGATAATCTGTCTGTTGTGTGTATGTGAGTGTGTATGTATGCGTGTGTATGTGAGTGTGTATGTATGCATGCGTGTGTATGTACGCGTGTGTATGTGAGTGTGTATGTGAGTGTGTATGTACGCGTGTGTATGTACGCGTGTGTATGCACGCGTGTGTATGTGAGTGTGTATGCACGCGTGTCTATGTACACATGTGTATGTACACATGTGTACACAGAGTGTGCTCTGATTTTATGTGTTTGCGGGATATCGGTTTCCAGGCCTTTGGGAATTAGAAAAAAATACATTTATTTGTTCTTTGTTGTTTTTTTCTCCCCGGTATTTTGTTGTTGTATTCAGGACACACATGTTGTGTACTTACAGTATGTTCCACTATCACAGTGGTCTCGGCTCCGAACCATTCCAGTGAAGTAACCATTTACACAGTGCTCCTCCTGCCATGTAATTGACAGTGCCTGAAACAGATAGATTGAGCCCAGTGACATGTTTTTAGATGCCAATACTAGTGTTTTTATTTAAGTGTCATATTGCTGAGATTGCTAAAGATGATAATACTCAGCATTTACCTCTGTTTTGGTCATTTGGAGGTACAGTGGTGGTTTATGATGATGAGGGTAAGTTCGTTTCTGCTGCTGAGGTAGGTGTTTTTGTGTGTGTGTGTGTGTGTGTGTGTGTGTGTGTGTGTGTGTGTGTGTGTGTGTGTGTGTGTGTGTGTGTGTGTGTGTGTGTGTGTGTGTGTGTGTGTGTGTGTGTGTGTGTGTGTGTGTGTGTGCCCATGTGAGTAGGTGCGTGTGTCAATCCCCAGCACAGCGAGGGGATTGAGAATTGCCTGTTTTCCACCTCATTTCCACTCCTCCGTCTCCCTCCCAGATCTGTGTGCTATCTTTCACCGTAGAGGCTGCCTTACCTTTCATATGGAAATAAATAGAAACCCATAAAAACTCTATTAAAAGTTTGAAACCCTTTTGGCTCTCAAAGAAACCCTATTGAATGGCCCTCTACCATATCCAATAGTCTTTAAAAAGGGATTCAGGAGGAAAGCTGAGGTGAGGTAATCACCTGAACGCTGTGTGTGTGTGTGTGTGTGTGTGTGTGTGTGTGTGAGTGTGCTCTGATTTTATGTGTTTGCGGGATATCGGTTTCCAGGCCTTTGGGAATTAGAAAAAAATACATTTATTTGTTCTTTGTTGTTTTTTTCTCCCCGGTATTTTGTTGTTGTATTCAGGACACACATGTTGTGTACTTACAGTATGTTCCACTATCACAGTGGTCTCGGCTCCGAACCATTCCAGTGAAGTAACCATTTACACAGTGCTCCTCCTGCCATGTAATTGACAGTGCCTGAAACAGATAGATTGAGCCCAGTGACATGTTTTTAGATGCCAATACTAGTGTTTTTATTTAAGTGTCATATTGCTGAGATTGCTAAAGATGATAATACTCAGCATTTACCTCTGTTTTGGTCATTTGGAGGTACAGTGGTGGTTTATGATGATGAGGGTAAGTTCGTTTCTGCTGCTGAGGTAGGTGTTTTTGTGTGTGTGTGTGTGTGTGTGTGTGTGTGTGTGTGTGTGTGTGTGTGTGTGTGTGTGTGTGTGTGTGTGTGTGTGTGTGTGTGTGTGTGTGTGTGTGTGTGTGTGTGTGTGTGTGTGCCCATGTGAGTAGGTGCGTGTGTCAATCCCCAGCACAGCGAGGGGATTGAGAATTGCCTGTTTTCCACCTCATTTCCACTCCTCCGTCTCCCTCCCAGATCTGTGTGCTATCTTTCACCGTAGAGGCTGCCTTACCTTTCATATGGAAATAAATAGAAACCCATAAAAACTCTATTAAAAGTTTGAAACCCTTTTGGCTCTCAAAGAAACCCTATTGAATGGCCCTCTACCATATCCAATAGTCTTTAAAAAGGGATTCAGGAGGAAAGCTGAGGTGAGGTAATCACCTGAACGCTGTGTGTGTGTGTGTGTGTGTGTGTGTGTGTGTGTGTGTGTGTGTGTGTGTGTGTGTGTGTGTGTGTGTGTGTGTGTGTGTGTGTGTGTGTGTGTGTGTGTGTGTGTGTGTGTGTGTGTGTGTGAGTGAGTGAGAAAGAGTGTGTGTGTGTGTTTTTCCTACTTGCTGTGAGCCGGCGCATGAGTGCCTGCTCCTAGGCAGATGTGAGGGATTTGCTGTGTGCTGCTGCCAGAATCAGAGGTGCCTGTTCAAGGTCACTGACCCTGAGATGGATGGCCATTTACAGTAAAGGTATCCCCTTTGAATTGATTAAACCTGCTGCATCACACACACTCTCTCTTTAAATAAACACATACACACACACACGTCTGGTCTCTTGGCATGAAGGCCTGCTGGCCTGGAATATATGATGAATGACACCAGTGTTCAGGCTCGTTTGATGAAGACAACCCTAATGACATTGGACTAACACATTAACAACATTAACGGCAGGATGGGATCTAAGGGTCGTTACAGAGAAGTGCACTGGACAGCCGAAAATGCACCTTTTAAATGTAATGTACGCTTGAGCCGACATTCCCAGTGTTTACTATGAATATGTCTCCGCTGTGGCTCTATAACACACCTTGGGTTGAATTTGGCCGTAACATACTGTAACATCATAGTTTGTTTATTTTATATCAGCAATTATCACAGTGGAAATCAGAGCAGCAATAGTATCTCTTGCCAAACATAACGACATCGGAGCAACAACGTATCATCTAACAGACTATTGGAGCAACAACGTATCCTCTAGCAGACTATATAGATTTTTATATCACCACAGTTGAAATCAAATGGAAATCCAGTTGGCTCCCTGTCATTTCATTCACCTGAGAACTCATCAAACAGCATATTCAATCATTGCCCAGCCCATTGCCTATTGGCTGTGTGCCCGCCCCATTGTTGGAGGAGGTTCTGTGCAGCTACAGGGGGCTGTGCTGCTGTTCTACTGTTTGGAGAGGATTTAGAGCTGTCAGGTGCGTGTCACATGCACAGCGCTGTGTAGAGTAAGGTGGCGAAGAGGCCCAGGATTAGAGAGGAGAAGAAGTAAAAATTCCTGCAGGGGGAGGGGTGTGCGTCCTGGCTTAGGTTTCTACACCACACGTGTCACCCTCACCGTGGTGGAAAACTTTCAGGGGGGGGGGGGGGGGGGGTCGAGAGTGCGTCCCGAACGGCACCCTGTTCCCTACACAGTGCACTACTTTTGACCTGAGCCCTATGGGGCCGGGTCAAAAATAGTGCGCTATATAGGGAATAGGGTGCCATCTGGGATATAACAGTACCCTCAATCCCACACTGCCTGGGCTCACACAGAGTAAACAGAGCAGAAGCATTCACACACCACATAGTGTTATCCTGGTTTTATCTAGCACTGGTAGTCTTTTTGGATTGCCTCACTCAGAGGTACAAAACAAAGCCGTACAGCAATCCCCTACCTTACCGTAGGCATTACATATCATCTCTCTTTACATAAAAAGACAAAAAACGATGAGCTGTCAATTTTCCCGTCGCGTACAATGCATTTCAGTATCTCCCATATACTCTCTCCCACAGCAAAGATTGTGTGTTTGGAGAGCTCCAGACAAAAAATGGAACATGTATTACAAAGCGCTGCCACTTGAGTAACTAAGCTCATTGTCATCGTCTGAGAGAGACTCCAAGGGTATAAACAGACGGCCAGGTACAGCCCAGCCTCATTTTACCAGGGTGTTCCTGTGATTGTCATCCGAAATGCCTGTCAACACCTCCAACTAGACTCAGTGTTAGACTCACTTCGGATCAGGGAGGTACAACAGTGTTGGTACAATGTACGAACGGTGCCATCGCTGTCATCACCCTGATGTGTACTACAGCACTAGTAGTGTGTCATTACTAAGTGGAACATCCTCAGATAGGGTTACAGTTGCTTTAAGTTGTCTTAGAGGTGGGAACATTTGGGATCACTGTGACAGGTATCTTTGTGAAATAGTGTTTCATGGAATGGACTTAGAGATGCCTTACCTAGGATACGTTCACTGCTCCTTCACATTTGCCAGAGAGCGAGCCAGAAAGTAAGTATAAGCTAGACCACTTCACTCTGGTAGTTTCTGACCAGGGGAGCATCGCTGTCAGGCTGTGTGAGAGAACAGTTCAAAACCTGCTGTAGTTAAATCTAGAGTGCCATTCTGCTGGCTCTCGTTAGGAACATAAACCTTGGAGTCTGCCAACGCAAGGCAGGACCTCACTCACGATGCTCTGGTGACATGATGCTGGACAAACTTTAATGAGGCAAACCCGATACTTCACAAGACTGTGTTTTTCAGAAACCCCATGCACAGAGGATTGAAAATAAAAGCAATTTTAACACTGCTGGGGGATAAAAAGCCCAACGACCCATGAGAATATCTGATTTTGTAGCGTTAGCTAGCTGGGCAGGAGAGGTGCAGCTGAGCTCAGTCTTTGGCAGGCTTCTGTGCTACTCCAGGTCACTAACAGGTTAGCCAAGACACCAGGCCCAGTGACTGATCAGATCGGACCGAAGCAGACAGATTTTTCCAGTTGGCGGTCTTATGCATTGTTATCAAAGTTTTTTTTTCAGGTAGGGTAGTATTTTGGAAGAATAACCTCTTTCTTCGCCTTGTGGAAGGGTTGGCAGGTTAGGGGGAGGGTGGCTGGCTCACCGGGATCTCTGTCAGTAGAGTGGATATTTTTTTACCTTTATTTAACTAGGCAAGTCAGTTAAGAACAAATTATTATTTTACAATGACGGCCTACCCCGGCCAAACCCTCCCCTAACCTGGATGACGCTGGGCCAATTGTGCGCCTCCCTATGGGACTCCCTATCACGGCCATTTGTGATACAGCCTAGGATCGAACCAGGGTCTGTAGTCAAATCAAATCACATTTATTTATAAAGCCCTTCTTACATCAGCTGATATCTCAAAGTGCTGTACAGAAACCCAGCCTAAAACACCAAATAGCAAGTATTGCAGGTGTAGAAGCACGGTGGCTAGGAAAAACTCCATAGAAAGGCCAGAACCTAGGAAGAAACCTAGAGAGGAACCAGGCTATGAGTGGTGGCCAGTCCTCTTCTGGCTGTGCCGGGTGGAGATTATAACAGAACATGGCCAAGATGTTCAAGTGTTCATAGATGACCAGCAGGGTCAAATAATAATGGTGAAACATCTAACACTGAGATGTAGTGCCTTAGACTGCTGCGCCACTCAGGAGCCCATGAACATGAGGATATGAATATGAGGTCATGCTAAGTTGCTAGCTAACTCTGTGGCCCCTGCTTTTGGCTGAGCTGAGCTGCGGATCCCTCCCTCACATCTGTGTGGCTGAATCCAGGTCCAGGCCAGAGGCAGGGAGCTTCTCTCTCTCATTACTAACCTAATGGAGGGATCCATAATCAATCAATCAATCAATCAATTTTATTTTATATAGCCCTTCGTACATCAGCTAATATCTCGAAGTGCTGTACAGACACCCAGCCTAAAACCCCAAACAGCTAGTAATGCAGGTGTAGAAGCATTACTAGCATTACCAGTCATGGTCCCTCTGCCTCTATCTCTAGCTCTCTCTCTTTAACTCGCTCTCAATTCAATTCAATTTAAGTGGCTTTATTGGCATGGGAAACATATGTTTACATTGCCAAAGCAAGTGAAATAGATAATTGAAAAAAAGTGAAATAAACAATAAAAAATTAACAGTAAACATTACACTCACAAAAGTTCCAGAAGAATAATGACACAACAGTGGTAGGCCTGATCACCGACAACGATGAGACAGTCTATAGGGAGGAGGTCAGAGACCTGGCCGTGTGGTGCCAGGATAATAACCTCTCCCTCATCGTGATCAAGACAAAGTGATGTACGGCCCAGTACATCACTGGGATAAAGCTTCCTGCCATCCAGGACCTCTATACCAGGCGGTGTCAGATGAAGGCCCTAAAAATTGTCAAAGACTCCAGCCACCCTAGTCGTAGACTGTTCTCTATGCTAATGCACGGCAAGCGGTACCGGTGCGCCAAGTCAAGGTCCAAAAGGCTTCTAAACAGCTTCTACCCCCAAGCCATAAGACTCCATAACAGCTAATCAAATGGCTACCCAGACTATTTGCATTGCCCCCCCCCCCCCCCTTTAACGCTGCTATTTGCATTGCCCCCCCCTCTTTTATGCTGCTGCTACTCTCTGTTTATTATCTATGCATAGTAACTTTAACTCAACCTACATGTACATATTACCTCAATTACCTCGACTAACCGGTGCCCCCGCACATTGACTCTGGACTCTGTACCGGTACCCCCCCTGTATATAGTCTCATTACTGTTATTTTACTGCTGCTCTTTAATTATTTGTTACTTTTATTTCTTATTTTTTACTTATGTATTTTTTACTTAACACTTATTTTTCTTAAAACCGCATTGTTGGTTAAGGGCTTGTAAGTAAGCATTTCACTGTAAGGTCTACACCTGTGGTAGTCTGCGCATGTGACAAAAGCAATTTGATTTGATTTGTTTTGAAGACATTGTAAGTGTCATATTATGTCTACACACAGTGTTGTAACAATGTGCAAATAGTGAAAGTACGAAAGGTAAATAAATAAACATAAATCCGGGTTGTATTTACAGTGGTGTTTGTTCTTCACTGGTTACCCTTTTCTTGTGGCAACAGGTCACAAATATCTCTCTCTCCCACACGCTCGCTCTCTCTGGCTCTGAAATAGGCTTGCCCATTCATCTCCGGCTCTGAGGCATGGCATTGCAATTGCTCAATATTTTCACCTCATTAAAGCTGATACTCACTGAAAGAAATAGATCTTGTGTGCTCTGAAATCTTTCGACAGATCAATAAATGAACTTTACAGCTAGCTCTATCTGTATGGATTTTTCCTGAGGCTACATCCCTCTGAAGCAGTCAACCATAACAATTGAACTATGAGAATAAAGGGGAAGTGGAGAATTTGTTTTCTGCGGGACTCTACACCTTCGTGACTTAGTAAGCATGCTGCTGTCATGCTGACTGCAAGGATGGCTTGTTGTTCAAAGGCCTGCATTTCAAGTTGTCTTATCTTTTGATTCTGCCGCCACGTAAGGACGACAAGAGCGAGAGAGCAGAGGCCCACACAGCCGTCAACACGCCCTTCTATAGCGGTGTCTCCCAAGACGTGATGGATAGAATCAATAAAGCCTCGGCCTACCCTACTGTATTCATCTTCATCATCAGTCCGCCTGGGCCATTTGAAGAATCAGCGTTTGAAAAGCAGGCTGGGACTGTCTTAAATAGCACCTTATTCCCTATATAGTGCACTACTTTTGACCAGGGCCCATAGGACACTATATAAGGAATAGGGTGCCATTTGGGACGTACCCTCTCACTATTTATAGGCCCAGCAGGGCTAGAGGGACCTTTCAGTAAGCTCATCTCATTTGGACTCATCTCAACTCATCTCCAGCGCTGAGACGAGAGAGAACCTCGCTGAGACGCAGAGTGATGGATTTGCCTTTTATCACACATCTCCATGTGTAATACCTCCAGTCGCTCCGCAGCTCCGATCCATCATTCTTATTGGTTAGCCACAGTTCTCTCTCTCTCTCTCTCTCTGACCAGTCATTTCACAGCCAAGTCTCGGTACGCCCCTGTGATCAATGGCTACGGGCTGGTACAGAGAGGGGAAAAGAGAGAAAAGAAGAAAAACTAACAGGGAGAGGCGGAGCGGGGGAGGGAAAAAGAAAGACAGGCAGGGAGAGAGAAAAGAGAATGAGGGATAGCGGGGAATTGGGAGGGAGGGATTCTGAGAGGCTACAGTGTGGATGGGGAGTGGTGGCAGAGGGAGGGAGAGAAGGAGGGAGAGAGGGAGGGAGGAAGAGACTGGCCTCGCAGTCGGCCATGGGGGAGGATTTTGAATGCATTTCAGTGATGCAATTCTTGGACCGCTCCTGGAGTAGAACAAAGGGGAAAATAAAAAAGTGCTACAGCAAAACATTTGGTCGCCTGGTAACAAGGGTTACAAGCAGCGGTTCTACGGAGTTATGAGGAACGGTGGCGCATAACTTAACCGTGGCCCCAGATATAGTTTCAGGATTGTGTGGGGGCACAGAGGGGCACAGAGGGGTCCACCTGTCCTGGGATGTCAGTGTCTGTGAGGGGTGACAGCACTAGAGTCTCTGCAGACTCTGGCCCCTGGGGGCCTCTGGGGGCTAGTGTAGGTGGGTCATTTGGGGTCCAGCGAACTAGAAGAAGTATTCACACAGCATATAAGCTAAAGAATAGCTCATTACATGTTACTAATCCATGTGGCTTAGATGAGAGGGGGATGAAGAGGATAGAGGGTGTTTGGGAGGGTTTTGAGATGGGTAAAAAGAGGAGGGAGGGAGGGAAAGAGAAAGGGAGGAATAGGAGGTGAGAGGGGAACAGAAGGGTAAACAGTAAGGAGGACACAGCACCAGCATCCCTCAGAGTGTGTGTATGTGCATGCAATTGTTTGTCTGTCTGTCTGTCTGTCTGTCTGTCTGTCTGTCTGTCTGTCTGTCTGTCTGTCTGTCTGTCTGTCTGTCTGTCTGTCTGTCTGTCTGTCTGTCTGTCTGTCTGTCTGTCTGTCTGTCTGTCTGACTCTGTCTGTCTGACTCTGTCCCTCCCTGTAAGTCCCCTGGTTATCTCCCTGTAAGTCCCCTGGTTATCTCCCTGTAAGTCCCCTGGTTATCTCCCTGTAAGTCCCCTGGTTATCTCCCTGTAAGTCCCTTGGTTATCTTCCTGTAAGTCCCCTGGTTATCTTCCTGTAAGTCCCCTGGTTATCTCCCTGTAAGTCCCCTGGTTATCTCCCTGTAAGTCCCTTGGTTATCTTCCTGTAAGTCCCCTGGTTATCTTCCTGTAAGTCCCCTGGTTATCTCCCTGTAAGGCCCTTGGTTTTCTCCCTGTAAGCCCTGGTTTTCTCCCTGTAAGTCCCCTGGTTATCTCCCTGTAAGTCCCTTGGTTATCTCCCTGTAAGCCCCTTGGTTATCTCCCTGTAAGTCCCTTGGTTATCTCCCTGTAAGTCCCCTGGTTATCTCCCTGTAAGTCCCCGGGTTATCTCCCTGTAAGTCCCTTGGTTATCTCCCTGTAAGTCCCTTGGTTATCTCCCTGTAAGTCCAATGGTTATCTCCCTGTAAGTCCCTTGGTTTTCTCCCTGTAAGTCCCTTGGTTTTCTCCCTGTAAGTCCCCTTGGTTTTCTCCCTGTAAGTCCCCTGGTTTTGGAGCATAAATATTCCACAGGGCTGTCTGTCAGTAGACTGATTCTAGTCGAATCAAATGTATTTATAAAGCCCTTTTTACATCAACATATGTCACAAAGTGCTTATACAGAAACCCAGCATAAAACCCCAAACAACAAGTAACGCAGATGTAGAAGTAGTCAATTTGTCTAACTTTTTCACTCTACGGCATGGCCAGTCAATTTGTCTAACTTTTTCACTCTACGGCATGGCCAGTCAATTTGTCTAACTTTTTCACTCTACGGCATGGCCAGTCAATTTGTCTAACTTGTTCACTCTACGGCATGGCCAAGCTTGATCCTGATGGAATGACAGCTTATGCCCTCTAACCCTGTGCTACTTGGTGCAACTCAACCTGCTCCAGCTAAATGTTGCCCGTAGGCTCTGATCTAGGATCAGCTTTACCTACTCCAATCATAGGCCTAAGAATTGGTAGTAAAAACAAAAAACTGATAGATCAACCTTATCCTCTACAAATTAAGTCTGGATATTTACGTGGACTGTATTTTCATTGCTGAATTACACAACTCACAAATACACACATAGACACGTGAAAAAACTCACAGAGAATGTTCACATGTGTATGTTTGACTGTAATACCACCATACAGTAACTATTTTATTTTTATAATTTTTTATTTTATTTCATCTTTATTTAACCAGGTAGGCCAGTTGAGAACAAGTTCTCATTTACAACTGCGACCTGGCCAAGATGAAGCAAAGCAGTGCGACAAAAACAACACCACAGAGTTACACGTGGGATAAACAAAAGTACAGTCAATAACACAATAGAAAAATCTATATACAGTGTGTGCAAATGAAGTAAGGAGGTAAGGCAATAAATAGGCCATAGTAAAAACAATATGGGGATGAGGTAGGTAGTTGGATGGGCTATTTACAGATGGGCTGTGCACAGCTCCAGCGATCGGTAAGCTTCTCAGATAGCTGATGCTTAAAGTTAGTGAGGGCGATATAAGTCTCCAACTTATAGCGATTTTTGCAATTCGTTCCAGTCATTGGCAGCAGAGAACTGGAAGGAAAGGCAGCCAAAGGCGGTGTTGGCTTTGGGGATGACCAGTGAGTTATACCGATATACCAGTGAGATATAACTATGCCATGCAATGCATTCTGGGCATCATTGCACAAACACTAAACACACTATCATTTAGGGTTCAAAAAAAAGGAAGAGAACACACATTACAAGCTGAATTCCTGCCAGTAGAGGTTAAAATACCATCCCAACATACAGTACAGGACAAGTATGTGTGCAGCACATCTGGTACGTATTCTCACTGTAATCAGTATGGGAGCTAGGCTGTGGTTGGAGGATAAAACCTCTTATTTGCGTTCACATCTGAGGAAGTGATTTTCAGCTGTCTCTCTGTCCCGTCCTGGTCTGCGCACCTCTCCAGGCAGCAGCCTCTGTCTCTGCCCAATGCATTACAGCCCTGTTAAACCAGATGGCCCCAGGCCACAACACAACATGGGATGGCCTCATCCGGGCCAGAACAACTCACAACATGATGGGAAAGTCTGACTCATCCAGACTGAATAACACACAGAGGCTGATGGGTATTTCCATCTAAAAGGACCCAATGGGCACCAACATCTGCTGCCAAATTTGGTGTCCAATGGAAGCTAAGAGTCTATATATATTTTTTTTTAAATTAAGGCATATATATAATTTTTCAACCATTGGAATAAGCAAAGGCTTTGATTTCTAGTCAAACAGATGGAAAAGGGGTCTTACCAGAGAAAGTCTCCAAATGTTTTAGAAATACATCAAAACACAAAAATGTGTATGTTTAGTTTTGGAGAAATGATTTGCCTTCTTTAATTTAATGCGGCAATATGTAACTTTTTGGGCGACTCTACCAAATTCACATAGAAATGTGAGTTATAGATCTGTCATGCTCTAAGACGTGGTAGATATGTTCTATGTGCTCTATTTCTATGTTTCCCGGTCTTAAGTTTTGTTTTTGCATCTTTTACTTTCACTTTGGTACACCAGCTTCAAACAGCTAAAAATACAATGATTTTGGTTATGGAAATTATATTTCACAGTGGTATACCGTAGATGGTACAATGATTCTTTACACTATACATGCTTGTTTTGTCACATGAACTGAAATTAGGTTAACTATTAGGATTTTAGCAACCAGGATATGGCGGAGCGATTTCTGCATAGTGGCCCTTTAAAAAACATTGCCTGGTACTTTATAATTTCATTACCAAAAACCCACATATCTTTTTTAGGGAGGAAGGATAGAGTAAGTTCAAAGAAGTAACACATAAAGGTAGACTTACCAATTAGTTATTGTGTTTTTTTTAATGAATCATTAAGTGATTAAAACTCTTAATTCAGTTACCAAATTGGTAACAGCATTACTGTAATTTAATTGGCTACCATTTGAAATCATAGTTGTCACAACGCACAGTTAGGTCACCTGCTAGTGTCACAGTTAGGTCACCTGCTACTGTCACAGTTAGGTCACCTGCTACTGTCACAGTTAGGTCACCTGCTACTGTCACAGTTAGGTCACCTGCTACTGTCACAGTTAGGTCACCTGCTACTGTCACAGTTTGTATCTCTTTCTGTCATCTGTTGGTCAAAGCAAGACTGTGAAAACAGTCTGGACAACCCCTTCTTCTCCCTCTGCCGCTCTCTCTCTCTCTCTGCCGCTCTCTCTCTCTTTCTGCCTCTCTCTCTCTCTCTGCCGCTCTCTCTCTCTCTGCCGCTCTCTCTCTCTCTGCCGCTCTCTCTCTCTCTCTGCCGCTCTCTCTCTCTCTCTCTCTCTCTCTCTCTCTCTCTGCCGCTCTCTCTCTTCTCTCTCTCTCCAGTTAATGTCACCTCTCCCAGCTCTTGCTGACACCTACCACCTACCCTCTTTCCATTAACTGTAACAAGCATCCTCACTCACTGAGCACTGACCGACACCAGACAGACGTCCATGGACATTGAAAAGTTGTTGAAATTTGGTCAGTCCGCCCTGGCCGGACCAAATCTGAATCAGTCATAGACGTCTATGTTTCACAAGTTTGGACAGTACAGTACAGTAGAGCACAGTACAGTAGAGCACAGTACAGTAGAGCACAGTAGAGTACAGTAGAACACAGTACAGTACAGTAGAGCACAGTACAGTACAGTAGAGCACAGTAGAGTACAGTAGAACACAGTAGAGTAGAGTAGAGTACAGTACAGTACAGTACAGTACAGTACAGTACAGTACAGTACAGTATAGTTCAGTACAGTACAGTAGAGCACAGTAGAGTACAGTACAGTACAGTACAGTAGAACACAGTAGAGAACGTACAGAACAGTAAAGTATAGTTCAGTACAGTACAGTAGAGCACAATAGAGTAGAGTACAGTATAATGTACTGTGCTCTACTGTACTAAGCATATCTACTTTACTGTACTCCCACTGTACTCTACTGAACTGTACTCTACTGTGATGTGCTGTGAATGTACTGTACTGTACTCTACTGTGCTGTACTCTGATGGCCAAACTAGTGAAACATAGAAGTCTATGATTGTTTCAGATTTGGTCTGGTCCGGACCAACCAGATGTAGCCTTGTTTGGGGGCGGAGCTCATTAGAATAATACCCACATATGCAAATGGCTATTCCATATTTCTACCTTTGTGTACCTACTCAGAATACATCACCATGAATAGAATGATATTCATATCCATTATAATGCATTTCTGTCTTGTACAGATCAGGGACCCATGATGTAATTCCGTTACCGTAATTCCGTTACCGGATGCGCTGTAAATCCACTCTTTTTTTCCAAACTCAAGGTGCCATGTCATAGCTGATACTCCATTCTATCTGCAGACATCTTTGAATCTTAATTCGGACCAGATGTTTAACTAGAGCTGGGATGATAAACCGAAACTTATCGACAGCGACCATACCGTTTACTTATCACAGGCATTTTGCTGATATCGTTCATTACGATAAGCAGCCTAGACTAGAGAAATACGTTTGTGTAAGTTTTTAATTGGACAATTGATGGCTACAACCAGTAGTAGTAGTTTAAAGGATAACTTTTAAAAACCCGTGGTGCACATTAATGTTATAAACGTATCGTTCTATTCATCGTTATCGCATCAATTCAGGCCATTGAGTTTTTGGAAAACGGGGTTCCATAAAAAACTGATGGAGATTTTGCCGTAATTCTGTTACTAACAAACTTTTTGTGAATATTTTGCTGTAAATTCTTCAAAGTAGTCCTTAGAGTGTACATAGAGTTTAAACTTTGAAATCAATGGTTTTTGTTTGGCATACATTTGAAAGTGAAAAATCTGAGTCAAAGCGTAATTCCGTTACCATGGAATTGCCCTGATAAAGCCATGGAATGATAAACATGATTCTTGTCAGGTGATGGAAAGTTTTAAATTATGCAGGTAACTTTAGAAGGTTTTCTCAAAATTTTGGCAGTGGGCAATTAATCTGGATAGAACTCCCTCCATCCCTCCATCCCTCCATCCCTCCATCCCTCCATCCCTCCAGCCCTCCATCCCTCCATCCCTCCAGCCCTCCAGCCCTCCAGCCCTCCAGCCCTCTGTGAGTGGGTGGCGGCCTGGCCGAGGTCACTTTCTGGAGCAGACTCAACACTCTCAGCATGCTGACAGCGTTTGGCCTTATGTGATAGGAGAGGCCTGCTGCTCCAAACCCAGAGAGGCCCACCAGAGGCCTGGGAGAGGCCCCAAACTGCTCCCCTGACACCAGCTTTTAGCCCGTGATGTCTTAAAAGCCTCCGCAGATTCTGACCATAAGTTATGCCCTGTTATGCACCAAACTAGGAGTTGAATGTATCTATCTCGTGTCTCAGAGCTTTTTTGGGGGTTTTGGAGGCCATTAACTGAAAGATTCTAATCATTGTAAAAATCTCAGGACAATGTGCTGCCAGTCTTGAGAAATGCCGTTTGATACCTGTCTACCTTATCTGCTTGGTACATCTACAGAAGCTCTTCCTACCACAGATTTCACCCTCGGCTGACTGGGTTGTCAGAGTGCATTCAAGAGTTATGGATTATTTCATTGCTTATTTACCTTTCCCAGAAGAACAATAAGGCTTTACTAAAATGGAAGTGATATTTGATCCTCTGAGCCATCACATACCTGGAGTGTCACATTGACACTTGTCAGATGCCCTACTGCACACGCCGAATTGGTGTCAGATTTCTTCCTTTGGGCACTTTTACTACTACTTCTCCTCCTCCCTTCTCCCTTCTTCCTCTTCAGTGTGGTTTGACGTCCAATTTGTGAAAATACCTCATGGACAGAGAGAGAGAATGAGAGCGGCTCCTGTTTTGACAAACTGGGGTTCCACTGCCAATGCTAACACTGTGGGGTATTCCATGGCCATGCGCTGACGTTACCTTAGCCCAGGGTCAGCCACAGCTTCAGCCTTGCTCCGGGCCTCCTGCCCCAGGCCTCCTGCCCCAGGCCCTGGGCCCAGAAACCAGACAGTGGCTCCTCTTGGGGGCCTGTCACTTTGAATGACTCCATGAATAGCCCAAGCCATTTAGAGCACAGTGCTTGGCTGTAAGCTGTTTTGACATTGCCTAATACCTCTCTTAGACTTGGCCAGGGTCTTGGCTCAGGACCGTATTCATGGTGGAGGGTGTGTCCCAAATAGCGCCCTTCTCCCTATATGGTGCACTACCTCTGGGCCCCTGGTCAAAAGTAGTGCACCATATAGGGAAATAGTGTGCCATTTGAGACGCAGCGGGGATACAGGGGATGGCGGTGCAGCGGTAGGTACATGTGTCAGGCCTGGCCTGTGGAGACAAGAGTGGCCCTTTTCTGCTCTTGTGAGTAGGAACATGGGAATATTTCTGGTATGTGTCTCAGAAAGCTGGACGGCTGTCGAGACTTAGCCTGACATCACTCACTCCTGTCCATCTCCTGTCAGTCTGACTGGTGTTAAAAGGTCTGCATGCTTGGGAGCAGTCGGAGTAATACAAGGTAGTAGACAGACATTCAGAGGGGATATTCCTGGGGATTTCTATATGTTGCACGTACGCACGCACACAGGCACGCACGCACACAGGCACTCACGCACACGCACACGCACAAACGTTAGCCTAATACTGAATTGGGCCCGAAGCCTAAAGGGCAGTGTACGAAGCACAGGGTAAAACTGTGAATGGCATGTAGAGAGATCTGGTTACAACTCATTCACAGCCCTCCAGTGTTACGCAAGGTATTCTAAACATGGATTGAATGTACATCTTTTTTTGCATACTGTATATGAGTAGCTTATTGCTGACTTCAAAGAAGAAATCAAATATGTGATACTAAAACATCAAATAGTTTGTAGACTTTGTCTTTGATCTTTCCACTTTGGTTAGGCTGGGACAACTTTGTTGTGATGAGTAGCATGGTGATTACAAAAGCAGGAAATATGACTCGGGAGTTATCTGCCGACAGTAGGGGTGCGTGGGTAAAAATCACTGGGGAAGCCAAGCCAAGTAAAAAAGCCAACCTTGTAATAATTGTGTTGTTTGCTCTATAACCTGTTAGTTCATATCCCTTGGCACCATGATATATAGGCCTAAGGCTGAGACAATAAAAAGACAGTGGCAGAATAAATTCATCCAAACCTTTGTTCCATCACAAACCAGAGAGCAACATCTGTCTGGTGAAGTCCACAAACCATATTGCATGTAACAAATAGTTACATGACCTACAGCATAGTCAAGCAAGTTAATTTTTCAGACATTTTCGGACTACTAAACATCTATTGATTTAGAACCGCAGACACTTACCACAAGTCGCAATTAAAACAGGAGCTTCCTCCCGTGTTCCAGCACCATTTCAACCTCAATATTTCAACATCATTAAATCACCTAAATCACCTGCTTAGTCTAATACAGTGACAACTAAAATATATCAAAAACAATGTAGTCCAATCAACGTAAGCTAAATACGAAGTGGCTGTCCCATGGTACTGATTTCTCTGTGCGTGTGTGTGTGTGTGTGTGTGTGTGTGTGTGTGTGTGTGTGTGTGTGTGTGTGTGTGTGTGTGTGTGTGTGTGTGTGTGTGTGTGTGTGTGTGTGTGTGTGTGTGTGTAAGTAGAAAAAAAATGTTGACTCACCCTACTTGTAGATAAACGGCAATGCCATCCTCCTCTCTTTCATGTTGCCGAAACAGTTTATAACTCTGTCGTACAGTACACGCTTTTAGTTTTTGTTGTCCTAGAATACCTGGCTAAAATGCTAACTGCTTAGCCTAACTTCCTTTCATGGGCAACGATGCGCCAGGCCAGCTAGTTAACATTAGCCTACTACATCTAGTTACATATTGAACTTCCATCCTCTCAGGCCAGGGGCACAATATATTACTTTTGGTTGGATCAGAATCGCAGTTATAATCATTGGGCAGTAAAAGTCCAAATCTCTATCCATGGCTAATTTATGAAAGGGACTATTTTAGCTAGCTAGCTAGCCCCCAGAGGACAACAACACAACGAGATGCAAAAATTCTACGTTTTGCTTTTGTAATGTGATTGGTGTGAAGCCAAATTCAAAGCTGGCTTCCCTTGACACTTTTTTTTTAGTGCGCCAGGACCATTCACAGTTGAACTCACTCAGTTTAGCTCAACGCTGATTGGCTATTATTTTGTATTTATTTTTTGTCAAGGGAGGCCAAATGCTTGCTGGCTTCCCTTGCATTCAATGCTACAGGCGGCAACAATGTCATACTATTTTTGACCAGACAGCATGAGATAGATTGGCTACACATACTGAGACAGAGGGGCGCTGTTTCGCTCGCTCGGATGCTTTTTCAGGTAAGATATATTGCGAATTGAAGGAAAACTATGAAACAAAGAGAGACTAAAGATACGTTATTTTAGAGTTTTTTCTAGGTACATTTTTTGGGAGAAGCCTGGCTTCCCTTGGCATCCATGAATACATTTTACTGTCTGCCAATAAGATGTGCTATTGTCTGCTGCCATGCATGTGCAGTAAGAGCCAAGGGCTGTGGCTATTTGAAGCTGCCTCTTTGTGTGTTCTGCTGCAGTGAAAGGGAGACAATGTCAACTCCAGTAGCCCACTAAAGACAAGTGAGTCACTCTCAGAGAAATGTGCTTTGTTCAAACATCTCTCTCTCTCTCTATCCTCTCTCGTCTTGTCACCCATCACAACTTGGCCCAGGTTGTCTGTTGTCTGAGGGGGGTGACAGGTCTTGTTGGAATTTGACTTCTAATCCTCTGGACAAGTCTCAAACCCCCATGAGGTGTCTCAAGTTGAGGTGCCCCAGCCTTGTCCTTTATTCATGTCTCTCTCTCTCTCTGTCTGTCTCTCTGTCTCTCTGTAGAGTGTGTGTTCAAGGCCACTCTTCTCATCTCTCTCTTTCTAAAGAGTGGAAAATATCATTGCTTATCTTCTGTTATGGCTAGAGGCCAATAGACAGCTTGCTATGCATTAGTGCCATCTACTGGTCAGTGAAAAAACCTCCCCTGAACCTCCCACACACTATGTATGACCGCATGATCAATTTGTTTGCTCAAAAATGCATACAGTAAAGAGTTATGTCACGAACATACAAAGAATACATCTGTCAATTCCATTCAAACTGCAGATCAGTTCTCATTGTAGGGAATGTTAACAACGAGGTAAATAACGGGCACAATTCCCAAACCTCCTGTGTAACCACAACAACTCTGCATGTCAGGGACATTTGGTGTTAGTGTGTGTTTGTAAAAACGAATTCTAAGCAGACACCTGTCCAGCTAGTTTTTAATGAGGCCTGAAGTCCTAAAAGGATTCAATGTTATGCAAGTTTGCCAACCTGCAGCTATTGTGCCCATGGATAAAGCGCTTAAGTGTCTGCTGTTTAATTATATGTATCAAACATAAAATAATGGCGGCAGGCGGCAGCTGGCTTATGGGTAGTGTGTACAGTGCAATAACTCATAAACATTGCATTAGTACAAAAGCAACAGCACAGCAGGGACACAAAAAGAGTATCGGTTTCCATGGTGCATTGGTCAAATAGCAGGCGAAATGTACGAAAACCCTGTACAACCGCAGGCAGAGGGATAAACAGACTTTAAAGGAGTATGTTGATACACTGTATCCGCCGTTGAACAATCCACCTGCCGCCATCTTTCAGCGCAGCCATTCAGAGCCCAGCATCTCTTTCTGTGATGCGCAAATTGACATGTCATCGCTTGACTATATTGATCTGAACACCTTGCCTCCTTTTTTTTAATAAACCTCAAACACTTTAAACCCCGCCAGACAGTGACGTGACTCTCTCCACCTCTCCACCTCTGTGGGGCTCAAAGTAAGTAAACATGGTCTGAAAGCCAGCAATCGGCTCCCTTTAGAAAACACCACAAAACAACCTTTAACTGTAGCCTTTAGCTTTCAGGGCCATACAAACAGGAGTTAATGTGATCCTGCAGGAACAGCCACAGCCCCAGTGCCCATACTCTTCCTCGCCCTAGTGTCGTCTGCTGACAGCTCCTTTTAAGGCTCCATTGTGTTAACATGGACACCGAGGACAAGGGCTAGTCATTTAAAAGCACAGAGCGTGGGGCATGGTGTGCACACTCCTCTCCCTTCTCTCCTCACCGTTGCTTTCCTCTGGCCAGAAGTCATGGTTCTCCTCCTCCTCCTCTCCCTGCTCTCCTCACCGTTGCTTTCCTCTGGCCAGAAGTCATGGTTCTCCTCCTCCTCTCCCTGCTCTCCTCACCGTTGCTTTCCTCTGGCCAGAAGTCATGGTTCTCCTCTCTTCTCTCTGCTCTCCACCATTTAAAAGCACAGAGCGTGGGGCATGGTGTGCACACTCCTCTCCCTTCTCTCCTCACCGTTGCTTTCCTCTGGACAGAAGTCATGGTTCTCCTCCTCCTCTCCCTGCTCTCCTCACCGTTGCTTTCCTCTGGCCAGAAGTCATGGTTCTCCTCTCTTCTCTCTGCTCTCCACCATTTAAAAGCACAGAGCGTGGGGCATGGTGTGCACACTCCTCTCCCTGCTCTCCTCACCGTTGCTTTCCTCTGGACAGAAGTCATGGTTCTCCTCCTCCTCTCCCTGCTCTCCTCACCGTTGCTTTCCTCTGGCCAGAAGTCATGGTTCTCCTCCTCCTCTCCCTTCTCTCCTCACCGTTGCTTTCCTCTGGACAGAAGTCATGGTTCTCCTCCTCCTCTCCCTGCTCTCCTCACCGTTGCTTTCCTCTGGCCAGAAGTCATGGTTCTCCTCCTCCTCTCCCTTCTCTCCTCACCGTTGCTTTCCTCTGGACAGAAGTCATGGTTCTCCTCCTCCTCCTCTCCCTGCTCTCCTCACCGTTGCTTTCCTCTGGACAGAAGTCATGGTTCTCCTCCTCCTCTCCCTGCTCTCCTCACCGTTGCTTTCCTCTGGCCAGAAGTCATGGTTCTCCTCCTCCTCTCCCTTCTCTCCTCACCGTTGCTTTCCTCTGGACAGAAGTCATGGTTCTCCTCCTCCTCTCTCTGCTCTCCTCACCGTTGCTTTCCTCTGGCCAGAAGTCATGGTTCTCCTCCTCCTCTCCCTGCTCTCCTCACCGTTGCTTTCCTCTGGCCAGAAGTCATGGTTCTCCTCTCTTCTCTCTGCTCTCCACCATTTAAAAGCACAGAGTGTGGGGCATGGTGTGCACACTCCTCTCCCTTCTCTCCTCACCGTTGCTTTCCTCTGGCCAGAAGTCATGGTTCTCCTCTCTTCTCTCTGCTCTCCTCACCGTTGCTTTCCTCTGGCCAGAAGTCATGGTTCTCCTCTCTTCTCTCTGCTCTCCTCACCGTTGCTTTCCTCTGGCCAGAAGTCATGGTTCTCCTCTCTTCTCTCTGCTCTCCACCATACGCGGGAGATGAATGTCAGTCCCCAGGCATCTCCTGTGCTGTGGTCTGTTCATTGGAGGAGATCATCGGTACCTCTAAAGGCAGGTGCACACCAAGATACGATTGTTAAGTAATGGTGATGACAGAGGAGTTACTCTCAGACCATGTTGATGTACAGTTGAAGTCGGAAGTTTGCATACACCTTAGCCAAATACATTTAAACTCAGTTTTTCACAATACCTGACATTTAATCCTAGTAAAAATTCCCTGTCTTAGGTCAGTTAGGATCACCACTTCATTTTAAGAATGTGAAATGTCAGAATAATAGCAGAGAGAATGATTTATTTCAGCTTTTATTTCTTTCATCACATTCCCAGTGGGTCAGAAGTTTACATACACTCAATTAGTAAATTGTTTAACTTGGGTCAAATGTTTCGGGTAGTCTTCCACAAGCTTCCCACAATAAGTTGGGTGAATTTTGGCCCATTCCTTGAATTGTAGGCCTCCTTGCTCGCACACACTTTTTCAGTTCTGCCCACAAATGTTCTATAGGATTGAGGTCAGGGCTTTGTGATGGCCACTCCAATACCTTGACTTTGTTGTCCTTAAGCCATTTTGCCACAACCTTTGAAGTATGCTTGGGGTCATTGTCCATTTTGAAGACCCATTTGCAACCAAGCTTTAACTTCCTGACTGATGTCTTGAGATGTTGCTTCAATATATCCACATAATTGTCCTTCCTCATGATGTGATCTATTTTGTGAAATGCACCAGTCCCTCCTGCAGCAAAGCACCCCCACAACATGATGCTGATATATGATATAGATACGTTTGTACCTGTTTCCTCCAGCATCTTCACAAGGTCCTTTGCTGTTGTTCTGGGATTGATTTGCACTTTTCACACCGAGGCACATTCATCTCTAGGAGAAGGAACGTGTCTCCTTCCTGAGCGGTATGATGGCTGCGTGGTCCCATGGTGTTTATACTTGCGTACTATTGATTGTACAGATAAACTTGGTACCTTCAGGCATTTGGAAATTGCTCCCAAGGATGAACCAGACTTGTGGAGGTCTACAATTTTTTTTCTGAGGTCTTGGCTGATTTCTTTTGATTTTCCCATGATGTCAAGCAAAGAGGCACTGAGTTTGAAGGTAGGCCTTGAAATACATCCACAGGTACACCTCCAATTGACTCAAATTATATCAATTAGCCTATCAGAAGCTTCTAAAGCCATGACATCATTTTCTGGAATTTTCCAAGCTGTTTAAAGGCACAGTCAATTTAGTGTATGTAAACTTCTGACCCACTGGAATTGTGATACAGTGAATTATAAGTGAAATAATCTGCCTGTAAACAATTGTTGGAAATATTACTTGTGTCATGCACAAAGTAGATGTCCTAACCGACTTGCCAAAACTATAGTTTGTTAACAAGAAATTTGTGGAGTGGTTGAAAAATGAGTTTTCATGACTCTTCCAACTTCAGCTGTAGCTAGATGGTTTCCTCCGTCACTCAAACCCCATTTTCTTTATCTTCCATCATGTCATTTTACAGCTGCAAGTACTGTACAACATGCAGGGAAAAGTCCAAGGGATTGCGTTGGTCCTTTCTCAGGACATTCTCAAAAGAAAAAATAAATTCACAGTATGAAAGAAGAATCACTTAAATAATTGTCAGATAGTAATTTTCTTTCTCCCTAAATCAAAAACTATTCTGTTTACACCATCTCTAATGAAATAGTATGTTTCAAGCTAAATGTGCATACTGCTTTTTGATTTCCCCTGTCTATAATAGTATCATCTTTATCCGATTGGGCCAAATTATGTTCACCACGTTTCTATTTCTGAGGCGATTATGTGAGAGCAATCAGTATTTCTTTTCACGTAAAAATCCAGAGGTCACCAAAGTTACAGAGACAAAGGGCTTTATTGGAAGTGGAAGCCCGGTGTGCCAGGGATGACAGACACCACCAGCTGATTGGCCGGTTCCTGCTCGGATGGGATTCGCTGTCAACAGGTCCCAATTAGCCCAATCAGAATGGGAGGAAGTGTCACAGAAAGGATGCTTTGTTATAGTGCCTCTGTTCTGTTTGTGAAGCTGGGGCAAAGACCAAACACAATCGCTTCTTCTTTATTTTCTCTTCCGTTGACCCCTTACAGATTTTACGGGATGAATTCAAATCAAATCAAAGTTTACTGGTCACGTACACAGATTTACAGACGTTGTCTCAGGTGCACCGGAATTCTCGTGTTTCTAGCTCCAACAGTTCAATAATAATACCTAGCAATACAAAACAATGAGCAAATAATGTAAGAAATAACACAACAAAACAATGACTGCAAAGTTGGCTAGGAGATAGAAACAGGGCGACCGTGTCTGCCGGCGCCATCTTGAGGTTAACTTGGGGTTTGTCGCTGTTGTGGCGTTGCTTTGTTGACGCCCGTCCCAGACGAAGCTATGGGGGCATTGTTGTGGCCCTTAATGTTACCGATGATGTAAATATTGCCTGGTATTGTTGCTTCTGTGAATCTGAATAGGATTCAATAGCCCAACCTGCTTCCTGACATAAATACATCATCAAGAGGACATTGTGATAACAGACAAACACAGGCACAAATTCAAACCAGAAGTCTGGGGTTCATTGGCAATAATAAACCTTTAAGAAGGTTGTTCATGTGAAAATAGTGGAATAGAAACAGCAGACAAGCTCTGTGTCATAGAGGAGGATGTTGAGTCATTCCAGGAACATAAAACACACACAGCAGCCATTCTGTGAGAGAGAGAGAGAGTCTGTGTGTATCGTGCAAAGCAGATCTAATCAACACTTTTCTCATGGTGCTTTGTAAATAAACATGGACTAGTTTGATTACTGGAAAGGGGGCAGTGAAATGTAAAATCTCTTCCAAGTGAGAACACAGAGTTAATGTGCACTGCTGACTGTGGTCCCAGCTTGGCTGGCTGGGTTGATTCACTCGAATGAAATAGATTATTTCTCAAATGTTTTGGCTGCTGAATCCTCGTAGGTAAAGTCCATATACTGACTCTTTCGCCAGGGCAGGGGTGAGGGATTGGACTTTGACTTTTGACCTGAGGAAGTAAGTTAGCAGGAGAGTCGCTGAATGTCCGAATAATTGAGTCTGCTGGCCTGGTATCAGATAAGGCTTTGATACCTGTAGTGTGAGAGAGTGAGGATGGACAAGTAATGGGAGGACTGTCTCTCCCTCTCTCTTTCTTTCTCTCTTTCTACCTGTCGTCCCCTTTTTCTCAGGGTAGAGAGGCCCTTACAGGATAATGGACCACAGCAGATCTTAATTGAATCCCAGTACAATGATCTCTAGAATGAAATTGCAATCCCTTTGCTGGATCACAGTGAAAGGGATTATTAACGAGGGGCAATGCGTTCTATGGAAAATAATACACAACGTGGAAGGAGTGTGCCACGACGCTCAGCGGAGTGTGACTTAACTTCCAAGGAGTCTCATTATTTTCCATAGAACGCCTTGGTATCCCAACAAAGAGAAATGCTAGCTAAACCATCAGTCCTCCTAAATATTAGCTAGCTAACTGTTTATGAAAATCGAATTCCACAATGCCAATAGTGTTTTCAATTTGACTTTTGAAAGAGCAATTTAAATCTGTTTTTTCTGGAACTAGTTCATAACCAATGGTTATTGTCGTGCATCACAGATAAATAACGCACACTCTAGAATGCCCTTCAAGCCAATCAGAAATGAGCATTCAGCAACACCATGGTATAAATACATGTTTAAACTGGGTGGTTCAAGCCCTGAATGCTGATTGACTGAAAGCCGTGGTATATCAGACCGTATACCACGGGTATGACAAAACATTTATTTTTACTGCTCTAATTACGTTGGCAACCAGTTTATAATAGCAATAAGGCCCTTCTGGGGTTTGTGATATATGGCCAATATACCACGGCTAAGGGCTGTGTCCAGGCACTCTTAGCCGTGGTATATTGGCCATATACCACATCCCCTCGGGCCTTATTGCTTAAATATCGCATCCAAAGATAACAGATATTAGCACTGTTATTTTTTTATTATTTTTTTCACAACAGTCTGCTTTTTATCTTTGTATGTGAGACTTGAATATCTACGTCGCAGACATTCTAAGACACAAAAACACTGTTGCCACGCAAACTCAAATGTGGCATCATATTTTGGTTGGTAGTTTATGGTAGAAGAGCTCATCAGAGAGGAGGAGGAGTGGGGTGGGGTCACACCCAAACCCAAAGCCTATTCTGATGTGGGGTATATTATTCTGAGCCTGTCTGGCCTAATATTATTGTAGAGCTCCAATTGGAGAATAATGTTGTGAATGGCCAGGGGAGCAGACGGATGCCAGCCTTCCATAGCTCGAGGACTCCAGGACCAGGCTTGAGGACTCAAGTACCAAATTGCAACCTATTCCCTATATAGTGCACTACTTTTGACCACGGCAACCAGGGCCCATAGGGACGGGTCAAAAGTAGGGGATAGGGTGCCATTTTGGACGCATACCGAGACTCCTAGCTCTGAGTCTCCTGTCACGACCTCAGACACTTTCATCACTCTACTGCCCCCACACTGTCTGATGTCTGATGTATGATGAGGGTTCTGCTGTTTGGTCTGATGTCTGATGTATGATGGGGGTTCTGCTGTTTGGTCTGAAGGATTTTAGTGTGTGAAAAAGACAGAGAGAGCTGAAGAGAAAGCCATGCATTTGTATGAGTAATGTAAGAACGTCATTTATTGGTCTTGGGGTAAATCGGAACACTGAACAGATTGGAATGGGTTCCTTTGGGTAGCCTAGCCAGTGTTTCATTGGGAAGGTAGATATATTTCTTTCTCTCATAAGGTCAGGATCTTTGTATTAAGAGAAGCTAGATGAGGACACAACGGAGGTGGTAGTCTCTTTTCTCACAGCCATTAGTTTAGCCAAGCGAGGAGGAGACTAATAGGGCCATATTTAGGGCCAGACCCTCTCCTGTCCTTATGCCCTTGTGTGTGCCTCCTATCCCTCAGACCTGGGGACGTATTTATCAAAGCAACTCAGAGTAGGAGTGCTGAATAAGATTTCAGTGTGAACACGGCCCGTGGTCTGCATCTCCGAGGCTCTTGCTGGTGTTTTCCTCAGCAGGTCTGAGTGAGACCCCCCCGGAGACCCTACCCCAGCTCCCATGGCCATTAATCACCAGCCCTGTGGGGGCCAATCATGCGCTGCCCTGCTCCGCTGAGGCTCCTGTCATCCCCACTTCCTGTGTCTACACAGGACCTCGCCAGGACCCTGCTAGGACCCGACCGGGCGGCCGTGGACGTTGCCAGAAGAAAAGACTCTGGGACAACAGAATTAATAACCAATAGTCTTCATTTAGGGGTACGAAGGGTCAGCTCCATAAAGCTTTTTTCCCCTACTTTTTCCAAAACATTAAGCCCAAGGCATCTTTTGTTATGAGCAGAACACACAGCCAGTGTTACAGAACCAAAGATAAACATTTAAGGGCCCTCTGAGATTTCCCTTAAACAGCATTCTGAGAAAGCTACGGGGCTATATGTCATTTTATATGGAGTGTTAAGAGAGATTACTTTATCTCCTTCACTGTTAAAACAGTGTTTCAGTGAGAAACCTGCATGCGACTAGACAGACAGAAACCTATCAACTTAGTCATCTCTTGTACTCTCCTACTCCAGCGGTCCTTTGCAATCTTCCAGTCCAGAATAGGCTTTTTGTAGTCCCATAGCCTGCTCTATGAGTGACATAACTGCTACATTTTGATTGTTGTTGTGGTTAGTCTTGAAGAATCGGATGTTAAAGTTCCCTGTCCTGAAGGCAGCTACATTCCACAGCCTACAGTGATGGATTGATCTGTAGTAAAGAGGTCTTTGATGATGGGGATGATGAGTCAAACTGAGTGTCCCCCTTAACTGTATTGGAATAGTCCAAACACATCCACCTGCCAATCAAACCCCATTTAAGTTGAAGGCAGCAGAGTGTCCAATGGCCTGGAGCAGGGGAAGCTCCTTATAGCTTTCTAGGCCTGTCCACTGTGGTTGAAATGGAGTGGATGAAAAATGAAGCTTGGCCCTGACAGAGGTATTAAACAGCAGGGTAGAGTGACACACACACACGCGCGCGCTCACGCGTACGCACACACACACACACGCACACACACACACACGGTACACACTTACACACACTTACACACACTTACACTACTCATGCTGTGTTAGCAAGGTCTGGGACATGCCCCCCAGGTAGGCCCTGTGTGCTAAGACAAGCTGGCTCGGCAGGAGTGTGTGTGTGTGTGTGTGCCAGTGTGCATGTGTGTGGGTGTTGGCTTTGATGTGGCGGCCCGTAAAGCGGCCAGGGTTGTGAGTGACACACGGTTAGGCTTTAATGATTCCCAGTGCTCGGCTAAAGCTGCGGGCCCTGTGTTTACCTTCCAGCGCCATTCAACCTGCACCGGCCACTCTTTATCGTTTAAGACCAGATCACAGCACACTGATGCTGAGTATTAATCCCAATACACACACATGCACACACAAACACATATATTTTACACACTCTCTCTGTCTCCCATAAATTGCCTCTCTAACAGATACCCTCTCACACAAATGCTCCCTGTGTCTCTGTGAGCGATATTCCTAGCAGTTAAACGAATAAGATCCCCTGGGCACTCTATCCCAGTAATTTATGGTCAAACAAAAAACGTTGAGACAAGGAGTTATGGCCTGTGAATTGCTTGTGTTGGCTGCCCCATAAAAGACATCCCCTTGTCAGGCACAGCAGTGTGTGGGACTCAGGAGTAGAGGAGGGGTGTGTGTGTGTGATGGCGCTGCTCTTGGAAAATCAGCTGCTCTCCACATGGGTGGCCTTTCCTCACAGCAGCAGAGTGATCCAACATTCAAATCCCTCCGTTTGAAATGCCACTGACTCCGATAATGGCTCACCCATCCCAATCCATTGAAGTATCAAATCTATGATCAGGAAATGTGGGCTTTTTCCTCCTGTGCCCTAGGCTTTATTTTAGATCTGACGTTTTATTAAAACACAACAGAAGAAAGTAGAAAAACATATCGAAAGGATAAATGAAATAGTACTGAGCGAATATGTTCGTTTATACTGAACTGTATGTTACAGTATCGCTGTCCTACCGAATGGGAGACTGAATATGTTGACAGATTAATTGACAGATAGATACCTAATAATATTTCATTAAACATGTTAAAGACAGAGTGCCGTTAAAAATTTGAAATTGTCTGTGTTTTATATATATTTCACACTATGAGGTTGGAATAACACTGTGAAATTGTGAAAATGATGATAATACGATTTTAGTGTAAGAGCTGTTTGAAAAAAGCGGCTGAAAATTCTGCCTGTTTTGGTGGGATGGAGTTTTGGCCTGCCTGGTGACAATACCAGGTGGTAAATTAGTTCGTAGTCTAATAAGCACGGGGTGACAGGTAGCCTAGTGGTTAGAGTGTTGGGCCAGTAACCAAAAGGTTGCTGGATCAAATCCCCAAGGTAAAAATCTGTAGGTCTGCCCCTGAACAAGGCCCTGTTCCCCAGTAGGACATCATTGTAAATATGAATTTGTTCTTAACTGACTTGCCTAGTTAAATAAAGGGAGTTCCAAACAGCTATTTTTCAGTAAGGTACTTAATTGTTACCTAGAAAGGATTTGAATCTGAGATAAAAGAAACATTTGCATTGGACCTCCTTTTACTATACACTGAACAAAATAACACTGTTAATTCACTCCTTTTACTATACACTGAACATAAATAACACTAATTCACTCCTTTTACTATACATTGAACAAAAATAACACTAATTCACTCCTTTTACTATACATTGAACAAAAATAACACTAATTCACTCCTTTTACTATACACTGAACATAAATAACACTAATTCACTCCTTTTACTATACACTGAACAAAACTAACACTAATTCACTCCTTTTACTATACACTGAACATAAATAACACTAATTCACTCCTTTTACTATACACTGAACAAAAATAACACTAATTCACTCCTTTTACTATACACTGAACAAAAATAACACTAATTCACTCCTTTTACTATACACTGAACATAAATAACACTAATTCACTCCTTTTACTATACATTGAACAAAAATAACACTAATTCACTCCTTTTACTATACACTGAACATAAATAACACTAATTCACTCCTTTTACTATACATTGAGCAAAAATAACACTAATTCACTCCTTTTACTATACACTGAACAAAAATAACACTAATTCACTCCTTTTACTATACATTGAACATAAATAACACTAATTCACTCCTTTTACTATACACTGAACAAAAATATATATGCAACATATAAAGTGTTGGTCACATGTTTCATGAGCTGAAATTAAAGATCCCAGAAATTTTCCATATGCGCAAAATGTTGTGCACAAATTTGTTTACATCCCTGTTTGTGAACATTTCTCCTTTGCCAAGATAGCATATCAAGAAGCTGATTAAACTGCATGATCATTATACATGTGCACCTTGTGCTGGAGACAACAAAAGGCCAGTCTAAAATCTGCAGTTTTGTCACACAACACAATGCCACAAATGTCTCAGGTTTTGAGGGAGCGAGCACTTGGCATTCTGACTGCAGGAATGGTTCACCAGAGCTGTTGCCAGACAATTGAATGTTAATTTCTCTACCATAAGCCGTCTCCAATGTCGTTTTAGAGAATTTGGCAGTACGTCGAACCGGCCTGTAACCACGCCAGACCAGGACCTCCACATTCGGCTTCTTCACCTGCGGGATCATCTGAGGAGGTGGGACGGGGGGTGCTGAGGAGTATTTCTATCAATAATAAAGCCCTTTTGTGGGGAAAAACGACTTCTAATTGGCTGGGCTTGGTTCCCCAGTGGGTGGGCCTGGCTCCCAAGTGGGTGGGCCTATGGCTGCGTCCCTGCCCAGTCATGTGAAATCCATAGATTAAGGCCTAATTAATTAATTTAAATGGACTGATTTCCTTCCATGAGCTGTAACTCAGTAAATTCTTTGAATTTGCTGCATGTTGCGTTTATATTTTTGTTCAGTATAAGTACGTCACATTAAGTTTACACCATGTGTGGCAGGTGGGCTGGCTGGCAGCGACGTGCCCCGGCCCTGTTCCCAGGGTTTTATTTAGCCTGTTTAGGTTTGGAGCATCAGTCACAATGCCAAGGCCATGGCTGCTAGATAGTTTTCCACTTTTAGGAAGCCTCATTACAGCTAATTATGCTTCAGCTGCTTGTCTTCTCATCCCACTCCTCCATTCTACTCCACTCTCCACGCCAAATGGCAAATAGCTCATACAAACACACACACACGCACGCACGCACGCACGCACGCACGCACGCACGCACGCACGCACGCACGCACGCACGCACGCACGCACGCACGCACACACACACACACACACACACACACACACACACACACACACACACTTGTATTTGGAAAGTGAAGAAGCTAGCTATGCTGTGAGAGTGCAGAAAGCAGGTGGTTCTGGATAGGTCCCAGTGGGCCCGTTCCCACACAGAACAGAACGCTAGAGGCTCGGGATCATCTGGAAAACAAGTTCATCAACAGCTCCTGACAGAGAGAGAGAGCTCCTGACAGAGAGAGAGAGCTCCTGCTCCCGCTGCTGGGCTCCAGGACGGCCCTTATTAGACACTCGTACTGCCCCTGCTCCGTCTATCAGGGCTGACCCGTCACTATGGGCCTATACAGCCCTGGACACGTACAGTATAGAACAAGAACCTCATCACATTTCTCCAGTGCTGTCGTATGTACTGGACCTTGAGCTTAATCGGGTGTTTTAGTGCTGGGCTGTAACAAAAGCCTGTGCACCCTGCAGCTCTCCAGGACAAGATGTGAGCTCCAGCCATGTGGGCTGGCGCACATACATGCAAATGTACATACTACATCAAGGGGCCGCCGCCTGGCAGGCGGTCTCAGAGTCCAGACTGCACTGTGTATAGGTAGAGTTGAGTAACAGGTCAGTACGAGGCTGCTGTGGAGGAGCTGGAAGTCTTTCCCCGCTGTGAGCTGGGGTGAATCGGACAGGAACGAGCCACTGGGCATAGGGGAAAGGCCACAGCATGCTTCACTAGCTACAGGTCTGACTGAGAGAGAAGGGCAGCTAGCTACAGAGCAGGGCAGAACCATACTGTGCTGCTGTAGAATAAGCTTTACAGTAGAGCATTTGGCTTCTTTAATGGGCATGGTTACAGTAGACCCATGAATTGATAGATTTTTTTTAACCTTTCTTTAACTAGGCAAGTCAGTTAAGAACAAATTCGCCCTATCAGGGAACAGTGGGTTAACTGCCTTGTTCAGGGGCAGAACGACAGATTTTTTTACCTTGTCAGCCCAGGGATTCGAACCAGCAACCTTTCGGTTATTGGCCCAACATTCTAACCACTAGGCTACCTGCTTCCCTTTGGATAGTATGTCAGCAAGTTCTTAGTTCTTCCAGGCTCCACCGTCCTTCCCTCCCAGACAGTTCATCTCATATGATAGAATGTTGAAAGGTTATGTAGAGCCCTCAGTACCCTCTCCGTGTTCCCTGTGGAGTTTCCTCCCTGTTCTAGCTTGGAAATAGGAGACTCTCAGATCAGGTTAAGCTGAGATGTCTCATACTCTGCTCTTTTGTGAATGACACTGTCCAACATAAAGGACTGCCAGGGAATAGTGTAAGAGAGCTGGGGAAAAAGCAGTAGAAAATAGTAGTGTATTGTGCTTCATTTGAACACACACACACGCACACACACATGCACACGCACTGCAATATCTCCATCCGTCAATGTGTGTGGAGTATCGAATACAGCCCTGGACCATTTATTATGCTACAATAGTGCTGTCACAGTGGGATAAGATTAATTAAGGCTTTACCTGTGGCTGGGGAGGCTTTGATGACCCTCTGTACAGCACATGTTCTGGTTATGTCCACAGTGACTCCCTATTCCCTTTATAGTGCACTACCTGGTCAAACGTAGTTTTCTATATAGGGAATAGGGTGCCTTTTGGGACACAGCCCTGTCCACCCAACCGGGTACTGTCTACTGTAGATGGCAGAACTAGAGAATTCGGCCTCAAGGCAACACTATCTCGCTCACTGAGGCTCTGGCTGATAAATCAGCTCACAGCGGAGGAATCTTCCCTTTGTAATGAGTTTCAGAACTGTTCACTTCACAGTACGTAAGTAGTCTTGTCCGAGCCAGAACGGCCCATTTGAGTCCTATTAAATTGACTTTGATCGTTTTCGTTAGGGGGCTAATCAAAACATTGCATATGATTACTTATGGATAACGCCAAGAGACAAGAACTGATATTCATATCCGACATCTATCTTCAAGATTCAGAATTCATAAGTGATGTCCAAAAAAATATGGATTCCTTTGTTTGTGGTTAAGTTGCTCTAGCTGAAGCCTTAAAGATGGTCGGACACCGTGATAACTCAGAAGTGGTCATCCAGAAAGCCCCAGACACGTACAGGAAATGAACTGCTATTGTGTGACTGGACGATAGTATCATAAAACACGTACTATGTATCATAGGACTGACTTTAGGCTCAGGGGACTTCTCCTGCACAGTGTCAGACATGCTGCAGTGATCTCCCTCTGTGAACTAACCCCCAGGTTAACAGCGTATCAGATGTGGTCAGTCCTACGGGACACACAATGCCTCAGAACACCCAGTCCTGTCAGCAGATAGACTCATCAGATGAAGGATGGGAACTCATAGAAGAATGGATCACCTGCAAGCACGCACAAAGGCCCTCTCCGGTGCTTTACGCACTGTAACACTGCACAGTGTAAAACATCTATCTAATAGAGGGCTGCAGGTGAGGAAGGCCTGTTGGAAAGCCACGTTCAGCCCCCCACACAGGCTTTAAGGATGGCTGGGTCACCGATAATGTTTGACTACGGCAGTATTTGTTGGGACAAGACCACGGACAGGTTGTTGAGTGTGTAGCTCTGTTGGACTGTGTGTTTGATGACAACAAGGTAGCGCAATAACATGCATGTGACACACCTCGTCGGTGATATTCGTTATCTGGTGATGGGCCACGTTGAAAGAGGCCCGTCTACCTTTGGCGTCAGTAAACAACTCTGGGAAAAAAAACGGTTTAAATTCATGAAAACTTTATCGAAACCACTATCGTTAACGACTGCAGTGGGATATGCTGCCCTTTCACAAGAATCATGTAAATACCTTGTAGGTCAATTTATCCACTGACACTGTGCAAGATCTCAGTATTTAATGGGAAGTTAGATTTCCGTTAGCGCCTTTCTGTGTGTGTGTGTGTGTGTGTGTGTGTGTGTGTGTGTGTGTGTGTGTGTGTGTGTGTGTGTGTGTGTGTGTGTGTGTGTGTGTGTGTGTGTGCGTGCGTGCGTGCGTGCGTGCGTGCAACGGAGGGGTGTGAGATTGCTATCTGAAGGTGATACATCAGCCCTGGAGTGGCGGTGGGTCTGCATAATTATCAGGCCTCAATGGGACGATGTGTTATTTCTGCCCGGGGTGAGGTGCTTATCTTGCTCTGTCAGACACCTGGATGGATGAGCTCTGCTCCTCTGAGCCTCAGCTCACCTTCCACAACACCAACCCAAGACAAACTAGCGTCTCTCTCATAGCTAAGCCTCACCTTCCACCACCCAAGACAAACTAGCTTCCCCAGGAGACTGTGTCCACATTCACTGCTCCTCAGGACTAGCTTAATCTGAGTCAAATGGCCATATTGCTTAAATAATGCTAACCTACTTATTCTATGCTATTGTCCAACAGGCACAGCTATTAAAAAAAAAAGTTTATGTCCATTTGCAATATGTAGTGTCATGGTGTGTGGCCTGGGGATTTCCTGGTGAGATATTCTGTGTGGAGTGTGTGTATTGCACAAGTACAGGCACACACACACACACACACACACACACACACACACACACACACACACACACACACACACACACACACACACACACACACACACACACACACACACACACACACACACACACACACACACACACACACACACACACACACACACACACACACACACACGTCTCTAAGCTCTGAACAGTGACCTTTCACACTGCGCTCGCGGCCGTTTCCTATTATTCTTTACCCTAGTGTCTAGCAGCAGAGAACATGGATTTATTTAGCCCATTGATCAAAAGATGAATGTCCCGGCTGGGCTAGGCCCGGCCGACTGTTTGGGTTTCCGTGTCAATGTCTGAAATGTGGGGAGGAAATGCTTATGGAAACCGCAGGGACATTACGTTTTTACTCAAATTAAATATATATTAAATGGCAATCTAGTCCCAGAGCCCATAGGTCAGAAGTAGTGCACTATATAGGGAACAGGGTGCCAATTGGGACACAGCCCAGTCTTGCTGGTGGCACGGGGATTTGATAGTTCTCTCAGCATGGACACACGCAGGGCAGACTAGCCTTTCATGGTGTACTGAGGTTTATACACAATCAAGAGGCATTTCCTGTACTGTACACTTCTCTTTTGAGTTGCGACCCAGCGGTATTTTCGAGTGCCCTTACAGGAATTGTTGTCCCTTTCTGCTGCTTACTTAACTGATTGAAGTGGATCTAATGGCACAACAGTGTGTTTAATTATAGACATATACTCGGTGGATCAAAGGATGACATGTCTTTGAGGCTTGCATTACATGTTATATCCAGCATGCCAGCATCAAACTCAATGTTTGCATTTTATGTTGTACTGCAGTGTGTGGCCTTTTATCTTCGGTAAGATTGAAGGGAACAGTTATTATTAATTTCATTGTACCTTCATCAATCAAAAAGCACAAACACATTTGCCGTATATACAGTATATTAGGAGGTCCCATGGCTACAGCACTGCATGAACTCTCTGAATGTGAGCTTGCGTTATAAACCACATCACTCTGGTTGTATTCACTTCTTTCCCTCACAGCTCATTCCCCAGTGTGTTCTGTAACTGAGAGAATCACCACAGTAACAGTCTGTTGTATCATTTCTTTATTTAACCAGTCCATTTGGGCCCACATTACCTCTGTCTACCAGGGCCAGGCAGCGTAAAACCCAGTGACCTCTGCCTTTGACGTCTGAGTCCATAAGGACCTAGTCCCTGGCAGGGTAGGGTGGGGTTGCCGGGGGGGGGGGGGGGGCTCTAGTTACTGAAGCATGTGGATTCATTAACAAATATCTGTCTGTTTGCCCCAGTAATAAGGGAGCATTTAAAGTGGACTGGGCAGCCCCTCTGGAATCCCAACAACAAGACAGGCTGCCCATGTCACTCAGACACAGGTTCACCAGCAGACCAGGACGCCTTTTTCATATCTACAGTGGCTTCAGACAGTGTTCAGACCGCTTGACTTATTCCACATTTTGTTGTGTTATAACCTGAATTCATAATTGATTAAATCAATGTCCCCCCCCCCCCCTTACATCTACACACAATGCCCCATAATGACAAAGTGAAAACATGTTTTTAGACATTTTTGCAAATGTATTGAAATACAGAAATATGAGGCCTCCTGAGTGGCGCAGTGGTTTAAGGCACTGCGTTGCAGTGCTTGAGGTGTCACTACAAACCTGGGTTTGATCCCAGGCTGTGTCACAACCGGCTGTGACTGGGAGTCCAATAGGGCAACGCAAAATTGGCCCAGCATCATCTGAGTTAGGGGAGGGTTTGGCCGGGGGGGCATTACTAGGCCGGGCACCTGCAGGCTGACTTTGGTCGTCAGTTGAACAGTGTTTCCTCTGACACACTGGTGCAGCTGGCTTCCGGGTTAAGCGGGTGGGTGTTAAGAAGCGTGGTTTGGCGGGTCATGTTTCGGGGGACACGTGACTTGAACTTCGCCTCTCCTGAGCCTGTTGGGGAGTTGCAGTGATAAGACAAGATCGTAATTGGATAGTAATTGGGTATCATGTTATTGGGGAGAAAAAGGGTGTAAAATACAACAACAACAAAAGAGAAATACAGAAATATCTAATTTACATACAGTACCAGTCAAAAGTTTGGACACACCTACTCATTTCAGGGTTTTTCTTTATTTTTACTATTTTCTACATTGTAGAATAATAGTGAAAACATCACAACTATGAAATAACACATATGGAATCATGTAGTAACCAAAGAAGTGTTAAACAAATCAAAATATATTTTATATTTGAGATTATTCAAAGTAGCCACCCTTTGTCTTGATGTCTTCACTATTATTCTACAATGTAGAAAATAGTAAAAAATAAATAAAAAACCCTTGAATGAGTAGGTGTGTCCAAACTTTTGACTGGTACTGTAAGTATTCACCCCCCTGAGTCAACACTTTGTAGAAGCACTTTTAGCAGCGATTACAGCTGTGAGTCTTTCTTAATAAGTCTCTGAGAGTTTTCCACACCTGGATTGTGCAAAAGTTGCCCATTCTTATTTTCTAAATTCTTCAGGCTCTGCCAAATTGGTTGTTGATCATTGCTACACAACCATTTTCAGGTCTTGCCATAGATTTTCAAGTATTTTTAAATCAAAACTGTAACTCGGCCACTCAGGAACATTCACTGTCTTATTGGTAAGCAACTCCAGTGTAGATTTAGCCTTGGGTGTTAGGTTATTGTCCTGCTGAATGGTGAATTCATCTCTCCGTGTCTGGTGGAAAGCAGACTGAACCAGGTTTTCCTCTAGGATTTTGCCTGTGCTTAGCTCAGCTCCCCAGTCCTTAACGATTACAAGCATACCTGTAACATGATGCAGCCACCAATATGCTTGGAAATATGGAGAGTGATACTCAGTAATGTTTTAAAGTCACCATTGGTCTCATAGTGAAATCCCAGAGCAGTTTCCTTCCTCTTCGGCAACTGAGTTAGGAAGAACAACTATATATTTTTAGTGACTGGGTGAATTAATACGCCATAAAACGTGTAATTATTATTTTTTAAACATTTTTATTTCACCTTTATTTAGCCAGGTAGGCAAGTTGAGAACAAGTTCTCATTTACAGCTGCGACCTGGCCAAGAATAAAGCAAAGCAGTTTGACACATAAACAACAACACAGAGTTACAGATGGAATAAACAAAACATACAGTCAAAAATACAGTTGAAGAAAATCTATATACAGTGAGTGCAAATGAGGTAAGAAAAGGGAGGTAAGGCAATAAATAGGCAATGGTGGCGAAGTAATTACAATATACCAATTAGACACTAGAGTGATTGATGTGCAGAAGATGAATGTGCAAGTAGAGATACAGGGGTGCAAAGGAGCAAGATAAATAAATAAATACAGTATGGGGATGAGGTAGTTGGATGGGCTATTTACAGATGGGCTATGTACAGGTGCAGTGATCTGTGAGCTGCTCAGACAGCTGGTGCTTAAAGCTAGTGAGGGAGGTAAGAGTCTCCAGCTCAGGGGAGTCTCCGGCTAATAATCTTCACCATGCTCAAAGGGATATTCAATGTCTGCTTTTTATTTGTTTTACCCATCTACCAGTAAGTGCCCTTTTTCAATTGCCAGGCATTGGAACACCTCACTGGTGTTTGTAGTTGAATCTGTGTTTGGAATTCACTTCTCGACTGAGGGACCTTACAGATAATTGTATGTGTGGGGTAGAGATGAGGTCGTAATAAAAAATGTTTAACACCATTATTGCACACAAAGTGAGTCCACATAACTTATTATGCAACTTGTTAAGCATATTTTTACTCCCGAACTTATTTAGGCTTACCATAACAAAGGGGTTGAATACTTGTAAGAAGACATGTCAGCTTTTCATTTTTTTTTTAAATTTGTAAACATTTAGAAAAACAGATATTATGGGGTATTGTGTGTTGGCCAGTGACATGAAATCTCAATATAATCCATTTTAAATTCAGACGGTAACACAGAATTGTTTTGAAAAAGTCAAGGGGTGTGAATACTTTCTGAAGGCACTGTACCTGCTATTAGAGATGGCTGATGACATCATATGTAGCCTGGGAAGAGAGTATGGGATGGGGACACCATGTTCTTCAGAGCCCATGGTTGCATCTCAAATGGGACCCTATAGAGCACTCAAACTCAACTCTCTACCTCGAAGCCAGTTCCACTGCATTTTTCCCTTGTTCCTCTCTAATAAGGGACTGATATAGATCTGGGACACCAGGTGTGTGCAATTAACTACCAGGTAGAACAGAAAACCAGCAGGCCCCTGACCTCATAGGGTAAGAGTTGAATACCCCTGCTATAGTGCACTACTGGTCAAAAGTAGTACACTATATCGGGAATAGGGTGGCATTTCAGACATCCACCACGTGTGGTCTGATGAGCCATGAGAGAAGACTGGGAGACTGGGGAAAATAAGAGCCTAATGAAGACAAAGGAGAGAGGGAAACCTTGGGCTCTTACTCCCCCTCATGGACATAGACAGTAATGTGGAATAGCTGTCAGACACTCCGCTCTTACTCACTTCTGTGGTGTAGAGTTGTAGAAATGTGTAGCATGGGTGGTAAACATGGATGGTGGATATGTTCTCTTCCAGCAGCACGCAGTTAGGACCTGGTTAGTATTAATGAAATCACTCGGCATAACAGTTGATGTTTGATTGATATGAAAGTTATGATTTTGATTCCTATCAGAGAGAGAGACAAGTAATTACCTTGAAACACTTAGTTTCAATATCTTCAAGCTCCCAACCCTTACTCACTGTAGCACAGAGAGGCACACTGGGTCTTTGTGTTTGTGTGAGTCCAACTAACTCCAACAGACCTGTCCGTCAGTCCAACATGGCTCGGTTCTGGGTGCAGACAGCCAACAGCCCACCTCCACGTCTGCACCGACCCACCAACCAACCCACCGGCCAGTCGAGCGCAGCCTGCACCCAATGAGCCATTAAGCCCTGCTTCAAAAGTGCACTGGTCCGTGTTTGTGTTGATCTGGACCCCCTGGCTAGTGTGTGTGTGTGTGTGTGTGTGTGTGTGTGTGTGTGTGTGTGTGTGTGTGTGTGTGTGTGTGTGTGTGTGTGTGTGTGTGTGTGTGTGTGTGTGTGTGTGTGTGTGGTGGTGGTCAGGCCAGGGTCTCAGTGTGTTTGCTCAGGGCCGTGAGGGGGAACGAGGCAGGGGCCGCTATCTGATCAAGGGCCTCAGGGGCCGACAGCTCGTCAGAATGGACACAGACCCTGCAAAATACCCACACTCTATGCGCCCGCGTGTGTGCGTGAAAATGTGTGTTGAATGTGTCTGTTAAGTGCGTGTGTCAGAACTGACACCGACCCTGCAGATTAGAAAGGTTGGAAACAGTCAACAGTGTTAGAGGTCTTTAGATTTAAGGCCCTCCAAGGATCTGCTGGTGGTGATTGTTTGATTACCACCAATCTGATAGTCCTGGAGATGTAGAATAATGTGATAAGGAAGCCCTGTGATTTCCTGTTAGTGTCAGGGTCCATGATGGATTGATAATGTCACACAAGGATACACACTGTGAATCAATCTGGCCCAAGTCACACAGCCTGGGTTCTGCGTCTGGGCCCAGCCAAACTAAACTAAATATTTCATGTAAAATGTAAAACACGCCTTTTGCCATAAACATGTTTTGAAACATGGCCGGCCGGGTCTGAAAAATGACTGTAAGCGTTCTGTGCGAGCTGGGTTTATTTATGTAGATTGGCTAGAGTGGCATATAATTATTCCAGCCCTTCCAAGGTCTTCTTTGTTTATCGTTCATTTCCTCTCCTCTCTCATGCTGAATATTGTCCTGGGATAAGTGAACTAAGGCTCTACACATCTATCTTTACCAGCGCTTTGACTTGACCATCCGCCTGCTGCATATCTGATTACCATGGTTTTAATTATTTGAAAGTTGGAATTTCTCATGGAGAAGTCCGGTGGGGTTGGTGTGTTTTTATAATAGTATTGTATATACTGTGGATATTAATTACAGCCTTTAGGATCAAACTTCATTCCCTGAAAGGTTTTTGGGGCAGTGAATACGTGTGTATGTGTTTGTGTGTGTGTGTGTGTGTGTGTGTGTGCGTGCGTGCGTGCGTGCGTGCGTGCATGTGTGTATGTGTGTGTGTGTATTTTCCACTTCCCCTCTTGCCTTTAAATAAGATCTGTCCCACTGAGCTGTTTATTGCCTTAATGTTTCTGGAGGGGTAATGATGCATGCTAAATGATCTGGGATGGGTGGAAGAAAAAAATGACATTCTGGCCCGTCTGAGGTTTCAGTTATTAACCCAAGCAATCCAAAGACAGCAACGGCATGCGTTTGTATACGTGTGTGTGCACGTGCGAGTGCATGTGTGTGTGTTTCCATGAGTACTTGCGTGTGTGTGTGTGCACACCTTCATGTTTATTGTATGTGCTGTGCAGTAAGTCTGTCAATCCAAACATAGTACACAGGTAGATAGCAATGAAGCCACACCTTCCTCATACTAAAGAGCGCTTTTTCAAACACAGCCCGGCAGCAAAGTCAAGCAAATATAGCCTACCTGCTGTTTGAGTTTGTTTTGGGGGCATTTGGAGAGGGGAAATGGCCTGTGATGTTGTGGGACACACAGGTGTGTGAGTTGAAAGCAGGGCGGCCCTGTCTCCGTGGCATGGCCTGAGACAGTGCTGAAAGCTGGGCTCGTTTAGCACGGCGAGGGGGCTACATTAGAGAGGGTGATGACAGTAACGGTTAGGAGGCCGCTGCACACATGAATAGGTTTCACCTGAGAGGAGGGAGGGGACGCCAAGAAGCCCCGACCCTAATGTACTGGTGTTAGTAGGAAAAACACCTTCCCTTAGTTAACCTCTAACCCTGGGATGTTCCCACACACAGAGAGAAACAGAGAGAGGGGGAGGGAAGGGGCAGAGAGGAACAGAGAGAGAGATTGATGGGGGAGAGGGAGAGAGAGAGCGAGTGGGAGGGACGCGCACCCTGCAGGGTTGTTTGCAGGGTTCTGGCTTCCCTCAGACCCAAAATAAGACACAGATGTTGGCTGCAGCAGTACTGCAAATTCATTACTTTTCAGTATGGGCAAGGGATTTAAAGTTGCAAAGTCATCCTCAATCAATCAAATTTATCAATCAAATGTATTTATAAAGCCCTTTACATCAGCAGATGTCAGAAAGTGCTTATACAGAAACCCAACCTAAAACATCAAAGAGCTAGCAATGCAGATGTAGAAGCACGGTGGCTAGGAAAAACTCCCTAGAAAGGCAAGAACCTAGGAGGAAACCAAGAGAGGAACCCGGCTCTGAGGGCTGACCAGTCCTCTTCTGGCTGTGCCGGTGGAAATTATAAGAGTACATGGCCATTAAGGCTAGATCGTTCTTCAAGATGTTCAAACGTTCGTAGATGATCAGCAGGGTCAAATAATAATCACAGTGGTTATAGAGGGTGGAACAGGTCAGCACCTTAGGAGTAAATGTCAGATGGCTTTTCATGGCCAACATAAGGTGCGGTAGAGAGAGAGGGTCGAAACAGCAGCTCTTGGATAGGATAGCACGTCCTGTGAACATTTGAAGGTTCCATAGCATCAGGCAGAACAGCAGAAACTGGATCAACAGCATGGCCAGGGGGACTGGGGACGGTGACAGCCGGGAGTTGTCAGGCCACGTGGTCCTGAGGTATGGTCCTAGGGCTCAGGTCCTCCGGGAGGGGAGGGAGAGCGAGAGAGAGATGGGGGAATTTGAGGGAGCATACTTAAAATCCCACAGGACACCAGATAAGACAGGAGACTGACCCTAGCCCCCGGTACATAGACTACTGCAGCATAGATACTGGGGACGGAGACTTGGGGGGTCGGGGAAAATGTGGCCCTGTCCGACGATACCCCCGGTAGGATATAACCCCACCCACTTTGCCAAAGCACCCGCACCACCAGATGGATATCAACAGACCACCAACTTACTACCCTGAGATAAGGTGGATTTTAGCCCACAAAGATCTCCCCCACCACACGAGCCTGAGGAGACGCAAGACCAGACAATCACCTCACGTCGAGTATAGCAAAAAAGCCTGCCAATATGTGATGCACCCCTCCTAGGGCATGCGAAATCTCTAGCAAGCCCCCTTATTAGGGTCAGAGGCGGAGAATTCCAGTGGTGAGAGGGGATCCGGCCAGGCAGAGATAGCAGGGGTGGTTCGTCATTCCAGTGCCTTGCCATTCACTTTCGCACCCCTTGGCCAGACTACACTCAATCATAGGACCTACGGAAGAGATGAGTCTTCAGTTAAGACCTGAAGGTCAAGACCAAGTCTGCGTCTCTCACATGAATCGGCAGACCATTCTATAAAAATGGAGCTCTATAGGAGAAAGCCCTGCCTTCAGCTGTTTGCTTAGAAATTCTAGGAACAATAAGGAGGCTTGCGTCTTATGACCGTAGCGTACGTGTAGAAATGTACGGCAGGACCAAATCTGAAAGATAGGTAGGAGCAAGTCCATGTAATGCTTTGTAGGTTAGCAGTAAAACCTTTAAATCAGCCCTAACCTTAACAGGAATGCAGTGTAGAGAGGCTAGCACTGGAGTAATATGATAAAATGTGTTAGTTCTAGTCAAGATTCTAGAAGCCGTATTTAGCACTAGCTGAAGTTTATTTATTGCTTTATCCAGGAAGCCGGAGAGTAGCGCATTGCAGTAGTATCATTTTGAAGTGATAAAAGCATGGATTAGCTTTTCTGCATAACTTTTTGACAAAAAACATATTTGCAATGTTAACGAAGACGGAAAAAAGTTGCTCATTAAATATTTTTGATATTTGAGTCAAAAGAGAGATCAGGGCCCAGAGTCAAGCTGAGGTCCTTTACAGTTTTATTTGAGATAACTATACAACCATCGAGATGAATTGTCAGATCAAACAGCAGAGCTCTTTGATTCTTGGGACCTAGAATTAGCATCTCTGTTTTGTTTGAGTTTAAAAGTAAAACATTTTACGCCATCCACTTCCTTATGTCTGAAACACAGGCTTCCAGGGTAGGCAATTCTGGGGCTTCACCATGTTTCATCAAAATGTAGAGCTATGCCTTCTACATAGCAGTGAAGTTGACATTGTGTTTCCGAATGACATCATCAAGAGGCAGCAAATATAGTGAAAACAATAGTGGTCCTAAAACGGAACCTTGAGGAACACCAAAACTTAGCATTGATTTGTCAGCGGAAAAACCATCCACAGAGACAAATTGATATCTTTCCGACTGATAAGACCTAAACCAGGCAAGAACTTGTCCACGTATACCAATTTGGGTTTCCAATCTCTCCAAAAGAATGTGGTGATCAATGATGTCAAAAGTGGCACTAATGTCTAGGAGCGCAAGGACAGACGAGAGCCTTGGTCTGACACCATTAAAAGGTAATTTACAACCTTCATGAGTGGGGTCTCAGTACTATGATGGGATCTAAAACCAGACCGGAGTATTTCGTATACTTTATATGTCTTCAGGAAGGCAGTTTTTCTGCTTTTAATTTTGTTGTTGTTGAGAGGAATGGGAGATTTGATATAGGCCAATGGGGGGGGGGGGGGGGGTCAAGGTTAGTTTTTTTTAGGAGAGGCTTTATTACATCCGCCTTTAGTGAGTTTGGTACACATCCAGAGGATAGTGAGCTGTTTATTATGTTCAACATAGGATGGCCAAGGACATGAAGTAACTCTTTCAGTAGTTTCGGAGGCCATTACTATTTTTGTGAATGTGTCTATAGATACAAGATTAAAAAACTTGAGTGTCTCCATTGATCCGAGGTCCTGGCAGTTCTGGACAACTGAGTTTTGGAGAAATACACATATTCAAAGAGGAATCTGTCATTTACTTTCTAATGATCATGATCTTTTCGTCAAAGAGGTTAATTAATTCATCACTGTGAAGGCTATCCTCACTTGGGGAATTCTGCTTTTTAGTTAGCTTTGCAAAAATACATTTTGGATTGTTTGTATTCTCCTCAATCAGGTTGGAAAAGTAGGCTGATCGAGTGAGGGCTTTTCGATATTGCACGGTACTGTCTTTCCAAGCTAGTCGGAAGACTTCCAATTTGGTTGAGCACCATTTCCTTTCCAATTTTTTGACAGATTGTTTTAGGGCTTGGGTATTTTCTGTATACCAGTTTCTTGTGGCAAATGTTTTTTGATTTTAGTGGTGCAACTGCATCTAGGGTGTTACGCAAAGTTAAGTTTAGATCCTCGATTAGGTGGTTAAGAAGGATCGGACCCTTTTTTTCAAATTTTCGCCTAAAATGATATACCCAAATCTAACTGCCTGTAGCTCAGGACCTGAAGCAAGGATATGCATATTCTTGATACCATTTGAAAGGAAACACTTTGAAGTTTGTGGAAATGTTAAATTAATGTAGGAGAATATAATGCATTAGATCTGGTAAAAGACAATGCAAAGAAAAAAACATGTTTTTTTGTTTATTTTTTGTTCCGTCATCTTTGAAATGCAAGAGAAAGACCAATGTATGACTTAGAAATCTAGCCACAATTTAGATTTTGGCCACTAGATGACAGCAGTGTACGTGCAAAGTTTTAGACTGATCCAATGAACCACTGTATTTCTGTTCAAAATGTTGTATCAAGACTGCCCAAATGTGCCTAATTGGTTTATTAATACATTTCAAGTTCATAACTGTGCACTCTCCTCAAACAATAGCATGGTATTCTTTCACTGTAATAGCTACTGTAAATTGGACAGTGCAGTTAGATTAACAAGAATTTAAGCTTTCTGCCCATATCAGATTTGTCTATGTCCTGGGAAATGTTCTTGTTACTTACAACCTCATGCTAATCACATTAGCCTACGTTTGCTCAACCGTCCCGCACGGGGGACACCGATCCTGTAGAGGTTCACATTTTTGTACTCCAACGTCCTTGGGTAGGTGGAGGGAGTCTGGAAGGGCATCTAGGAATCTTTGGGTTGTCCGAGAATTTATAGTGCTGCTCTTGATAATCCTCTTTGGTTGGCAGGGCTCTTTGCTGAGCCTGACACACAATACACCACACCACACAACACACCACACAACACACACACACATTCATCAATGGACACACTCACCTCACTCACACAGGTGCTCTTTCTTTCATTCTCAGTCAGCCTGCAATTAACTTCCAGACCTGAAGCTATGAATCACCTGAGGAGAGGGGTCTGTAAGATAAACAGGGGCCACCGGTCAGACCCCCTGTCTCTGGACAGATTTATTGACCTAGCCCTATGAATGCCATTCAAAGGGGCGACTGGCCTTGTCCTAACCTAACTGTCCTACGCATGAGTGGCCCAGGTGAAGGGAGCGGTGCGGTGACACCCAGGGGCCAGTGATCCATACCTGGCTGACCAGGAGGGGTCACAGTAGGGCCACAGAGAGGTGACCGGTGGGGTGGGAAAGCAATGACGCTGGCCTGGGGTTTGAGGGGACACAGGTCACCACTTTGGACAGACCCGCTACTTGCTCAGATTTCTTTTTTAAATTATGAGATTGACTGACTGACTCTGTGACTCATAATTGAATTCCGTTTGCTATCAAAGAGGTTTCTTCTCAGTCTCTTGTTATGCGGTCATGCATGGAATTTTTTTGGGGTTTAAAAGCCAAATTTATTCTTTAGTTAGAGAAAGGGGTAATACTAGGGTGTGCATAACTTTGATTAAGATTGGGACATTTCAGAAGCAGTCAGATGGAATCTGGGCTATAGAGTCATAAGCTAATAAGGTGGGGACTGGAACCAGGGCACTTTGAGTGGTTCAATGTGAAGGCATTCTTTATGTAGCTAGCGTTCTGGTAAATAACTAACCTAGATATCTTTCTGAGGCCAGAACCAATTGTATATCTTCAGACACCTTAATTAAGCCCTGCATGGTCTATTGACTATCCAAACCTATCAAAATTGAATAAATTCAGTTGGTCAAATAGAGTGGCATTTGGGGCACAGCCATACAGTGACAACAACACAGATATCAAAACCACATGGATATCAAAATAACATAGTCCTGCTCTACCTCCATGGTCCTCTTCAACTGGCTGCTGTTCAGAGCAGGGCTGTCTGTCTGCTGGCCTTCCGACTGCCTCAGAGGCCCTTGTCTGAGAGAGCATGGTTCCCATTTCACCATGACCGCTATTCCAGCCGCTGGCCTCATACCGTAGCGCTAGGCTAACGGTTATTTACTGCATCTCAGGGACAGCCTGTTTGTCTAACTAGCAAACCTTGTTAACCCAGGGCCTATAAATTCTGGACTCATGTTGCTTTTTCGTTCCTCTGGGTCAAATGGGTTTGGCCTATGTAGAAGTCTGTCTGCTGCAGTCAGCCAGCCTTCCCTCTACAGTAATCATCCCCTGTCTTTCTGAAACGGTTGATCTAGCTATCCTACTGGGCTCTGGCATCGTATGCTACATATACAGTAGCGCTGCTCTCTATCATTGTAGTAATAATGATCTATTTAGCATAAAAAAAACATATTTTAATGGTACTATTCTAATGCTAATTTTGAAATGGATGCTATTCTCTCTTATTTGGTTAAATCAGGGTAAATGAAATCCACTCACAGTGGGTGTCTATACATGTGGTGTTCCAGTTTTTCTGTTCCCCCATACAACAACAATCTGTTCTCCCAGCTACAGAAGTGCCAGGGTGAGTGAAGTGCATCCCTGAATCCTTGCGTCCCTGGGCTCAGCCCGTCCGCCAGCCAGCCAGGCCGCCAGCCAGCCAGCAAGCCGCAGAGACCAGGTCTGATTTATGCCCCTCAATTTGGAGAAAGGGAACGAACGGCCAGTGAGATACCGGTTGTCAGGACTTGCTTTCAAGCGTTGCTGTGGCAAAATTTATGGAGGCGGCGGCTTTCTCCTCCACAGCTGATCATTTTTCCATGCGAGATGAGTCTGTCTCTGAGGGCGCTATGCCTTACCCGCTGGCAGGGACAGATAGGGACAAGGACAGACAGAGAGGGAGATAGACAGACAAGCGTATTGCACGGGGAATATGCCAACTCAATCCTATCCAATTCCACTTTCCCTGCAGCTAATTGTTGATTCACTCCCAACTATGTGAGGTGTACTGTATGAACAAGGACTTGTGTTTCAAGTTGTCATGTATCTGTAATGTACTATGGATGTACTAAGCGTGGGTAGTGTCGAAAAGCACAGAGCTGCTACAATATGATTACGTTTTGGAGGCTTTAGTGAGAGTCAGTCCTGCCCAGTGTTTGGTGTTTAGTATGACGACAGTTTCAGTGATTTGTGGAGGTCAGACAAGGAGGCCCAGCAGTATCATTACTCAGCGACTGACAGAACAACATGGACCCTTGTCTTCACTCAGTCAGGTCCAGGTGAACACAAATACCTGGACCATGATGAATGGCTGCCTGACAGAGATAGCAGCACAACACAGTTAAAACTGCACTCTACTACGGTTAGTTAAAGGTCAGGGACTTTGGGAGAGTTTGGCTATAATTTATCTTCAGCTGAGCTATAATTGGATATTGAACAAATCTGAAAATGAGGTGAATGTGGAGACCTCGCTCTTCCCAGCCCAGCACAGCGAATACGTCTACTCCCCTCCATTGAGTGGATACGGTTTCAGGCCTTTCATGGCCAGTGGTCAGCACATGTGTGAGTGACTCTACGGAGATCTCAGTGGTCAGATAAGATCTTCAGATCAGTGCAGGCGGAGAAGGGGGGAGGGGGGAGGGCCAAGTGGACAATACTGCAGCTCGAGCCATGAACCCATCAATCAGAGAGTGAACAAAGCCTCATGTCAGGGTCCGCAGTCCACTCCTCCGGCCATGTCACAGCCCCCGGCCCCGGCTATCCAGTCCTGATGACAGCCCAGTGATAGGCCTGATAGGTCTGAGTAGACCTCAAGGAGTGTGCTGTTGTCATCTTAATAACTTAATAACAAGCCTGTTCTGTTCTAACCTCTCTTCTCTACCTCTTCTCTTCCCCCTTCTCTTCCCGCCTCTTCTCATCCCTCCTCTTCTCTTCCCGCCTCTTCTCGTCACGTCCAAAGACCTTCAAAATGTGATGTCTAGTGTTGTTGTCTAAATAATAACCTTATTATATTAGAAATACTTTATTAATCCCAGAGGAGACATTTGATTGTCAATCTCAGTATGTATACTGTCATGTATACGTACCTCATTTCACCTCCCCCCCTCCTCTTCCCTCCTTTTCTCCTTACATCCAAAGATCTCCAAATCGTGCCCAGTACATCGACCTGAACCCTCCCAACATACACACACACGCACGCGCGCACGCACACACGCACGCACACACACATCTGTTATTTTAGACCTGAGAAACACCCTCAAAGCTGTGCTGCTTTATATTTTCTGTTGCACCTCAGGACACCAGTACTGTTGAAACCTATCTGTTCTCAGACTACCATGTCCACAACTCCTCCCCTTCCCTTGCCTCCCGTCCTCGGCAGCCATTGTTATACATAAAAATGTGTTCTCAGTCAACGTAGCTGGTATAATAACAGTAAAAGACAAATGGAGCTTACAGTTCAAACCTCCCTCTCACTAGCCCAGAGCTTCATTGCAAGCTAATCTCTATCATACCCATTCTGTTCTGTAGGCCAGAGAGTCAGGGACTTTTTCTTCTCTATGTCATGTTAGCTGACTGGCTGCGTCTTTTTCCAACTTCAGCAGAGAGATAGCATGAGGTAAAGGAGGGGAGCTGCTCTGCTCTATTAATCATATAGTGGACGGGGCTTCCCCAGACAGCGTGTGTGCTTGTGCATGTACACTTGTGTGTATATGCTAGTCTGAGTGCTGCCAAAATATCTGTATATATGTGTATGTACTGTATCTGTATCTGTGTGTGTGTGTGTGTGTGTGTGTGTGTGTGTGTGTGTGTGTGTGTGTGTGTGTGTGTGTGTGTGTGTGTGTGTGTGTGTGTGTGTGTGTGTGTGTGTGTGTGTGTGTGTGTGTGTGTGTTCAAAGAGACCAGCGCACACACGGGCTCCAACCAAACCCATAGTCTATTCATCAAAGTCAGGGCCTGCTGGCTGAAATGCCACCAGTGCTGGGGGAAGACCATTGGGAGGCAGGGGAAGGCTGGGGATGGTCGGAGGGAGGCAGGGAGAGGCTGTGTAATGCTGGGGTGGGCAGGGAGAGTCTGGGGGGGGGGCAAGGAGAGTCTGGGGGAGGCAGGGAGAGGCTGGAGGGAGGCTGGGGAGGCTGGGAGGAGGCAGCGGGGAGGCCGGGCGAAGGCTGGGGGAGGCTGGCAGGACAGAGCAGGCTACTGGCTGGCTCTTTTGTGTCCCTGCCTGACAAGGGACCAGAAGCTGCTACGTCATCCCCGACCCATTAAGTGTATATAAATATGTTGGTCAGATCTGGACTTCGTCAAAGTCTAGAGATGCCTATCTGCTGCCAGGCTTGTATGCTCTGGATATGTATTCATGCAGGGGAAGGCATGTAAAAAGATGTGTGTGTCCTTGTTTGTAGATGTTTGGCTAAACTGTGTGTCTGTGCACGTGTGTGTCTGTGCACGTGTGCGTGTGTACATGTGCACATGTGTGTGTGTGTGTGCATTTAAGGGGACTCAGCTCGTTAGTTATTCACAAACAGTTAGAAGGACGACAATAAACCAGCAATTACGTTAAATATATAACTACCGGCTGTTGCCTGATATTGAGGACTACACTGTTGCGTTTTTAGACAGTCCAGTGATGCATTACCTCCTCTTCCACCTCCTCCACCTCCTCATCCACCTCCTCCTCCTCCTTGTCCACCTCCTCCTCCTCCTCATCCACCTTCTCCTCTTCCTTCTCCTCGTCCACCTCCTCGTCCTCCTCGTCCACCCCCCCTCATCTCCTCCTCCTCGTCCACCTCCTCCTCCTCCTCGTCCACGTCCTCCTCCTTCTCGTCCACCACCTCCTCCTCCTCGTCCACCTCCTCCTCCTCCTCGTCCACCCCCTCGTCCACCTCCTCCTCGTCCACCTCCTCCTCCTCCACTTCCTCCTCCTCCACTTCCTTCTCGTCAATAACTGACCATTAAACATTATATCCATCTTTTGTGGGGTTCTGGTCCATATAACAGCAGACACAAAGCATTCCTTTGCACATTGCTATAAATATATCCACTCTGAGACAGACTCTGTAGGCTCTCTAGGCTTTTATCTACCTATAGAAGCTCAGTACCCATAGCTGTATAGTCCCCTGTTGTGTGCACATCTGCATTGCTTTCTGTTTGGGACTTTAGGCTGGGTTCCTGTATAGGCACTTTGTGACATCGGCTGATGTAAAAAGGGCTTTATAAATACATTTGATTGAAACTTTGATTGATAACACAATTACAAATGAAACATGCACACAAACACATACACACACGTACACACAGACAAAACACACACACACACACACATAAATAGAGTTGAGTGGGGAGGGATCAGAGAGTGCAGCTAGTCCACAATTTCAATGTCACAGAGTAGCATCTTCCTCTTGCGGAGGGGGACTGGAGAATCCTCTACTCTGTCAGCAGCCTGTGTCTCATCGCAGGCAGGAACAAGGCCCTTCTCTCTGGGAAGAGAAGAGCGCACCTCCAGGTCCCTTTGGTCCACTGGATCCTACTGCTGAGTGACATGGGCTGCGCCACGGCTGAGGTCTGAGCTCTGAGAAGGACAGCCTATTGATAAAAGCCCAAGTGGGGGCTTGCATACCCATATCCCCCCTACTTCCATCCCATCTCCTCTGCCCCCCAAATCCCTGTCCCTTAGCCTGCCAAACCCTCCCTAACCCAGACAACGCTGGGCCAATTGTGCACCGCCCCATGGGCCTCCTGGTCACCGCCGGCTGCGACAGAGCTTGGGCTCGAACCCAGAGTCTCTGGTGGCACAGCTAGCACTGCGATGCAGTGCCTTAGACCACTGCGCCACCCGGGAGGCCTTTTTTAATTTAAATATTTAGATTTTTTTAAATGACTCTGTTTAATAGGGGGCGGCAGGTAGCCTAGTGGTTAGAGCGTTGGGCCAGTAACAGCCACATGGTAACATCCCTGAGCAGTTTTATTCCTGTTCTGCAGCTCAGTTCAGAAGGATGACTATCGTTGATGTGTCTGTGTGGTTTAATACAAAATCCACAGCATAATTATTAACTTGACCATGCTTAAAGATATATTCAATGTCTGATTTGTTATTGTTACCCATCCACCAATCACCGCCCTTCTTTATGAGGCGTTCCAAAAGCTCCCTGGTCTTCGTAGTTGAATCTGTGCTTGAAATTAAATACTTGACTGAGGGACCTTACAGATGTTTTATGTATGGGGGATAGAGGAACGGTTAGTCATTCAAAAATCATGTCAACCCGCATTATTTTGCACAGAGTGAGTCCATGTAACTTATTATGTAATTTGTTAAGCCAAATGTTACTCCTGAACTAATTTAGGCTTTCCTAAATAAAGAGGCTGAATACTTATGCAACAACAATATTTCAGTTATGATATTTTTTGTTCTCGTAAAAAATACGCATACTTTTTCTTCCACTGACATGGACAAAACATGAGAATTAAATCCATTTGAATCCCACTTTGTAAATCCAAGGGGTCTGAATAGTTTTGCAAGCCATATGTGTCTTCAGCATTCATCCTGGCGTCCCTCATCCCCCTCTTAGCTAGTGGGACTCATACAGAGTGACTGCAGTTGCAATGTTAGAAGAGACATGGGAAGCCACAACAAAGTGGCTAAACAGGGGCACATCTGTGATAATAGATGAGTGCCTCTGAAATGGCACCCTTGTTCCCTTAGTAGGGCCCTATGCAATATATAGGGAATAGGGTGCCATTTGGGACGCGGTGAATGTCAGAGGTGACATGGGAAGCCACAACAGAGTCGCTAAATAGACAGGGCCCATCTATGATAATTGTTAGATTTTCAAATAGATTGGGAGGGGAACATCTGTCTGATAAACATTTGTTTAATGAACATCTGTCTAATGAACATCTGTCTGTGTTGGCTGATGGAGGGACAGCAGAATGGCAGCTCTGTCTGTCCTACCAGGGGACAGGGTAAGGGTCGGGGTAATGAGCCCAGCTAGTGGTGACAGATTGCTGGGCAGGGCATCAGACTCAAGACCCAGTCTTGGATGTGTGAAGGAGGCCTGTACACTCCCCACCACTGGACAGACTGACAGATAGACGTAACCTGACACTACCTGAATACTTAGGTAATGATGGCCAATGCCAAAATGAAACAGTTCAGTGGAATCGGAAAGACAGATTAATCTTCAGATCCTTTCTGGCTTTTTCGGTAATAAAATATACAGTGACCTCCAAAAGTATTGGGAAAGTGACACATCTACTGTTCTTTTGGCTCTGTACTCCGGTACTTTGGACATTAAATTATGCAATGACTATGACGTTAAAGTGTAGACTGTCAACTTTAGTTTGAGTGTATTTTTTTTATCAGGTGAACCGTTTAGAAATGTGTACATAGTCCCCCCATTTTAGGGGACCAAAAGTATTGGGACAAATTTAGTTTTGTATTTTGTCCCATATTCCTACCCAGCAATGATTGCATCAAGCTTGTGACTCAGCAAACTAGCTGGATGAATTTGCTGTTTGTTTTGGTAGTTTTTCTGATAATTTTCTGCCCAATAGAAATGAATGGTAAATGTGTTAAGTTACAGACCCACAAATATCATACCCCTCAAAAAATGCTAACCTCCCTTGTTATAGTAATGGTGAGAGGTTAGCATGTCTTTGGGGTATGACATTTGGGTATGATATTTCCACGATTAATTCAGGACTATCCATAATCATGGTAGCATCCAAGTTATTGTAGAAATGTTTAGAAACATATTCTATTCTTATTTGCAATAAAAGTGACTCCAAAATGACACAATACATTATTTACCATTCATTTTTATTGGGCACAAAATAATCTGAAACACAACCAAAACAAACAGCAAATGCATCCAACAAGTTTGTAAAGTCATACGCTTGATGTAATCATTGCGTGCTCGGAATATTAGACACACTTTTGACTACTTTAATACACATATAAGTGAATTTGTCCCAATACTTTTGGTTCCGTAAAATGGGGGGACTGTGTACAAGAAGTTCTGTCATTTCTAAACGGTCCACCCGATATGGATGAAAATACCCCCACATCAAAGCTGACAGCCTGTACTTGAGCGTAATAGTCATTGTGTCATTTCAAATCCAAAGTAGTGGAACACAGTGCTAAAACAACAACAAAAAATTGTCACTGTCCCAATACTTTTGGAGCTCGCTGTAATTTCAGAAGGATATCAAAAACATAAAGGATGTCAGAAGAATATGTTTTGATGTAGAACAATGTTTTTGTTGTACAGTGATGAATATACCAAGACTGTACCCTTAGAGCACCTCTGAATGTGAGCTGATGTGGGAATCAATCATATTTTGTTTTTGAAGATGTTTCGTTGTTTTCTGCTCTTCATCTATCTATTTCAAATGGTTTTCTTATTGGCTAGTGGAACGCAGTTGCTATTGGATACCAGGTGGGGTGTCTGTTTTTATCAAAGGAGCTGTTGACAATGTCTTGATGTTTTTCTCATATTAGGAGACAGCAGGAGTGAAGACAAATCTAAAAATGAACATTGGTTGGTTCAAACACATTGCAGGGGCGAAAAGATGATACTGCATATGTAAGAACTAGCTGTTTGTGGGGTGTCAAACAAACCCTGGGAAATGTCCAATGGTGTGTTTATATTCTATCTAACATATTTAGCTGGGTAATTGGAACGATACAAAGCACCAGTGACAAGTGACAACTGATAGACTAGCCCCTGTGGTTGTCCAAGACGGTTCAATACCCAGACAGCTCAATCCCTCTCCTCTCAACATAAAGAGACACTTGCTACCCTGTAACTATAATTTATCAAATAATAACAGGAAGTCATGTTGCTTGGCCAAAGATGGACCTGTGGGCCTACCATTGGGCAAAGCTTGTTTTAATAATTGAGTTTTATGATTGACAAATTTTCCCATTTGAATTCATATTCTGAAAATGTAAACATGTATTAATGAAAGGAACAGCTCTTGGCTGAATTGCGAAGCTTGGCTGATTTTGAACTAATTTACTGAACTCCATGAGCTCCCCTGCTGCTAACTGGTGCTTAGAGTTAATGAGTAATGTAGCAGTGAACTATCGCCATCTACTGTGTCAATTGCATCATTGAAGGTGTAGTGATGTGGATCATATTTCTGATGCAGTTCTAAACGTGACCACATGATGGCACTGCTCTGCTGTGTGAGACCTCAGATGACCAGCCTCATGTCCAGAACGCAGGTCTGCCTGTCAGCCAGCCAGCCAGCCAGTCTGCCAGTCAGCCAGCCAGCCAGTCTGCCAGTCAGCCAGCCAGTCAGTCTGCCAGCCAGCCAGCCAGCCAGTCAGTCTGCCAGCCAGCCAGCCAGCCAGCCAGCCAGCCAATCAGCCAGCCCCCCATCAATCCATCCATCTAGCTGGGGCCACATCAGCACTCTGTCAGGAAGTAGCAACATAAACTCCCTCTATGATACTCATCTCTGTCCTCTTCTCCAAACACGCACATGAACTAACAAACAGCAGGCCAACTCTGACTCATTCTTTTCTGTTTAAACTCAATTGAGTAAACCTGGCCTGGCTGTTTCCGTCTCTCCCTTAGTACTGCCCATGGCCCCACCATCCACTATCTGCTCCGTTGATCTGACTGACTGGTCGGTGGGGGATGTGCAACGTTGTGACTGTCTGTGACGCACTTCTTTCTCTATCACATACACACACACGAGTTCATGTACGCAGAGCACACATTGGTCCTCTTCCACACAAGCCTTGATTCACGTATGTGGCCAGACGGACTAACGCACGCTACTCCCACTCCTCTCTTCTCCGTCTCCCAACGGCCCCAAGCAGCCCTGGACGGGAGATCTTCTGATACATGGAGGAAGGGAGGAGAGGGGAGGAAGGAGGAGGAGGATAGTGGACAACAAAGCTGTTCTCTGTGTATCTGTCCAAAACACGCACACACAGATTCTTGTAATTCGCTGCAAAGTCTATGCATATGGTATGACATATTTGTATGCTAATATGTGCAGTGCTCTGTATGTGACTTGTGTAATGAGAAAAATATATATTCGTACCAGCCTCATCTATTCATGTGATACATTTCTAATCCCACAGTATTATATGTAATTTGATTTGACATGCCGTCAATTGTAATATCGGAGTCGTTTCCCCTCCATAGCGTTCCTCCCTTCATCTGAAGTGCCATTGACTGCGTCGACTGCCCCCCCCCCCCCCCACCCCTCCCCACCCCTGCGCACACACCCGTCCCCCCTCACCTGTCATACTGTCTGTCACACAGACCAAGCAGACGCTATCGATGCCTTCACGCTTTGACGCTTGGCCTCGAACTCAGCAGCAAAGGGCTCAGAATCCAATTTAAACAAATGTTGCTCTTTGAAACCGAATCCCATTTGGTATTCTTCAAAAAATAGAATAGAAGAGAACTTCTAGCTCCAGGCTCATGTATTCAAGCACATGGACCCGACTGTGAACCTGGCATCTGCCTTGTGCCATGGGTGTAGCATATACTGTATGAGAGGACGATTTGATGAATGACTCTGTGCCAGAATCTAATTTTCGAACAAATATATCACCTCTCGGATTTGAACAGTGTTTATGAGCGCCAACATGATTGATGATTACATCAAACCAGGACTGACAGTGAAATAATAACACAATATGCACCCTGGATTACAATATTTCCCCCCTGGAAGTGCTCTTTGTGATATAGTTATCCTTGGCATTATTAGAGGAGATGAAATCATGACCACTCATCATGAAAGCGATTTCAGCCAGAGAAATAGAATAATTGGAATTGGAGAGGAATAAGAAATAGGGTACATCTGTCCTACTTTTGTACCTACTGTCTTCCTCTGAGTTTACTCCCAGTCAGACAAAAGTAGAGCACAGATTCTCTGCCGAAAAGTGAAAAGCCTTTGCTTTCATGTTCGACAGCCGGGGAGAAGAAAGGCAAAGGGGAAGATGAGGGATGAGAGGAAGAGGGTTAGACGTAACAGCGTAAAGGTAAATCCAGGACACTCCAATTAGTATATGTTGGGTTTCGTATGGTATGTATTAATTTGTGGTTGTCCATCTACTTCGTATGATCTATTACGAATTGCAATTCGTACAATATGTTACGCTTTGTAAAACATATGATATGTTACAAATTCCAATTTGTTGTGGCTAACGTTAGCTAGGTGGCTAACGCTAACAATCTCTAGGTGACTAACATTAGTTAGGCTAGGGGTTAAGGTTAGGGTTAAGGTTAGGAGTTAGGCTAAAGGGTTACAGTTAGAGGACGGGTTAGCTAACATGCTAAGTAGTTGCAAAGTAACAAAAATTTTGCAAGTAGTTGCAAAGTAGCTAATTGGCTCAAATTCTAAAGTTGTCCGTGAAGAGATTCAAACACGCAATCTTTGGGTTGCTAGACTTTCTCATTATACATTCTGTCTTATGTTACCATATCAAACATAACATATCATACTGATTTTGGTACCCAGATTTACATTTACTATGTTACGTCTAGTCTATGAGACCAGATTGGGGGGGAAGGTGAATGAGTGATGAGTGGTACAGGGGATTTTTCCTGAAAAGTGGACAGCCTTCACGTTCATGTTCGACAGACAGAAAGAAAATAAGAGAATAAGGAAAGAAGAGGAGGAAAGAAGGCAAGGAAGCGGGAAAGGTGGATGCGTACAGAGTCCCCTAAAATAGAGGGGGAGGGGGATTTACCCTGAAAAGTGTATAGCCTTCACATTCATGTTCAACAGGCAGAAAGAAACCAAAAAGAGAGGAGAGGAGAGGAGAGGAGAGGGGAACATGAATGACTGCGGATTCACCCAAAGTGGAGGGGGAGTAGGGATGGAGAGAGGGATAGGGGGAGTTGGGGATGGGATGAAAACCTGTTCCTGTTTGTGAGACCTAGCTCTAATTATGGCCTAGGTAATTAGTGTCAACGCTCAACGCTAACTCGCTTGGAAGCATGCCACTTGGTTCAGCTTCTTTTCCCTCCCTCCCTCCTTCCATCCCTCCTTGCCTTGGCGCTCCCATTCGATTCCTGCTCCGTGTCTTGACAGCTCATAAGGCAGACAGTATATCAAAGAGAGGCTCTGCCACTGTAGCCCTTGAGCAAGCATCTTTTCTCAAATTGCTTCAGAAGTGAAAAAAAGAAGAGAAACCAGAAATGAAGCGGTGTTCAGAACAGAAGTACAGATACTATATCTGTTATTCTGCGGGATGGGAAGAGGGAAGGAGGGAGAGGCGGAGAAGGAGGAAAGAGGGGAGAGGAAAGAGGGATGGTAGGGAGTGGGGGAGTTGGGGGAGTGTGTGGGAATGGCAAAGGAGGACAGCGGGAGGGAGGGGAGGGGTGGAAAGGGGTATCTCCTGGGGTGTCAGGTTGAGCCTCTGAAAGCCAAGGTAAAAGATGTGAGGGGCGCCGTGACTCCCCAGAGGAATTAGAGGAGCACAGAGAGAGATCAGCACATAGACATATGTCACTGCGTCCTGGAATTGGAGCCACTGTCTGTATTTACACACACACGTACGCACGCTCGCTCGCACTCACACACGCACACACACAGACACACAGACACAGAGCCCTTCCCTGGCTTAGAACAGACCTGAACAGAATAGAATGCTGTGACATCAAACTCCTCTAACTCCCTTCAATTCAAATTCTATCCGTGCCTGCTATTCAGCTCAGAAGCACTGCAAGATGCTGCATAAATTAAGCAGCTGGGAGATGGAGAGTCAGAGTGTACCCCGCTCCCCGCTCCCTGTTACCACGCCAACTACTAGTGACACAAAATAAGCCCTTCTGACTGACACCCGGAGCTTGGGCAGATCTTCAACTTCTCTTAACGTTCATTAAAGTCCACTTGGAGCCTCTCTGCTAGTCCGCTTCAACGCCCTCTTTGCTTACTGCTGTCTGGGCAAGGTGTGTACTCTAAATATTTATTAGCTGTACATAAACTCAGTGAGCTGAATAACAGCAGAGCATTTGGAGAGCATTTGTCTCTCTCTCTCTCTGCTGTGTTGGCGGCTGTGTGGGTGTCGATCATTATGGTGGTGAAGACGTGACCGGGGTTGTTTGAGGTCCGAGGGAGTGTGTGTGTCAATTACAGCTTCACTGATTACAGCACTTACCATCTCACCCTCATGGTGTCATTATACCACCACTACATTATCGCTTTTCTCTCCTTCCCTCTCTTGACTCTATTGAAAGGGAGAGAATGGCTGCTTTAAAACTGAAATAGTTGAATTTGTTCGAGCGACCTGTTATTTTCTGACTGTGACTCTCTCACATTCAGTACTCTCCAACACATGCAAACACTGTACAGCTCAATGCAGCTCCAGTTAGGATCATAGCACAGAATAAAGGCAAGGGATGGAGGAGTGAGGAGGGGTGAGGAGGGGTGAGTGGGGTTGGACAGGATTTGTGCTAACATTTCAGAACGTTTAGGTTTCACCCCTTCGCCGCCGGGTGCTTCAGTTCCAAACTGTGTCCTCATTGTTCTATCAACGACAATGACATCATCCCCAGCAGCCCTTGCTTTGTCACATGACCCTGACTCCTTCTCCTTCTCAGGAAGTGATGCAACAGCTGAGCAGTGATTGGTGGCTGGCTGGCTGCGGGCCGAATGAGAGGGGACATTGCTCTCGTGGGAAAGGCCAAGCGGGTTCACTCCCTCCAAGATGCCTCGAGTGGGACGAATTCATAGCACTTTAGAACGCAAACACGGTCAGCACATAAGAATGAAACCAGCATCCCTGAAATGGAACACTGTCACTTCGCCAGCTTGACTCTTTATAGCTGTGGTGCGTCCCAAATGGCACCCTATTCCCAATATAGTGCTCTACTTTTGACCAGAGCCCTATGGGAGTGGAGCCTCTACGCAGCCTGGAGTTTGAAATTGAGGCCAAAACGTCACTTTCTGCTCTTGAACTGAACTACAGTAGGCTACCAGTCCAGGCAGTGCCAGACCCTTCCTTCTAAATCTAGGGATCACATTAAATCTTGTCATTAGACTTTGTTCCAAGGAAAACAACACTAGAGGTCTACTTTTGCCAAAGCCTGTCAGGGCAGCAAGGGTAAACTATGAGGCTTAAAGAAAGGATGCAATCATTCAAGATGGCCTCCATCCTCTGCCTTTGACTGAACGATGATGCAGTAATAGTGGTTCCGTTCTAATTCACTGAAGGTCTTTGAGCGGATCCTGTAATAATAGTTATGTTGAACTAACAACGTTATCTAGGATTGCAGCCAGGTACCGATGTTGTTAGCAAGAGAGCTGCTGTCCTGATGTTGAACTGTGTGGTGGTGACGGAGTTTGAAGTTCTGAAGTTTGATGCTGTTGAAGTTATTTTGTATTGAGCTGGTGTTGTATCAGTGGTGTTTTGTATTGAGGTTGTGTTGTATCAGTGGTGTTTTGTATTGAGGTGGTGTTGTATCTGTGGTGTTTTGTATTGAGGTAGTGTTGTATCAGTGGTGTTTTGTATTGAGGTAGTGTTGTATCAGTGGTGTTTTGTATTGAGGTAGTGTTGCATCAGTGGTGTTTTGTATTGAGGTAGTGTTGTATCAGTGGTGTTTTGTATTGAGGTGGTGTTGTACCAGTGGTGTTTTGTGTTGAGGTATTGTTGTATCAGTGGTGTCTTGTATTGAGGTATTGTTGTATCAGTGGTGTTTTGTATTGAGGTATTGTTCTTTCAGTTGTGTTTTGTATTGAGGTAGTGTTGTATCAGTGGTGTTTTGTATTGAGGTAGTGTTGCATCAGTGGTGTTTTGTATTGAGCTATTGTTGTATCAGTGGTGTTTTGTATTGAGGTTGTGTTGCATCAGTGGTGTTTTGTATTGAGGTGGTGTTGTATCAGTGTTGTTTTGTATTGAGGTAGTGTTGCATCAGTGGTGTTTTGTATTGAGGTAGTGTTGTATCAGTGTTGTTTTGTATTGAGGTAGTGTTGCATCAGTGGTGTTTTGTATTGAGGTAGTGTTGTATCAGTGGTGTTTTGTATTGAGGTAGTGTTGTATCAGTGGTGTTTTGTATTGAGGTTGTTTTGTATTGAGGTAGTGTTGTATCAGTGGTGTTTTGTATTGAGGTAGTGTTGCATCAGTGGTGTTTTGTATTGAGGTAGTGTTGCATCAGTGGTGTTTTGTATTGAGCTATTGTTGTATCAGTGGTGTTTTGTATTGAGGTTGTGTTGCATCAGTGGTGTTTTGTATTGAGGTGGTGTTGTATCAGTGTTGTTTTGTATTGAGGTAGTGTTGCATCAGTGGTGTTTTGTATTGAGGTGGTGTTGTATCAGTGGTGTTTTGTATTGAGGTGGTGTTGTATCTGTGGTGTTTTGTATTGAGGTAGTGTTGTATCAGTGGTGTTTTGTATTGAGGTAGTGTTGTATCAGTGGTGTTTTGTATTGAGGTAGTGTTGTATCAGTGGTGTTTTGTATTGAGGTAGTGTTGTATCAGTGGTGTTTTGTATTGAGGTGGTGTTGTACCAGTGGTGTTTTGTGTTGAGGTATTGTTGTATCAGTGGTGTCTTGTATTGAGGTATTGTTGTATCAGTGGTGTTTTGTATTGAGGTATTGTTGTATCAGTTGTGTTTTGTATTGAGGTAGTGTTGTATCAGTGGTGTTTTGTATTGAGGTAGTGTTGCATCAGTGGTGTTTTGTATTGAGCTATTGTTGTATCAGTGGTGTTTTGTATTGAGGTTGTGTTGCATCAGTGGTGTTTTGTATTGAGGTGGTGTTGTATCAGTGTTGTTTTGTATTGAGGTAGTGTTGCATCAGTGGTGTTTTGTATTGAGGTAGTGTTGTATCAGTGGTGTTTTGTATTGAGGTAGTGTTGTATCAGTGGTGTTTTGTATTGAGGTTGTTTTGTATTGAGGTAGTGTTGTATCAGTGGTGTTTTGTATTGAGGTAGTGTTGCATCAGTGGTGTTTTGTATTGAGGTAGTGTTGTATCAGTGGTGTTTTGTATTGAGGTAGTGTTGTATCAGTGGTGTTTTGTATTGAGGTGGTGTTGTATCAGTGGTGTTTTGTATTGAGGTAGTGTTGTATCAGTGGTGTTTTGTATTGAGGTAGTGTTGTATCAGTGGTGTTTTGTATTGAGGTAGTGTTGTATCAGTGGTGTTTTGTATTGAGGTAGTGTTGTATCAGTGGTGTTTTGTATTGAGGTAGTGTTGTATCAGTGGTGTTTTGTATTGAGGTAGTGTTGCATCAGTGGTGTTTTGTATTGAGGTAGTGTTGTATCAGTGGTGTTTTGTATTGAGGTAGTGTTGTATCAGTGGTGTTTTGTATTGAGGTAGTGTTGTATCAGTGGTGTTTTGTATTGAGGTAGTGTTGTATCAGTGGTGTTTTGTATTGAGGTAGTGTTGTATCAGTGGTGTTTTGTATTGAGGTAGTGTTGTATCGGGGGTGTTTTGTATTGAGGTAGTGTTTTATCAGTGGTGTTTTGTATTGAGGTAGTGTTGCATCAGTGGTGTTTTGTATTGAGGTAGTGTTGTATCAGTGGTGTTTTGTATTGAGGTACTGTTGTATCAGGGGTGTTTTGTATTGAGGTAGTGTTGTATCAGTGTTGTTTTGTATTGAGGTAGTGTTGTATCAGTGGTGTTTTGTATTGAGGTAGTGTTGTATCAGTGGTGTTTTGTATTGAGGTAGTGTTGTATCAGTGGTGTTTTGTATTGAGGTTGTGTTGTATCAGTGGTGTTTTGTATTGAGGTAGTGTTGTATCAGTGGTGTTTTGTATTGAGGTAGTGTTGCATCAGTGGTGTTTTGTATTGAGGTAGTGTTGTATCAGTGGTGTTTTGTATTGAGGTAGTGTTGTATCAGTGGTGTTTTGTATTGAGGTAGTGTTGTATCAGTGGTGTTTTGTATTGAGGTGGTGTTGTATCAGTGGTGTTTTGTATTGAGGTGGTGTTGTATCAGTGTTGTTTTGTATTGAGGTAGTGTTGTATCAGTGGTGTTTTGTATTGAGGTAGTGTTGTATCAATGGTGTTTTGTATTGAGGTAGTGTTGTATCAGTGGTGTTTTGTATTGAGGTGGTGTTGTATCAGTGGTGTTTTGTATTGAAGTAGTGTTGTATCAGTGGTGTTTTGTATTGAGGTGGTGTTGTATCAGTGGTGTTTTGTATTGAGGTAGTGTTGTATGCCTATTGTTGTTGTGTTTTTGTTCGGGAGGTGTTGGCTGTTCTTGTATTTCTATGGTTTAGTATTGATGTTATTTTATATTGAGGGATTTTTTGGTGTTATTTTGTGTCGAGGTGTTGTGCTGGTGTTGCTGCTTAGTATCAGTGTATGGTAGTGTTAGTTTTACTAGTGTCTGTATAGCTAGGTGGTGGAGTTACTATCTGTGTAGTTGTTGTTGGTGGTGGTGGTAGTGTATGTATAGCTAGGTGGTGGAGTTACTATCTGTATAGTTGTTGGTGGTGGTGGTGTTGGTATATGTATAGCTAGGTGGTGGAGTTACTATCTGTATAGTTGTTGGTGGTGGTGGTGTTGGTATATGTATAGCTAGGTGGTGGAGTTACTATCTGTATAGTTGTTGTTGGTGGTGGTGTTGGTGTATGTATAGCTAGGTGGTGTAGTTACTATCTGTGTAGTTGTTGGTGGTGGTGTTGGTGTATGTATAGCTAGGTGGTGGAGTTACTATCTGTATAGTTGTTGTTGGTGGTGGTGTTGGTGTATGTATAGCTAGGTGGTGTAGTTACTATCTGTATAGTTGTTGGTGGTGGTGGTGGTAGTGTATGTATAGCTAGGTGGTGGAGTTACTATCTGTATAGTTGGTGGTGGTGGTGGTGTTGGTGTATGTATAGCTAGGTGGTGGAGTTACTATCTGTATAGTTGTTGGTGGTGGTGGTGTTGGTATATGTATAGCTAGGTGGTGGAGTTACTATCTGTATAGTTGTTGTTGGTGGTGGTGTTGGTGTATGTATAGCTAGGTGGTGTAGTTACTATCTGTGTAGTTGTTGGTGGTGGTGTTGGTGTATGTATAGCTAGGTGGTGGAGTTACTATCTGTATAGTTGTTGTTGGTGGTGGTGTTGGTGTATGTATAGCTAGGTGGTGTAGTTACTATCTGTATAGTTGTTGTTGGTGGTGGTGGTGGTATATGTATAGCTAGGTGGTGTAGTTACTATCTGTATAGTTGTTGTTGTTGGTGGTGTTGGTGTATGTATAGCTAGGTGGTGGAGTTACTATCTGTATAGTTGTTGTTGGTGGTGGTGTTGGTGTATGTATAGCTAGGTGGTGTAGTTACTATCTGTATAGTTGTTGTTGGTGGTGGTGTTGGTGTATGTATAGCTAGGTGGTGGAGTTACTATCTGTATAGTTGTTGTTGTTGGTGGTGGTGGTGGTATATGTATAGCTAGGTGGTGGAGTTACTATCTGTATAGTTGTTGTTGGTGGTGGTGTTGGTGTATGTATAGCTAGGTGGTGGACTTACTATCTGTATAGTTGTTGTTGTTGTTGGTGGTGTTGGTGTATGTATAGCTAGGTGGTGGAGTTACTATCTGTATAGTTGTTGGTGGTGGTGGTGTTGGTGTATGTATAGCTAGGTGGTGGAGTTACTATCTGTATAGTTGTTGGTGGTGGTGGTGTTGGTGTATGTATAGCTAGGTGGTGGAGTTACTAACTGTATAGTTGTTGGTGCTGGTGGTGTTGGTATATGTATAGCTAGGTGGTGGAGTTACTATCTGTATAGTTGTTGTTGGTGGTGGTGTTGGTGTATGTATAGCTAGGTGGTGGACTTACTATCTGTATAGTTGTTGTTGTTGTTGGTGGTGTTGGTGTATGTATAGCTAGGTGGTGGAGTTACTATCTGTATAGTTGTTGGTGGTGGTGGTGTTGGTGTATGTATAGCTAGGTGGTGGAGTTACTATCTGTGTAGTTGTTGGTGGTGGTGGTGTTGGTGTATGTATAGCTAGGTGGTGGAGTTACAATCTGTATAGTTGTTGGTGGTGGTGGTGTTGGTGTATGTATAGCTAGGTGGTGGAGTTACTATCTGTGTAGTTGTTGTTGTTGGTGGTGTTGGTGTATGTATAGCTAGGTGGTGGAGTTACTATCTGTGTAGTTGTTGTTGGTGGTGGTGGTAGTGTATGTATAGCTAGGTGGTGGAGTTACTATCTGTATAGTTGGTGGTGTTGGTGGTGTTGCTGTATGTATAGCTAGGTGGTGGAGTTACTATCTGTATAGTTGTTGGTGGTGGTGGTGTTGGTGTATGTATAGCTAGGTGGTGGAGTTACTATCTGTATAGTTGTTGGTGGTGGTGGTGTTGGTTTATGTATAGCTAGGTGGTGGAGTTACTATCTGTATAGTTGTTGTTGGTGGTGGTGTTGGTGTATGTATAGCTAGGTGGTGTAGTTACTATCTGTATAGTTGTTGTTGGTGGTGGTGTTGGTGTATGTATAGCTAGGTGGTGGAGTTACTATCTGTATAGTTGTTGTTGTTGTTGGTGGTGGTGGTATATGTATAGCTAGGTGGTGGAGTTACTATCTGTATAGTTGTTGTTGGTGGTGGTGTTGGTGTATGTATAGCTAGGTGGTGGAGTTACTATCTGTATAGTTGGTGGTGGTGGTGGTGTTGGTATATGTATAGCTAGGTGGTGGAGTTACTATCTGTATAGTTGGTGGTGGTGCTGTTGGTGTCTGTATAGTACAGTGCAGCTGTTGTTTCAGGGTGGGTGTGGAGGATTGCGAGATGATTCTACTGACAGACTGTCCGCGTAGGGCTCAGGGGGCCAGGTAATTAAGCTGTGTGGGTGTGTGTCATTGTGTGTGTGTGTGTGTGCGTGTGAGTGTGTATGTGTGTGCGTTTGTGTGGGTGAATGTCAGTTTGAGCTGTAGCTCAAACACACACACATAATCTCTCTCTCTCTCTCTCTCTCTCTCTCTCTCTCTCTCTCTCTCTCTCTCTCTCTCTCTCTCTCTCTCTCTCTCTCTCTCTCTCTCTCTTCCCCTCTCTCTCACCCACCCCCTCTCTCCCTCTCTCCTTCTCCTTCTCTCCCTCTCTCTCTCTCTCTCTCTCTCTCTCTTTCTCTCTCTCCATTTTTCTCTCTCTCTCTCCCTCCCCCTCCGCCTCTCTCTGTCTCTCACCCGATTTCTCCCTTTTTCTCTTTTTGACACACTCTTCTCCCTCTCACAGACGGGCACAGATGTTGTCCCTGTCCATGCTCGGGCACTCCTTGGTCTTTTTGAAAGTCTCTTCACACTTTTCCTCTGCTCTGAAATCCCAGCACACATGAAACAGAAAAGGGCAGGGGTGTCCTAATTGGAAAGAATGAGAAAGAAGACACAATCTGACTGAGAGAAGAATGAGCTCTTAATTAGACACTCTTCCTCTATCTATATATAGGAGGTTCTTTTAAGCTCCTTGGTTGGAAGATATCTCTGAATTCTAATTACTCAGGGCTGATGAGACTGTACTATTGCATAGATAAGCTTCATCTGTATGAGCCCAGGCGTCAGACAACTAGGCAGGCAGGCACACTGCTGTTGCACTGTTGCAGTCAGTCCCTTCACCTTCAAACAGTCAGAGCACAGAGCCGACCTGCCTGAGAGAAAGTGTACACAAAGGAAACCGCAGAAGAACCAGGACAAAAAGGAAGGCCAGTGCCTGAGGTGCTGAGAGAGACAGGAGAGGCTGGATCTGAGAGGGAGAGAAGGTACGATGGAACGAGGGAGGGAGGGTGAGGTGAAGGTGAAGGTGAGAGAGTGTGTGTGTGTGTGTGTGTGTGTGTGTGTGTGTGTGTGTGTGTGTGTGTGTGTGTGTGTGTGTGTGTGTGTGTGTGTGTGTGTGTGTGTGTGTGTGTGTGTGTGTGTGTGTGTGTGTGTGTGTGTGTGTGTGTGTGTGTGTTTATGCCCCCTGCATCTCTAGTCTTGTTAGAATTAAACCCTCTGATCCTGGGGGCTATCAGTTCAGGTTTGGGCTAATCAGGCCTGCTGGAGTGGAGGAGGGAGAGTAGTAAGTCATTCCTGGAAAATGTCCTCACTGTGGTTTAGTCATTTACCAGCAGGGGCTACAAGCAATTACGTTGCACAACGTAGCAGTGACAATAATATTCATGATGATGTTCGGAGTAATAATCTAAGCCTCCATTTAACAGATGAACATAACGACGTCCAAAAAGTGATGGCACCATGCCAAGTTGCTCTCTCTCTCTCTCTCTCTCTCTCTCTCTCTCTCTCTCTCTCTCTCTCTCTCTCTCTCTCTCTCTCTCTCATTCTTTCTTTCTCTCTCTCTAATTCTCTCTCTCATTTTCAATCTCTTCATCTGTTCCACACAAATGTTGTGTACATGTCGTGCACTCTAGACACATACACACGCGCACACACACACACATTTACTTTCTTCCTATCTTAACCCCCCCCCCACACACCACCCTACACATCCCCTCCTTTTCCCCTACACCCATGGGAGTGTCCTGCAGTTGGCATGGGCCTGTGGATAGCCCTGTGGCGTGCTGTGTTCAGGGTGAGCCAGCTCCAAGCATCCCCATCCCCTGTGCGGCGGTGCTGCCTGCATCCCCCAGTGGAAGAAAGGGTTGTAGTGAGGGAATGAGGGTGATAAATTAGGCCTGTGCTGAATGGAAGGCACAGGGTACTTCATCTTCCTCAGCTGACCTTGGGCTTATGAGATGTAATAAAACATCAGCCAAGCACTCCTGAAATTGATCCACTTTGGGTAATGCACAGCCTCTCTGTTGAATTAGCTGCTCACTGGCCCCACCCACTCTATTGATTTCATACAGAACCATGATGATGATGATGAAGATTAAAATGATGATGATTATGATCTTGGTATTTTTTGTTGTTGCTGCTGATGACAATGCTACAGTGCTCTAAATGTTTTGGGGAATATTAATGTCCGTATTGTGTGGTCGATAACCTTTTGTTTTCTACAATGTTATATTCCATGAAGATACTAGAACTGAAGATGAAGATGATGAGAATGATGAAGATACTAGAAATGAAGATGAAGACGAAGACGAAGGTGATGATTGATGATGATGATGATGATGATGATAATGATGATGATGACGATTGATAACAATGATGATGATGATTGATGATGATGAAGACGAAGGTGATGATTGATGATAATTATGATAATGATGATGATGATGAGAATTGATGATGATTGATGATGAGGATGATGAGGATGAAGATTGATGATGTTGATTGATGATGATGATGATGATGATGAAGACGAAGATGACGGTAGCGATGACGACAATAACTATAATGTTGTAACTATTATTTACAGCTATCTGTTCCAGACCCGGGACCTCTTCAGCTTCATAGTTGATTATTTCAACCAGGCAGGTGTTCCTCTCTAGTGGAGAAAGTTCATTCCATATTTGGGGTAATAACTCTGGAGCAAACAGCAGCAGTGCTCTCAGAGGGCCTCAGTAGTACCATATTATTGTAAGGCCATTATTTTATAGCTTCCAGTTCCAGGCCTGATGACTTGGAGTGTTCTCCCTCCAGAGATGCTAGGCTGTAATGGAGCCGTGTAGAACAGAACAGTTCTTCGAGCAGTTCTCCTAGCCTGCCTACCTTAGATTAATTGGTCCATTTGTTTTTTTCGGGTCAAATAATCAATGAATTCCTGTTGTACGAATTCTACCTGATTAAGTATAGAGGGAGTTGGAGGAGGGAGGTGGGGTACAGAGAAGGAGAGGAGTTTGTGCAGACAACAGAGGAGAGGAGGAAAGATAGAAATACCTGGGGCACAGAGAAAGACACTGTATTAGTTGTAAGACACAGTGGAGGCTATAACAGTAAATTGGGCTTGGAGTTACAGTATAGACCTTGACTAATTCAATAATGAACAGCATGGATGTAAGGGACTCAACAACAGATTTAAGCCTTGATACTGTTGGTAAATCTAATTGGTGAAAATGGAACAGTCTGGGACTGTAGTAAAGGCTGCCTGTGTGTTTCTAATATCTGATATATAAAGTACACTATCAGGTTTACCATCTAGCAGGGGAATTAAACCTGCCTGCAACACTGGTGCCACCAGTGTGTGTGTGTGTGTGTGTGTGTGTGTGTGTGTGTGTGTGTGTGTGTGTGTGTGTGTGTGTGTGTGTGTGTGTGTGTGTGTAGGGGTTGGGTGTTTTTGTCAAAACACACACAAACATACAGATATAGGATCTTAATTTGATCACCCTGTTGTTGCAGGAAATACCCTGCACAGCAGGAAATGCTAATTTGTAGTGTATTCAAGATTTAAAAAGGCTCCTACAGTTAGTAATCCACTTTAAAATGTCAGACTTGATTTTCCCTAACAAAACATGTGTCAACCCCAACAAACATTTCCATTAGAAAGAGGAGGAAGGGAAGCGCTACTAAGGTACACTATAGTATATTTTGGTAGATAGAAGGTGCTCTTTGGTAAAAGGTGTAAATTGGTCATCAAAAAGAAAGGAGGACCAAGGCACTCTTCATATAATTAATTAAAATGCCTTTATTAGTATGGCATGTTCAATAGAAACAAAGTTGTTTAAAAACCGACGCGTTTCGGCTGCATGGCCTTCGTCAGGGAGTACAGAAAAAGGAGAATAATTGTGCTAAACATTTCCATTAATTGTCCACACAATAATTCACATTTCCTGTTGCTGCAAGAACACACACACACACACACACACACACACACACACACACACACACACACACACACACACACACACACACACACACACACACACACACACACACACACACACACACACACACACACACACACACACACACACACACACACACACACACACACACACACACACAGACACAGACACACACAGACACAGACAGACCTTAATTCATACACACGTCAGCTCATCTCTCAGGGAGAGATGTGGAGTGTGTCACAGAATGTCAGGCGGGACTGTCACACCCAGTGGAGCAACGAGAGAGAGAAATGGGAAGAAATAAAAGGGAAAGGAAGAAAGTGGCGGGCTGATGTCCAAACGTACACTTGATGATTCATACCTAAGCAGGCCTGATAGTTCATACTTTCAGAAGAAAGGAGAAAGAAAGACAACATGAGAAATGGAGAAAAGAAGAGAGAGAGGGACAAAAGAGTGCAAAGAAATCGAGAGAGGGAGAGATAGAGAGAGAGAGAGAGAGAGCGAGAGAGAAAGAAAGAGAGAGAATGGCAGAGAAGAAAGAGAGAGAGAGAGAAGAGAGAGGGAGAAAGAAAGGGAAAAAAAGAGAGGACAAAGAGAGTGAGTCCAGACAGAGAGGACTATTCCAGGGTCTGGGCAGAGCTCCAGGGAGGCTGAGTGTGCTGAAGCGGTCAGGAGCTGAGGTCAGAGTCAGGGCCAGGGGAGGGAGGGAGGGTCCCACAGCCAAGGTGGAGGACTGGCATGGTAAGAGTGGCCATGGACCCACCATTGCCCTGACCGCACCTGATTGGACTTTATTATGCATTCACCCATAGAGGCCTTGCTCTGAGCCTTATACTATACCAGAAGATAAAGTAAGCAGATAGAGATAATACGCTTTGGATCCAGCTGGTGCTTTTCGACCTCGGGATGGTTACTATATTCGTTGGTACTTGAGTGTAGCAAGGGAGGTTATTAACCCTAAAGCACCAACATATCTTTGCTTAATCGTGCCAAATTGTTGTTGATTGCAAAGAGACGCTGACTGTCAAGCAGTAACACTTTAAACTTTAAACTAGCATAGCTTTAAACTTCTTGGAAATAGGGGGCGCCCTTTTCACTTTTGGATAAAATGGTGCCCAAATTAAACGGCTTCGTACTCTGTCCTAGATCATATGATATGCATATTATTATTACTATTGGATAGAAAACACTCTGAAGTTTCCAAAGCTGTTTGAATTATATCTGTGAGTAAAACTCAACTCAACTCATTTAGCAGGCAAACTTCCAAACAGGAAGTGAAAATTCTGAAATGGGTCTCTGTGAAAGGCATCGCCTATTCAATTGCCTTGTATTTATGGATCTGTATGCACTTCATACGCCTTCCACTAGATGTCAACAGGCAGTAGAACGTGGAATGAAGTGTCTAGCCTTATGTGGGACCGAATGAGAGCCTTTGGAGTGACAGGTCAGCCATATTGGCAGTATTTGGCTACGCACTTGGGTATGTCATATCTTTGTCTGCAAATCGTTAGATAGACACGAAGAAATGCTCCGTCTGGGACGTTATTGGATATATATGAGAAAAACATCCTGAATTTTGATTCTCAACTGAGTTTGACCAGTTTATTCAACTTTTATTATCACATTTAGAAGTTTCCGTTCAATGCGTCAAATCTTCATGGACACGTGAGCTACACATGCTAGCCAAAGTTGCTAATTCGACAGAAGAAATGGACATTCTAAAACAAAACAACGATTTATTGTGGAACTAGGATTCCTGGCACTGCATTCTGATGAAAGTTCATCAAAGGTAAGGGAATATTTATGATGTTATTTTGTATTTTTGTTGACTCTGTTGACTCCAACATGGCGGAGAATGGCTGAGCGCTGTCTCAGATTATTGCATGCTGTGCTTTTTACTAAAGTTATTTTTTTAAATCTAACACAGCGGTTGCATTAAGAACCAGTGTATCTTTAATTCTATGTACAACATGTATTTTTCATCAAAGTTTATGATGAGTTTTTCTGTTAGATTACGTGGCTCTCTAAAATTTCTCCGTATATTTTGGAGCCATTTCTGACCATGGCACCAATGTAAAACCACGATTTGTAGCTATAAATATGCACATTTTCGAACAAAACATAAATGTATTGTATAACATGATGTCATAAGACTGTCATCTGATGAAGTTGTTCAAAGATTAGTGATTAATTTTATCTCTATTTGTGGGTTTTGTGAAAGCTATCTTTGCGGTGAAAAAATGGCGTTGTGTTTTGGGCTATTGTGGTGAGCTAACATAAATATATGTTGTGTTTTCGCTGTAAAACATTTTAAAAATCGGACATGTTGGCTGGATTCACAAGATGTTTATCTTTCATTTGCTGTATTGGACTTGTGATTTCATGAAATTATATTATATTATATCCCTGCGGCGCTAGGCTAGGCTATGCTAGTCAGCGTTTCTGATGAGAATGATCCCGGATCCGGGATGGGTAGTCCAGAAAGGTTTATTAACCTTTTGCAACATAAGTAAGTGGTTTAAATTCTCCAAAATAAGCATATGATTTGGAAAATGTTCTATCATTTTCTTTTACTTTGAAAATGTGGTGTTGAATTAGCAGATGGGTAGGAAATAAATTCCAATGTAATCCTTTTTAGATGTCATTTTAAGGCAGCAAAATGTGAAGACTGTGTAAGGGGCGTCACTCCCTGATCGGTTTCACCTGTCTTTGTGCTTGTCTCCACCCCCCTCCAGGTGTCTCCCATCTTCCCCATTATCCCCTGAGCATTTATACTTGTGTTCCCTATGTGTCTGTTGCCAGTTCATCTTGTCTTGCCAGGTCTTACCAGCGTGCTTTCCCGTTTTCCTGTTTCAAAAGTGTTTGTTTCCTAGTTTTCCCGGTTCTGACCATTCTGCCTGTCCTGACCCCGAGCCTGCCTGCCTGAGTCTGACCTGTTTACGAACCTTTGCCTGCCCTGACCCCGAGCCTGCCTGCCTGAGTCTGACCTGTTTACGAACCTTTGCCTGCCCTGACCCCGAGCCTGCCTGCCTGAGTCTGACCTGTTTACGAACCTTTGCCTGCCCTGACCCCGAGCCTGCCTGCCATCCTGTACCTGCCTGACTCTGACCTGATTACAAACCTCTGCCTGTCCTAGGCCTGCCCTTTGCCCCGTGCTCTAATAAAGGATTGAGAACTGTACTATCTGCCTCCTGTGTCTGCATCTGGGTCATGTCCTGAGTCGTGATAAGGTGTGTGTAGGCTTTTACTAGGCACTGTATGTACCCTGAAATATATATACGTAGATATGGAGCCACCCCAGATTTAGCCCTTATATCCCAAAAATATAAATACATATTTAGGTTCCAGTCAATGTCTCTATACCAAGTCGAGAGTCATCTTTCAGATGCAACTGGCCCTGAGTTGAAAGCCCATAGTGTCCCAGAGTTAGAGCAAAATGTCTGATGGCACCGGTGTTCCTATATTACCCATATCGGTGGCCATCTTAGGTCGCACCGGTATATCCGATTAGCTCAATCGCCAATTTCTCAGCCTCTGAGTTTCACAGAAACACAACACTTTGAATGACCAAATACTTAACTTTTTATTACTTTAATACACATATAAGTGAATTTGTCCCAATACTTTTGCTCCCCTAAAATAGAGGGATTATGTACAAAAATCGCTGTAATTTCTAAATGGTTCACCCGCTATGGGTGAAAATACCCTCAAATTAAAGCTGACAGTCTGCACTTTAAGTCACTGTATAATTTAAAATCATAAGTGCTGGAGTACAGAGCTAAAACAACAACAAAATGGTCCCAATACATTGTTTCTGTCAAAATGTCTCATTTACATTTACCAGACGCTCTTATCCAGAGTGACTTACAGTAGTGAGTTCGTACATTTTCATACTTTTTCCCGTACTGGTCCCCCGTGGGAATCAAACCCACAACCCTGGCGTTGCAAGTGCCATTCTCTACCAACTAAACCACAAGCACCATCAATTTGGTTGGAAATCATTGAGGGAAGCCAATATTCAAACCTTGTCTCAGATTTTCAATTCAATTTAAGTCAGGACTGAGACTGGACCACTCAGGCACATTCAACACCTCTCGGAAATCCATTCTGGTGTGTCTTGGCATTAAAATCTGTCTAATTGTCCCTCTGAAAAAATAAACTATCCCATAGTTATGTTTTCAGAAGACTGAGGTGGTTTTCCTCTAACTTTTAACCTGGGCTTTGCTCCTTTCATATTTATTTTGATCCTGACAAACTCCCAGTCCCTACCGGTGACAAGCATACCCATAATATGATGCGGCCACCACAATACTTGAAGATATAAAGGGTTTCACTCTATGTTGTACAAAATTTTTATACAAACCTGTAGATTGTAATTTAGGCCAAATAGCTAATTTATTTTGCTGTGTTGATGCAGTATTACTTAACAGCCTTGTTGCAAACAGAATGGATGATTTGGAGTGGATTTCTTTTAACATAGGCTTCATTCTTTTCAGTTTTTCATACAGACCAGTAATTTGGAGTGAACACAATGTCGTTGAGCCTCAGTATTTTCTAGTATTGTCAAATCAAATCAAATTGTATTGGTCACATACACATGGTTAGCAGATGTTAATGCTAGTGTAGCAAAATGCTTGTGCTTCTAGTCCCGACCGTGCAGTAATATCTAACAAGTAATCTAACAATTCCACAACAACTACCTTATACACACAAGTGTAAAGGAATGAATGAGAATATGTACATACATATAAATATATGGATGAGCGATGGCCGAACGGCATAGGCAAGATGCAGTAGATGGTATAGAGTACAGTATATACATATGATATGAGTAATGTAGGGTATGTAAACATTATATAAAGTGACATTGTTTAAAGTGACTAGTGATACATTAATTACATCCAATTTTTTATTATTAAAGTGGCTAGAGATGAGTCAGTATGTTGGCAGCAGCCACTCAATGTTAGTAATTGCTGTTTAACAGTCTGATGGCCTTGAGATAGAAGCTGTTTTTCTGTTTTTCTGTTGTGCCTTCTTCACAACACTGTCTGTGTGGGTGGACCATTTCAGTTTGTCCGTGATGTGTACGCCGAGGAACTTAAAACTTTCCACCTTCTCCACTACTGCTAGGGGGGGTGCTCCCTCTGCTGTTTCCTGAAGTCCACGATCATCTCCTTTGTTTTGTTGACGTTGAGTGTGAGGTTATTTTCCTGACACCACCCTCACCTCACCTCCTCCCTGTAGGCCGTCTCGTCGTTGTTGGTAGTCAAGCCTACCACTGTAGTGTCGTCTGCAAACTTGATGATTGAGTTGGAGGCGTGTATGGCCACGCAGTCATGGGTGAACAGGGAGTACAGGAGAGGGCTGAGAACGCACCCTTGTGGGGCCCCAGTGTTGAGGATCAGCGGGGTGGAGATGTTGTTTCCTACCCTCACCACCTGGGGCGGCCCGTCAGAAAATCCAGGACCCATTTGCATAGGGCGGGGCCGAGACCTAGGGTCCAGTTTGTAGGGTACTATGGTGTTAAATGCTGAGCTGTAATTGATGAACATCATTCTTACATAGGTATTCCTCTTGTCCAGATGGATTAGGGCAGTGTGCAGTGTGATTGTGATTGCGTTGTCTGTGGACCTATTGGGGCGGTAAGCAAACTGGAGTGGGTCTAGGGTGTCAGGTAGGGTGGAGGGGATATGATCCTTGACTAGTCTCTCAAAGCACCACATGATGCCCATGCTCTGAGGACGTGGCTAGGGATGCCGTCTGGGCCAGCAGCCTTGCGAGGGTTAACACGTTTAAATGTTTTACTCACGTTGGCTGGGGTGAAGGAGAGTCCACAGGTTTTGGTAGCGGGCTGTGTCAGTGGCACTGTATTGTCCTCAAAGCGAGCAAAGAAGTGGGTCTAGGGTGTCAGGTAGGGTGGAGGTGATATGATCCTTGACTAATCTCTCAATGCACTTCATGATGACGGAAGTGAGTGCCACAGGGCGATAATTGTTTAGTTCAGTTACCTTAGCTTTCTTGGGAACAGGAACAATGGTGGCCCCCATTGTTCCTTTAGTTTGTCTGGGAGCAAGACGTCGGTGTCCGCAACGGGGCTGGTATTATTTTTGTAATCCGTGATTGACTGTAGACCCTGCCACATACGTCTCGTGTCTGAGCCATTGAATTGCGACTCTACTTTGTCTCTATACTGACGCTTAGCTTGTTTGATTGCCTTGCGAAGGGAATAGCTACACTGTTTGTATTCGGTCATGTTTCCGGTCGCCTTGCCATGATTTAAAGCAGTGGTTCGCGCTTTCAGTTTTACGCGAATGCTGCCATCAATCCATGGTTTCTGGTTGGGGAAGGTTTTAATAGTCACCGTGGGTACAACATCACCGATGCACTTGCTAATAAACTTGCTCACCGAATCAGCATATACATCAATGTTATTGGCTGAGGCTATCCGGAACATATCCCAGTCCATGTGACCGACGCAATCTTGAAGCGTGGAATCAGATTGGTCGGACCAGCGTTGAACAGACCTGAGCACGGGTGTTTCCTGTTTTAGTTTCTGTCTATAGGCTGGGACAACAAAATTGAGTCGTGGTCAGATTTGCCAAAAGGAGGGCCAGGGTGGGCTTTGTATGCGTCGCGGAAGTTAGAGTAGCAATGATCCAGAACTTTGCCAGCCCGGGTCGCACATTCGATATGCTGATAAAGTTTAGGGAGCCTTGTTTTCAGATTAGCCTTGTTAAAATCCCCAGCTACAGTAAATGAAGCCTCAGGATATGTGGTTTCCAGTTTACATAGAGTCCAATGAAGTTCTTTCAGGGCCGTCAATGTGTCTGCTTGGGGGGGATATACACGGCTGTGATTATAATCTGTGAGAATTCTCTAGGTAGATAATGTGGTTGGCATTGGAGTAAAGGGATTATAGGTCAGGTGAACAAAAGGACTTGAGTTCCTGTATGTTGTTATGATCACACCACGATTCGTTAAACATAAGGCATACACCCCCACCCTTCTTCTTACCAGAGAGATGTTTGTTTCTGTCGGCGCGATGCGTGAAGAAACCGGGTAGCTGTACCAACTCTGATAAATTATCCCGAGTGAGCCATGTTTCCGTGAAACAGAGAATGTTACAATCTCTGATGTCTCTCTGGAAGGCAACCCTTGCTCGAATTTTGTCTACCTTGTTGTCAAGAGATTGGACATTGGCGAGTAGTAAGCTCGAGAGCGGTGAGCGATGTGCCCGTCTATGGAGCCTGACCAGAAGAGCGCTCCGTCTGCCCCTTCTGCGGCGCAGTTGTTTTGGGTTGCCTACTGGGATCCGATCCATTGTCCTGGGTGGTGGTCCAAACAGAGGAGCCGCTTCGGGAAAGTCGTATTCCTGGTCGTAATGTTGGTTGACGTTGCTCTTATACCCAATAGTTCTTCCCGGCTGTATGTAATAAGACTTAAGATTTCCTGGGGTAACAGTGTAAGAAATAATACATACAAAAAAAAATACTGCATAGTTTCCTA